>NC_056523.1:137981916-138005728 GCF_019175285.1 Sceloporus undulatus | reverse complement strand
CAATCTCATACTGCACTGTCCTCATTAAATTAAGTGTGTCATTTTTCTCAAAATAAGATGTTCTTAGCTCCACTAGGGTTTGCTTGCTTTCAAAAGCTTATTGTCTGTCAGTAATATTAAAAAGCAATGGCCTACTGGCTTTCACATTTGTCAAAAGCGACTTCATGGCAACAAGCACTTCTCAAGGAAAGCTGAGGTCTTTCATGGTTAGTGATATCTGGAGACTGTGATCAACAGCTTGAAAAAAATGGAACTTTTCTTTAATAAGACTGCACTGTTATACTTTGCACAAGAGGAGGAAAGGCTAAAAATGTTGTTTATTTCATTTTAGGCAAGTGTTCTTCCACTATTTTCAGAACAAACTGACTGGGTAAAAATTTGTTGGAAAATAATTCAGGAGAATCTGCTTATCTTGAGGAACTGCCAGCTATAGAAAACTAGCCTTAAGTGCTGGCACCACCATGGAGACGGAACAAAGTTAAGATGACTAATAAAAAAATTGCACTCATTCTGTGAATCTGATCTTGGAACTTAATGGGATAAAATATGCCCTATTTTATGAAGAACGAAAAACACCTTCCTGTTCCAGGAAAGAAAAAGTGTGGCTGCTTTGACAACCCACCATTTCTAATTAGGTGTAATGATATCTTGCTCTCGGCTGTTCTCCCTCCCTGAGCTGCGTGGAAAAGCAGTCCAGATGCACTTTTGACAGAGTGCCTGCCCCTAACAAAAAGGCAAAAAAGCAGTCAGTTCCCCTACTGTTCCCATAGCAGTCTGGAATTAACATACACATGCTAGTCTATATTCCCCACTATTGCCAGGTATTGACAATTGACTTCCGCTCCGAATTCAAATTGCTTGTAAAGACATTTAAAGTCCCAAGTGGCTGAGGACATCCCCTGCTTAACAGATAGCAATAGTATTTACATTTCTATCCCACTTCATAGTGAACTAAGCATTCTGTAAGCCAATGGCCCCCAACAAGCTGGGTACTCATTTTACCAACCTATGAAAGGATGGAAGACTGAGTCAACCTGGGAGTTCTCTGGGATCAAACTCACAACTTTGTGGCTTCAGTACTGGCATTTAACCACTGCGCCACCAGGGCCCCTAATGTTTACAGTTTGCTGGAGGGGGCCTCCTCAGTGTCCCATCAGTCTGGGCAATACAGTGTTGGAAGACACAGGAGAAGACCTTTTCTGCTGTGACATCCCACTTATGGAACACCCTCCCCTTGGAGGCCCAATTGGTAACAACACTGCTGCTGCTCAGGTGCCAAGTGAAAACAGGGTTGTTCACAAACACTTTTGGGTACTGGTTGATTTTACTGAAATCCTTGCATGTTATGTGCCTTCAATTTGTTTTAAACTATATATTTTCTTATATCTTTTAATCTGTTTTTGACCTTTTTTAATTTTAATTATAAACAATCCAAATGACACACCAAGACAAGTACATAACAAATACATTACTACTACAGAAAATACAAATACCTATAATATACAATACCACATATAACAAGTTACATCTTAGTATAAAAACTCTCAGAAGTATACTATTATGTTACTTCGAGGGTAAACTAAGATGACCTGATTATTGAATTTACCTATATTCCTACACATTCCTAATCTGTTTTTGACCTTTTGAAATGATTTTCATTATTCATGCAGCTTTCAATTGTCAGTTTGGTTATACTATATGCTGGTCTAAGATCTCTGGATAGAAGGTAGGATATAAATATTGAAATAAAAATAAAAATAAATAATCTGTCCCACACACACACACACACACACACACAAGGTTTTCAGAAAAGGATAAGTTTGAGATCAGGTAAAACTAAGGTTGACAGGTCAGAAGCACCCCAGACTCTGATTTTTCAGTGCCAAAGCCAGAGACCTAGTGGCAACCCCTGGCGATACCATGTCATTGGGATTATAGAGACAGTGAAAATAATCCAGGATGAATCCGGGTTGAATCTCTGTTGTTCACATGCATCCTGAATGCACCCAATTAATTTGAAGGAGGGCTGTCAAAAACCCTACTTAACCCAAGGTAATTGATACTAGTTTTTTTCCCAAGGTTTTTTTTTAAAAAAGATTTGCATCGTTGGCAGTGTGAATTATCGATGCATATAGATCCGGGATTAAACTCTGCAAGCCCTGAATGCGTTTCGAATTAATTTGCATCATCAACTCCATGCTTATTCGAGTGCTCACAGATGTGAACAACCAAACTCCCAGAGATGCACATAGATGCATCTCCATAGCATGAAAAACCAACCTAGAATGCGTGAGTGAGATTATTTGCATAGTTCCACTAAAAAAAATGACATCTGAATGACCCCTTTAAATATCAACCATAGTTGCTCAGAGCACTGCATTCAAACAACAAACACAAAGTATCAACACGGAGAACATAATTATCGAGATGGAAATTAAGTTTTCAAATTCAGTGCTAACTGAACATTTGCCAATACTGCTTTTAACAACATGCAAGAGTTATAGTCCAGGGAGACAAAGTTGGTCTGAGGTGCACAAGGCTTGCACCATTATTAGGGAAAAGGTTAATGTGGTTGTCTTTCTTCTTCAGCTCAGCTTAGTGCTTTGGCACTGGATTTCTTTCTCTTTTTATTTTATTCTTTATTTCACTTCTCATATTCTTTCCTCTTCTCCCCTCCCATCTCCTCAACTCTTCTTGACATTTATCTTGTTCTCTAGTCAGTGTCTCTTTTCCTTGGCTTCTTTCTCCCTCACTATATATATATATCTATATATCTGCCCCACTTTCTTTTTTCCCTTTCTTGTCCATAACTCCTGGCTAACCATCTTCCCTTTTCTTTCATTCATTCTTTCCTCCATTTTGCTCTCTTAGCAGGTATCAATAGTACTCAAGGGAAAAACATTTTCTTTTCAAGACAGCATTCTTCTTGTCCTGAGACCACAGGGAGAGGTTTCAGACCTTGAGGTCTGGTAACCTCAGATAAAACAGTAAGGAAGAATTACTAGCTTGTGATGCACCCCATGTCCAGTGGGTTGCAGTCCAGTTAGACCAATATCCAGAACACAATATCACATTACTGATCTAGTGAGAACATAGTAGTGATTGTCTAGATTTACACATAATCCCATTTCTTTTCCAGGACTGGAACCCTACCATTAGATTCTTCACACTCCCTGATGAGTCAAAGGTAGATATCACTGCTCTCACAAAGAAGAGACTAGCACATACTATTATGGCTAGAGAAATAGCTTTCATTTTGGAAATCCAGCTGTGCAGTAATCATGGCCTCTTAGCAGAACATACACCAGAGGATGGTTGTGTAACTAAAATTTGATTCTATTATGCTGTCACAAAGCAGTTTGCTAGCTCAGATCATATCTAACACACTTCATGTGATTTCAGTATCTTAACAGACTGAAAGAGAGCATTCTACTGTTAAAAGGTTACATACTTTTCTGCTGTCTTCTGTAAGGATTGCCAGCCCTGGGGCCTCCATGCTGCAAAGGACTAGGAAAAGCCTGAGCTAAGTGGAGGAAGATGTCAGACAAAAGCATAGAACTCTGAAGTCAGAAGCCTGTTCCGTCTAACTAACTGTTCCCATCGGCTCTCACATGCTTAAGAGGAAACCACATTCTTTTATCACACTCTGACCATCGTAACAGCAAACGGAAATGTGCAGGGCTCTCCAGTTACTGAGCTGTAATTTCTCCAGAACAGAGGTGAGCAAAGTGCAGCCCTCCAGAAGTTGCTGAACTGCAACTCCCAACATTCTTCATCCTCAGTTATGCTGCCTAGGGCTGCTGGGATGTACAATTTTACAACACCTTGCAGGCCTGCAATTCCCAACATTCTCTGTCATCAATTATGTTGGCTAAGGCTGATGGGATAAGTAGTTTCACAATATCTGGAGGGCCACATAATTCCTATCCCTTCTCAAGACTCTAGAACAGTGGTTCTCAACCTTCCTAATGCCGCAACCCTTTAATACAGTTCCTCATGTTGTGGGGACCCCCAACCATAAAATTGTGGGGTCTCGGTTCCTAAGAACATCGGAAATATGTGTTTTCTGGTGGTCTTAGGCAAGCCCTGTGAAAGGGTCATTCAACCCTCAAAGGGGTTGCGACCCACAGGGTGAGAACTGCTGCTCTAGAACATATGCAATCCTATATGAACCAATGGCTAGTCCCAAATTAATGGTTGATCCCTGGACTGTTGCCTCAGGCAGCAGGCTTACTGTGTCCTGAAAGGGCAGCAAATGGTCAAGGGTGCTATTAATATGTTCTTACTAACACAGACAGGGACAAGATGTTCGTAGGCATTTTTGCTCCACATGTCAAAATAATTGGACTGGCTTTTGTTAGCATATACTCACTTGGTTGTCCATTTGTTGGTTCACCTCAGGTAGCAAACCTAGGGCTGATTTTGAACAACCTTTCTTTGACTGGCTTCTCAATCTCAAATTTAGCTGCTCTGAGAGCTGACAGAGTAGGGAAACAAATGCACCAACACTGTGTGTGTGTGTGTGTGTGTGTGTGTGTGTGTGTGTGTGTGCAGTTTGCACTCAACATGTGTGGTGTGCTAAGGACTGCTAAGGAGTTCTAAGAGGGAACTATCAGACCTGCACATGACAAATACAATTAAAGAAAGACCTATTGGCAAAACCATGCTGAAGAATTAAATCAGCAGGCCTGTCCCTTCCATTCACTTTTGTGTTATCACAAACTACAGGGCCTCCTTGATTTATCCAGCATGTAAGTTGCACGTGAAGTTCCAACTCTGTTACACTGTTAAAAATATTTTCCCATTAGTCTGCTCAGCCAACAAATGCTTGCTTTCACGTATGAGTCTGACTTATATCTGTTCTCTGCAAAGAATTTTCCTTCCAGAAGGTTAAGAAGCTGGTGACCCCTGAGGTTCTTGTTGCCTTCTTCAGTGATGACTGACATGCCTCATGTCTCTTTTTTTACAATGAGCGGGCTGGGTATTGCAAAACCTTGTCATTTTCCAGGCACCTCTGGCAAGATTCACCTTGCTTGTGGCATGAAAGAATCTTGAATGAGGGTAAGGAGTCTTCTGATCCATCTTTACATTACAATTACAATGTGGCTCAGTTATGGTTTTGATGTATATAAGGGAATGTATTGCAAATAACTAATAATTTGTTATTTGTTATTTCAAAGCTGTGTGGAAAACGGGCTGCATCAAATAACATCCTAAGGGAGGTGTGACACTACTGCTCCCCGAACATCTGCCTTTTGGCACAAACAGGCTGTGGCCTTCACCCGTGTCCCTTTAAAATACTGGAGGTGGCATGAGTGGGGTGAGGCTCAGTGGGCAGAGAAAGGAGAGTCACCAGGTTTTTAATTTTTTAAAATGTTAACTTTTAAAATTGTAATTTATTTTTTAAATATTATTTTAAAATTTTCTTTAGAAACATCACATCTTACCAAATTTTCTCTTCAACCACATGAAACTATGTACATGTAAATACATTTATGCTGCACACGTGACATAATTTAAATATATAATTTTTATTTTGCTAATTGTTTATGTCACAACTATTACCCTTAAATTAACTGATATATGGAAAGTACGAGTTATGAGTAATATTAGTACAAAAACATTACTAAGGATTCTGTATGGTATGGTGTCGGAGGTGATCAAGGATGTGGGTGTGAGTGACACCATGAGCTACCACACCAGGTGAGACCAAACCTCTAGAAACCCCACTGTGAGTTAGGGGATCAGCACAAGGAAGCAGGATTTGGAGAAGTCATGCATCCAGGAAGAAAGTATGGAGGAAGTTTCTTCAAATATTTAAAGACAGCTCCACACTATCTGAGAGAACAGAAGCATCCATGCCTCTGATATATAGCAGATCCACATCATTGGAGTCTGAATAGTAGTATAATGTTATCCAGGAGAGTAGCAAGATGTGAATGATTTCCAACATCTCCCTCTCTCCTTGGGCAAGTCACTCAGCCTCATAGGATGGCAATGGCAAAGCCCCTCTGAGGAAACTTAACAAGAAAACCCAGGGTCGCCATAAGTGAGAAATTACTTGAAGGCAACAACAACAACAAACAAGTTACAATGGATAGTTTCAATACTGGGAACTACTGCAGTCTCCCTTTTCTGAAATTCTTGGGACAAGATGTGTTTTGGATTTTGGAACTTTGGGAATTTTGGAATATTTCCCCATACATAATGAGATACCTTTGAGAGAGTAACCCAAGTCTAAATACAAAATTTGTTTATGTTTCACATACATCTTGTACAGATATAGCCTGAAGATAATTTTACACACACAATTTAAAATAACTGTGTGCATGAAACAATGCTTGTTTACAGCAAACCATCAGAAAGCAAAGATGTCATTATCTCAGCCACCCATGAAGACAATTGTGGATTTTGGAATATTTTGGATTTCAGAATTCCGGATAAGGAAGACTCAAGCTGTAGTTCAGTTCATCCCCAGTCAAACAATCAACAAACACAAGTGAGCCACACCTGGGTGGTGGTCTCTTCTATTTCCTAATCTGGGCCTTGGTAGCATGACCACATGCAAGAGAGGATCAGACTCTACTGGAAGAGGGAATTTCAGCAGATTCAATATGCCATGCAGACTCCATGCAGTGAAATTCCCTCTGCCACACTACTAGTAAAGATACAAGACATCTGCTTGCTGTTCCATGTGGCCCCAAGCTGAAAATGCAAAAAGTAATCAGAACAGGAATCATAGGTTCATAGCAATAAGCTCCAGACTACTTGTGGATATCCAGAGTTCCCCTACTTGCCTGATAATATAAAGAAAAAGAAATGAATATTTCCTGATTAGGCACTTAACTACAGCCCTCAAGACTTCGCGCGTGCGCGCACACATGTATGTGTGTGTGTGTGTGTGTGTGTGTGGCAAATCATAATGGCTAAATTGATTTAAATTTATGGAAAAGCATATTTAATAGCAGAACTACATTATATGATTTTAGGACACTGGTAAGATGTTATATTTTGGGAAATCAAAATTTAAACAAACAAACAGTTTCATTTATATACTGCTTCATACTGAATTAACAGTCTAAGCAGTTTACAACTGTAAGCTAATTGCCCCCAACAATCTGGGTACTCATTTTAGCCACCTTGGACAGATGCAAGCCTAAATCGAGCTTGAGCCCCCTTAGCTGGGATTGAACTCGCAACCTTATGGTTTTGAGTGAGTGGCTGCAATACTCGCATTTAACCACTACGCCAAAAATAAAGGGCTCTTTATTTTTAATTAATAATAAAATTCAATTTTGTACCCTTTCAAAATGGCTTTAAAGAATTTATTTTTCCAATAGCTTCTATTTTGCTTGATTTGCTTTAGCAACTCTCGTTTCTAAAGGGCATGTTTTCCACTGCAGTTGCTAAAGTTACTCACTGTCACCAGCCACAAAACCCAAAGAGAAAATTAGTCATTTACAAATCATGAAAAGCCACCTTTATCCAACATTCATTAGCAGATTTAAAGAGACCTCCACATTACAACTTCAGAAATAATGTTTCAATTTAAATATTTCTTCCAGCAGAAAAACATTCAAGTGGAAATGTAGAACAGCCAAAATAAAATGTTGGCAAAGCCAGTAAAATTAATAGGATGAACAAAAGCTCTCTTATGGGCCCTTTTCTTCATTTCTGCTGTGGGGAAAACTAGATATCAGTGCACAGCTATGTAGGCATAGTATGCTGTGGGTCAGTGATGGGGAATGTGTGGCCCTCCAGAGGTTGACTATAACTCCCATCAGCCCTAACCAGCATAACCAATGGCGAGGATGAACTGAAGTGTTGTTCAGCAACACCTGAAAAGCCAAAGGTTCCCCAACCCTTCTTAAGTCTGGATTTGGGATGCCCCTGGATGTTATCATAACTAAATCACCACTGAACTACATGGTATGCCACTACCCGGATGCATCGCAGGTCGAAGCTTCGTTTAGCCCGGATTTTTTAGAAGTCAGGGAGCTTCCGACTTAAAAAATTGGCCAGCTGAGCAAGGCTTCGACCTGGGATGCATTTGGGCAGCGGCATCCCACGTAGATCAGTGGCAATTTAGTTATGATAACATCTGGGGGCATCCCAGATCCATAATTGAAGCCGGAAGAGGTAAACCGGCTTATTGGCCAAAGTGATAAACTCATTAGTTCTGCCAAGCCTGCTTAATGCAATGCATTTTGATTCGTATCACCTACACTATTATCCAAATCAATCTTGTCTAATGGTGGGAGCTTATCACGTGGTTTATTAATCTGGCTTACCTCTCCCAGTTTAAATTTCAATTTGGGCTGCATCTTGATCTTACCAGAAAGTTTTTTCCACCAAATTTTTTGCCCGAATACAGCCTGGGTGCATCCTGCTTCCAGGAGTGCTCCAGTGGCCATTTTGTTAATCCACAAAACTCCCGGATGTGAAAAGAGCCACAAAGAGCTCTCCTGGAAGTAAGGATGCACCTGGGATGTATTTGGGTGGCAAATTCAGTAAACCTTCTGATAACATCAGGATGCCGCCTGAATTAAACTTTAAGCCAGATAGAGGTAAATTGATTCCACCCCTTTCTTAGCTGGATCGGGGCTGCAGCAACTGCACACTGCAGCCCTGATCCAGCCTTTCCAGGTGCAAAAAAGAGCTTCAAAAAGTGGCTCCTTTTTGTGCCTTGGGAAGGGCATGATAGCCGCAGTACCACGGCTATACGGTGCTCCTTCAGTGCTGCGTCATACGGATGCAGCGCCAGAGGAGCACCGTGACACCGCATGCCATGTGGACACAACACCCCAATTCCACCCACAAGCCGGCTTAATGGCCAGTCTGAAGAGCCCCTCAGTAAGCCAAGAGATAAGCTCCATGGTTTAAGTTGAAGGTTTCTGCATATCACAAGAAAGTTGGAGGAACTGCATTAGGAAATGCTGATGTTGAAAGATGCACCTCTTCTGACCTAGTTTCATAACAAGAACAAGAAGCTGGTTACCAAATTCATGTATTAAAACGTTACCAAATTCATGTACTGTATTAAAACAATTTCATCTCACACAAGCCAGACAGCTAGTCTGGGCTGATCTATTTGTCTCATATCCACTCAGAAACACAGAGCAGGTGGCATACATTTAATAAATAAAATTCCATATATCATTACAGGTGACCATTGTAATATACAAACTGCTTAAATTAATTTTACACTAATTAATTAATCTTAAATAATTAAAACAATTTAATAAGCCATTAAAATCAGCTTCAAAGGTTACAAATTAATTCAAGGTATCTTTTTTCCTTGGCATGTTTTCTCCAGATAAAATGTATTTATTATGATGTAGCTTGGCACACGTCTCCCACTGTTCAACTGTGAAATGTTGGAAGTTATGGAAAAACTAGGAGATGCTGTAGTAGTTTGCTTTTGCCTGATCCAACAGAGAAATGCAATACTATGCATGAAGGAGGAAAGTGGGAGGATGAGAGAGAAACTGGTGCATTTTAAAAGCAGCTGAAAAACTGGGATGACAGATGATAATTGGGACTGTCCCTGACAAATTCAGACAGTTGGAAGGTATGAGCTGGCCTCCTGCTGTTTTTACTAATGCTTGCTTCTATTTTAAGAAGGAGAGACTTCTTAAAATAGAAGCCAGATTACTAAAAATAACAAAAGGCCAGCTCATACCTTCCAACTGTCCCAATGCTCAGAAACAGTCCCAATTAATCCTCTCTCATCCCAGTTTTTCAGCTGCTTTTAAAATGTACACGTTTCTCTCTCTTTGTTTGAGCATTAGACTGTGACTCTGGAGACCAGAGTTCAAATTCCTGCTCAGCCACGAAAAGATGCTTTCAGTCTCAGGGGAAGGCAACCTCCTCTGAACAAATCTTGCCAAGAAAACCCCATGATAAATTCACCTTGGAGTCACTGTAAATTGGAAATAACCTGAAAGCATACAACAACAACAACAGGAAGAAAACTCTCTACAAGTCATGTTAATGTTTGATATAACTGCTCTGTAGCTTGGCCTTTATAATGTGAGCACTCAGCCTTTTTCTGTCCTTGGTTCACACTTGTCTGAAATGTCCGCCCATCTCTAATCTATGTTCTACTCCTTGGAAATATTCTCTTTTCCTGTTTGTTGTAAAACATATTTGTCACTATACAGCTTGTCTAGGAAAATTGCCAACGCTTCAGAGTCCAGGTGCTAAATTCACTCTTAAAGAACATCTTGAGGCCAGTACTGGCTATCTGAGAAGCCACTGTTGTGCTCTCAACCCATCTGTTGCAAGTCTGTAAATCTGTCCATTTCACATCACTCTGAAGTGAGACCTTAGGCCCTTTAAAAAAAGTGTGCATTTGTGTCATACAGTTTCTCCAGATATTCAATACATTCTATCAATGTTTTACAGGCTTCCTCTGTAAATTTTTAGCTGTCACCCCATGTCATGAGATACAGTCCGACATCAGTACAGAAGGAGGCACAATTTTCAATGACTCTCAAAGAAGTTCCAATACTCACCCACCCATGCTGCTTGTTCTGTTCTAACATTGCTTCTCATTGGTGTAACCAAATCTTACAAGAACCAGATATCCATATAGTCATATGCTAAGAAATGCACAAATATCCAGAAGCATGGTCTATGCTGGTTTTGGCAACTGCCCTATAATCTGGGGGCCACAACTGCCCTTGCCAGACCTTGGATGACAACATCCCTGCTGTGCCCCTGTTTTTCTTTTACTTTACATTTTAAAACTCAAAATGGCCATGACATTGTCTAGGAACCATACAGATAGTCTTTTTGTCACCACTTACTCTCCCCTGACTGTTTTATCCTCAAGAGAAGCCATTTTAAAACAGGAAGTAAAATGGAAACCATTTGTAGAATACTAGGACAGGTGACATGGTATGGTTTGGATTATGACTCTGAAGACCACAATTCAAATTCCAGATTGGCCATGTAAAACCACTGGGTGACTCTAGACAAGTCACAATCTTTCATGGGTTTTTTGTGGTTTTTTCCGGCTATGTAGAAAATTTTTCTTCCTGATGTTTCACCAGCATCTGTGGCTGGCATCTTCAGAGAATGCTTTGCCTGGAAAAAGTTGGGTGCATATATACTCTGTGAGTCTGGGAATGCAGGAGTGATTTGCATGTGTATTGTTCTGTGCTGATGGCTGGCCTCAGGCTTGGAGACAAATGCAAAAGAGGATTAATGTCTGCTGATTGGTGATCATTATTTGCTGGGAAAGCCCCTGACTCTGAGTGGTTTCCCATTTGCATTTGATGAGTCCTTATTTTGCTATTCCTCAGGACTGGTAGCCAAATTTTGTTCACTTTAAGGGTTTCTTCTTTCCGGTTGAAATTATCCAGATATTTGTCGATTTCAATGGCTTCCCTCTGCATCCTGACATGGTAGTGGTTGGCATGGCCCAGAACTTCAGTGTTTTCAAACAGTATTTTATGCCCAGGATGGTTTGTGCCATGTTCTGCTACTGCTGATTTTTCTGGCTGGCCCACTCTGCAGTGTCTCTCGTGTTCCTTGATTCTTGTTTGCACACTGCATTTGGTGGTCCCTATGTAGACTTGTCCGCAGCTGCATGGTATGCGGTAAACTCCTGCGGATGTGAGAGGGTCTCTCTGGTCCTAGGTTGAACGAAGCATTTGCTGGATTTTCTTTGTTGGTTTGTAAACCATTTGAAGGCTGTTCTTCCTCACCACTTTGCCTATGCTGTCTGTGACTCCTTTGATGTATGGTAAAAATACTTTCCCTTTGGTTGGCTGCTTGTCTTCACTTCTCTGGGTTTTCCTGGGCCTGGCAGCCCTTCTGATGTCTGAACCTCAGAGGATGGCATTGGGAACCCCTCTCTGAAGAAACTTGCCAAGAAAACCCCATGATAGGTTTGCCTTAGGGTTGCCAAAGTCCGAAATGACTGGAAGGCCAGAACAGCAACAACAATCTGGAATACTCCCCCGTTTTAAAATGTCTTTGATGGAGAACATGATCAAATCGTCTTTCCACTTCCTAGACACCAGGAGTACATTTTGATTAGAATTTATTTTAATTCCAAAAATTTGGAGGGGAGATGGAGAAGCCTCAGAAACAATCACAGGAGGCAACATGAACCATGTGTACCACACTTTCCCCACCCTGCTCTATATTTTAGATTTAGACTCTACTTATTTTCCTTTATGTAAATGGTCTTGTAATCCAGGCTGGGACCCTCTGGTTCACTTAAAGTGGCTTTACCCCTTTAAGTGCACACATTACAGAGCACTGGTTTCAAGATTTTGTTAGGGAAACATCATTCAGTATGAAATCTATGTACCAGGGGCCCATTCACACTACATAATTATAACACTATGATTCTGCTTTAACTGCCATGGCAATATCCTATGGAATCTTGGGGTTTGTAGCTGGTCAGAGGCACAAGAGGAGCTCCCTGGCTGTGGATTTGAAAGCTTTCAGGCTGGCAAATCTCATAGGATGGAACCCTGGAGTTTATCAAACGGGAGGAATTTCTCTTAAAGTCGAATGAAAAGAAAGTGGGGCCAGAACTTAAAGTCGCTAGTTTCGCGCAATTACGTGAATACACATTGCATTTGAACTGGCTCCCCATTGCCCGAAAATAGCATGTCATTGCCCGAATTTGCGTGTGGCAGTCTACCCATGATTGCGTTTGGACTGACTTCCCATTGCCCAAATTTGTGTGTAGTGGGTCATCACGCAATAACGTTAAACCCCATGATTGCATTCAGATTGCCTTCGGATTATATTCCCCTTGTTTGAAAAACTCCCATGGCAGTTAAAGTGGAATGACACTTTAAAGTGCTATAATTGTGTAGTGTGCATGGGCCCCAAATTTCAGGAGAATACTGAAGACAAGTGAAACCCCACAAAAACCGTTGTTGTTGTGTGCCTTCAAGTTTTTTTCCAATTTATGGTAATCCTAAGGCAAAGCCTATCATGAGGTTTACTGGGGCTGAGTTTATGTGACTTACACAAGATCATCCACTGGGTTTCCATGGATAAGCAGGGATTCGAACTGTGATCTCCAGAGACCAACACTCAAACCACTACACTATGTTGACTCTCCCATAAAAATAGTCTGCTCTAAATTTCAGAAAAGTAAAACAACTTTCTAAGGACATTTCAAAAGATTTTTTAGTATAGACAGAAACAGATGTTCTTAGCAAGAAAATTCAATGAATTGGATTTCTTATGATGACATAAGTATATTTATTGCCCACATTTTAAGTCAATACATCACAGTAATTTATGCCAACATTTAATACTTGTAGCTAATAACAAATACCCCAAGGGAATATTATAAATCCAGCAACAGATGCCTTTAAATATTTGACAGCAACAAAAAGTGATTTTCAGTTGCCTGGCAGGAACTACCATCACATTAATTCTCTCATTCTCAACAGAGGACAACAGAGGAAGCAAATTGTGCTTAAAACCCAGTAAAAAATTACAGAGTTTGAAATGCTATCCTTGCTTTTTCATGGTTATGCAGAAAATAAATTCAGTAGGATGTATTCACACAGTAAGTGTGCACAGGATTGCAGGAGCATTAAGGTCTTAAAGACATTTTAATTTCTTCAGAACTGAACTTATTATTTAGAAGTAAGATAAAAACCTGGAATCCTAAAGCATATCTATGTGACTGAAAATTCAATTGAAATTAGACTCTCTTAAACAGGTAATGAATAATATTCTGAAAGGGAAAGTACCTAACACATGCCTCGAATCTAATACAGCACTCATCCCCAAAAGTGAAAATGATATTCTTGAACTCAAAAACTTTCACCCTTTAGCTCTGCTTAATGCAGATTATAAAATCTTCGTGGCCATCTAAGCAAAGAGACTTAAAGTAATTCTAAAAGATTATATTAGCTCTGATCAATCTGGCTTTTTACCTGGAAGAAGAATTAAAAATAATATTCATCATATGATAAATTTAATTGAATTTCATGAGAAGTGTAATGACAAGCAGTTATCTTTGATTTTTTTGGACTTCGAAAAAGCATTTGACAGGGTGAACTGGGTTTTTCTAAAGGAAACATGCAATAGAATAGGCGTTGGTCCCAATTTTGAGCGTTGGATTGATCAAATTTACCAAAAACAATATATGAAATTAATTATAAATGGAGAAAGGTCAAAACCTATAGAAATTTGTAAAGGTACCAGGCAAGGGTGTCTCCTGTCCCCATTATTATTTATTTTGATCTTAGAGGTCTTTAATGATGATATTCGGCGTAATGTTGATATAAGGGGAGTTAAATATAAAGGCAAGGAAATGAAGCTTAAGGCGTACGCTGACGACTTGGTGTTGGCATTAGCAAATCCAATAGAGGATATTTCAATAGTTAACAGGGAGTTGAGACAATTTGGAAATGTGTCAGGCTTGATTGTAAATAAAGATAAAACTGAACTAATAACTATGAATTTGAGTAAGGAGGAAAAAGACCAAATTCAAAGATGTTCAGGCTATCGAATTGTAGATAAAGTCAAGTACCTAGGAATTTGGATGTCTACAAAGAACTCTGAAATATTCAAAAATAACTATCACAAGGTGTGGCAATTGATTAAAACAGATCTACGTCGCTGGGATAACATTGGTCTTTCCTGGATGGGAAAGATTGCGACTGTGAAGATGAATATTCTCCCCAAGATAATGTTTCTGTTTCCAAACATCCCGATATTAGTAAATGAGACCCCATTTATACAATGGAACGGGGACATTTCTAGATTTATATGGGGGGGAAAGAAACCAAGGGTGCATTTTAAAATCATGCAAGATGATGTACAATGAGGTGGCATGGGACTCCCGAATTTAAAGACCTACTTTTACGTTTGCTGTTTTGAATGGATGGTTGATTGGTTTAAGTTAGAAGATCGTAATGCTTTAAAGTTGGAAATGGCTGGAGTCGTATTTGGGACACATGCCTATTTGTTTTACGAGAAGCTTAGAGTTAATAATGTGTTTATGCAACATTATATTAGGAAAACCCTTATGAAGGTCTGGAACAAGTTTAAACCATTAATATATAAGAAGCTTCCAATGTGGGTTTCTGTTAATGAGGCATTTCACAGGAATGATGAAATTTTCTTGGGGAGATGGGTTACATATAAAGATCTTTTAAAAATAAATAAAAATACTAATGCTTTGACTATGAAGTCACGGGAGGAATTAGAAAAGGATGGGCTAAACGTAAATTGGTTTTTGTATCGCCAGATTAAAGAAAGATTCATGCTGGACTTGAAAACAATCAATATTGAGCCAACAATTCAGGATTTTGATAAGATAATCTTTGTAAATAATGCTGGGAAAATTTCTAAATTTTATAAATTCTTGTTAAAACTGGAAATGTACAAAGAAACTGTTAAAGTGTCAATGCTTAAATGGGCACAGGATTTGGGGGAACCCTTGCCCTAGACCAATGGGAAAGAACTTGGTGCCATTGACTACAATATACAGTTTGTATTGCTATAAAAGAAAATTATTACAAAATGCAGTATCGTTGGCATCTAACTCCCCTGAAGCTTTCTAAAATATATAAAAACTTAAGCCCAAAATGTTGGAAATGTGGGAAGGAACAGGGATCATTCATACATATGTGGTGGTACTGTGACCTCGCCAGAAAATATTGGATACAAATACATGAAAAGATGCAACTGATGTTAAACTGTAAATTTAAATTTGAACCCAAACTGCTCTTATTGAATATGATTTTAGATGTTAAATTGGAGAATGCTCATGGGAAATTATTATTTTATATGATCTCTGCAGCCAGAATGGTTTATGCAACTTATTGGAAGGGTGCTGCTCAACCCACATGGAAAGATTGGATTATAAAACTTCTTGATTTCATGGAAATGGACAGACTTACCAGTTATGTCAAAAATCTCAATTGGGAAAAGACCAAGAAAATATGGATCCCGTTAGTGTCTTTTATTTGTGCTGAAGACATAGCCTCCAGTTTTGAATGGTAATATGGCTGATCTAGTAATCTTGATATATAATATTATGAGGCTAAAAAAATAAGCTCAAAGTATATACATAAGATAGTAAGCGAGTCTAATTACGACTTTGGTTCTTTATTTACCTCCTTTTGAAGGGACTGTAGAGAACCTAACTAAGCAAGGAGTGAAGGTAAAGAAAATCTGTTTTGAATGTATTAATGACTATAGTTTGGCAATTTTGCGTCTCGCTGTTTCTCCTGGAAGTCAATTTGTCTTGTTATATGTTAGTCTGCAATAGGTTAGTTTGTTAAATGTTACATGTTTGGTATTGTATTTTTGTTATGTGTTTTTTATTCTTATCTATAAAATATTTGAGTAAAGATTAATTTAAAAAAGAAAGAAAGAAATTAGTGGCAAGGCCCTTGCATTTCTCACCTTCACTTCATAATGCTGTATGAATGCACTTCGAAGGTGCTGCCAATATTTTATTACGGGCTACTTCAAGCCATTTTGAAACAAGCATATCCCTGTAGATATAGCTATCATTTGAAAACCTTTGCAGAACTAGAAAATCTTATAGACCATACTTAAAGCTAACTGTTGTTTGTTGTTCTTATTGCATGCCTACAAGTCATTTCCAACTTAAGGCAATCCTATCATTGGGTTTTCTTGCCAAGATTTTTTGAGATGGCATTTGCCTTTGCCTTCTTCTGAGGCAGAGAGAAGGTTTTCCACAGCTGAGAGTGAGGATTTGAACTCTGGTCTCCAGATTCCTAAGTCCAACACTCAAACCACTATACCATGCTGGCTCTCTTCAAGCAAATATTATTTGTTGTTGTTGTGTACCTTCAAGTCATTTCTGATGTATGGTGATCCTAAGGCAAGCCTATCATGGGTTTTTCTAGGACTGAGAGTATGTGACTTGTCCAAGGTCACCCAGTGGGTTTCCATGTCCAAGTGGTGAATCAAATTCTGGTCTCCAGAGTTGTAATCCAACGCTCAAACCAAATATTCCAGTATTAAAATAAACAGAGATTCCTTTTTAAAACAACATTTGCTTGCTTACCTCCTGGGTTGATTGTCTTCAGTTCTGCCCTTCCTTTGAATGTATCTAGAGGAAGAACCTAGAGAAATAAATGAGTAAGATTTTAAAACAGAAGTACACAAGCATGTCTTTCAATATGATTCACTTCTCGTTTTAAGCCTACACTTGGTATACAGATCTGGATGAGGATAAGTCAAACGATTATTGTGGGAAATTGTGTTGTTTCATTTACATCTGACTCTGGAAAGTACCATAGTTGCAGTATGAAACTGGGTTACACAATGTTGTTGTAAGATCATACATAACCATGGAATTCCTGACTCTAAAGCAAGGGTGGGAATCACACATCACAGCAGCTCTAGCCAGCATATCCAGTGCCAAGGCATGCTGAAACTTGCAGTCAAGCAACATCTGGAGGACTTCACTGTTTTCATTCCTGCTGTAGGTGGAGGCTTTTATGAGAAACAAATGACCAATCTATAGGGATGCCATATCCCGGTGGCTGCCGGGAAAATCCCGCTTTTGGGGGCCCCTCCCGGTCCCGGCCCGGTTTGGTCTCCAGCCATGTATTTGTCCCAGTCCCGGGCCCGCTCCTGCGGCCATTGCCACTGCCACTAATGCGGCTGGCCGCAGCGCTAATCCACCTCCTCCTTCCCTTCCTTGACAGGTGGGCAGCGCCAACCCACCTCCTCCTCCGGTTCTGCCTTCCTCTTCCTTCTCGGCAGCGGCAGTGCCGCCGCCACCACTGCCGCACCTCCCACACCAAGGCTTTCCCGCTTGCATGCGCGGGGGGCTCTAAAGCAGGAGCTCGTCCCCTGCTTTGGCCAGCTGGCCATTGGCCAGCTGGCCAAAGGGGATGGGCTCCTCAGCGTGCGCCACCAGGGCCTCAGCAGGGGCCAGCAGCAACGCGCGCAACTGCCCCGCTTCCCTGCACACACGTGCGCGCATGAGCCTAAAGAGGAGGAGGGGGGAGCAGAAGGAGGAAAGGTGAGTCAGTGGCCATTAGGTCTGCCTTGGGTTTTTTGGTTTTTTTAATTAATTTTTAAAAATATAAAATACTTATTTTATTTTATTAATTTTATTATTGCTTGTTTTATATTATATTTCATTAATTTTAATTATTTCTTGTTTTTATTTTTTTATTTTTATTATTGCTTTTTTTCATTATTTTTATTATTAAATATATACACCCCTGTCTTGATTTTTATTTTTCCATTATTTTTATTATTAAATATATACACTCCTGTCTTTATTTTTATTTTACATTATTTTTATTATTAAATATATACACCCCTGTATTTATTTTTATTTTTATTTTTCATTATTTTTATTATTAAATATATAAATATGGCCAGAAAGGGAAGTCCATTTCTGCCATCTGTCTAGGAATAATGCCAAAATGTCCTCCATTTTGATCATGCCTTAGAAACATGCATTTAGATTAACATTTTAAAAAAATCATCAAATTTTTTCGTGTGTCCTCCATTTTTATAAAAACGTGTCCTACATTTGAAAATGTTGTCCTACATTTGTCCCGGTTTGGATGTCCTGGTTTATGGCAACCCTATCCATCTACCACTGTACTTCTTCCCCATTAGAAGTACATACCCTCGAACATTTCATAGATGAAAAATGAGACATGTGCGGTCAAGCGACATCACAGTGTGGTCAAAATGGCAACGGTTATTAATGAGGAAAACCACATAAACTAGGAAAGACTGCAGCAGTTTGATTTTGCCTCAGCTGACTGGGAAGGTCAAGATTCCACCCTCCCCTCTCCAGAGTTAACCAGTGTAGTGAAAACTACTTTTGTGCTTTAAACTCAGTTTGCAGCAACTCATGGACGCTGAGGACAAAGGGGGAAAGAGGGAGGAGGAAAGACAAACTGGAATATTTAAAAGTAGCTGAAAAAGTGGGATGGCAAAGGATTAAATTCAGCTATCTAGCTTCACACACACACACACACACACACACACACATATATATATAGAGAGAGAGACAGACAGACAGAACATAAGTATTACTCTATCAAAGCCCCATTCCCCATCAGATTTTAAGGTGAATCCATAGTATCCCAGGATTTCCTACCACAAAGAATTTAAAAAATCATCTCTGTGCCCCTTTCAGTACAGGTTGAGTCTCCTTTATTCAAAATGCTTGGGAGCAGAAGTATTTTGGATTTTTTTGGATTTCGGAGTGTCTGTATTTGCATATATGTACATCATCTTGGAGATGGGACCCAAGTCTAAATACAAAATCCATTTATTTTTCATGCACACCTTATATACATAGCTTGAAGGTTATTTTATGCAATATGTGAAATAATTTTGTGAATGAAAGAAAATTTGTGTACGGGGTCACTATCTCAGCCACCCATGAAAAAGGTTTTGGCCTCTGGAATATTTCAAATTTAAGAATTCTGGATAAGGGAGATTCAACCTGTACAAGACTTATGGCTATTTTAACAGTGAAAGCAGTTATTTTAGTCTTTAACTTTAGTTTCTAGGAAATACTACGTTTTTCCTCTTTTTTGAAATATGTGTCCTGCTGAATCAGTTTGGCATGGGGTGGGGAGGTATAGTTGGGGGTGAGACAGAATGGTGGGTGGCATCTTCCATCCAGCAAGTGTGTTGTCGCCATTTTATTGTTACTGTTCTGAGGAATGGCGTACAACCATGGAAAGGTTGTGGATATTACTACTACTACTAGTACTATATTTTGCCTGAATTGAAGAGGTGGAGTGGTGAGGTGGAAGGGTAGAGAGAATCAATCTTTTCAGGCTGTTTGTGAATTCCTGGAGAGGCACTTGGTTAGTTTGGTATTAAGCTAATCTGAAAATAATTGCCTTTGAAGACATAACATGATATGACTTTAAAATGCTAATAGATTAAAGGGAAACATGCTTCTAATTATTCAGCTACAGGTCAAGCTGAGGACTTTCCAAATTTGCAGAAAATTACATTTCCACTAATGTAACCAACTTACATTTCTTGCCCATCTCCTCCCTCTCTCCCCATCCTTTTTCTCTCCTGTTCCCCAACCCCGCTTGATGTTTGAAAGGCCCTGAGAAATGTGGGACTGATGTTTCTGTTCTAGCAGTAACATTTCTTTATGTTGATCTACCTGAATCTCAGCCCCTACACCCTACCTAAATATTAAACCAGTGGATTCATTAACTAATGTGCATTTGTTGGAAGACATTTTAAAAGTTCCCTCACTTAGTCATGATCACTCACTGAAGCACAAAGGCAGGAATGGGGTTGGATTGGGGTAACCATTCAAAGAGAGTGGTTAGACTGACAGACAAACAAACAAGAAAGGCTATTGGTTGATAGATTTAACACCTGCTGGAAAGGAAAATAAAGCAAAACCACCATGTAAGTGTGATTGAAAATAACCCGATGAAGCTATCATGTGGAACTGGCGGGATACTCCAGTCCCTAAGTGAGTTAATGGGGAGGGAAAATGGATGTGGCTGTCATTCAGTATGGATTATTATGGTTGATAAGGAGGAGTCAAATCAGTACAGATAACGCACAGAAGAGTGGAATTATTTGGCTAGTGTGTATCTGGCCTTGATCTGCTATCCATGTCTCGTGGGTGTGGGGTGAGGGAGAACAATGAGCCATCTCTGTCCATCACCTATGCCTTCTGGCCTGGTTCATAATTTAAACTGAATTAATTTGAATTACTTTCCCCAATAAAACAAGTATGCTCTGTACAGACATTTATTCTCATGAAATTCTTTGAAATCAAGTGCTCCTCACAGAGAATGAATAGCACATATCTTTGGCCTCTTACCTGGGTGTGTTCTTTCTGCTGTCCACTGTCAAAGAATTGTTAAGAAGGCTTGTCAAGGATCAATCCAGGCAAACTATACAGATGCTGAATAATGTCTGACAGGAGCAGAACTGCATGCCAGACTTGGGTCACCACCAATCCCTTTAAAAAGAGAGAGGGCCTTTTTACAAAGTCCCTTTGTACAATTTGAAGTCAAAGGCTTTCACGGCTGGCATTCATAGTTTTTGTGGGTTTTGTTCTGGAAGAATGCAAAACGTCAAGAATAAATTCTTCCTTTGTACAAACTCTTTCCCCCTGGATGCAGCTTCCTGACTGATTTTCATTTTCATCCAGTTTGTTTCCAAGACTGCAAAAGTCTTGAACACTCAAACTGAGCTTTTAGGAATGCAAGCTTTACCAGACAAGTAGGTCAGCCAACTGGTTTAACTTGTTATTGCTCTATTGGCTCTGATGAGGAAAGTGACTTGTTGCCCACAATCAAGCACTAGCAGTCGAATGCCTGCCTAGTCCTCCTTCCCTGAAGGGTATCTGGGTACATCCTGGATGTGATTGCACTGGAGGTGTGGAGAGTCCTAAAATCTGTTTTCCATTTCTTTTCTCTAAAGGGCAATAACACATCTACATTAGCTAGACTATACAGTTTTAGAAGTGGCCCTCTCCCACTTCCTAGTCTACCTAAACAACATGTCCATGTGTGCATAATGGCAAGTGCACTGCACTCAGCCAGCTCCATCACTCAGATAGGCTCCCCCTTTTCTTCTGACAGATAAACTGTTCCTTTAAAGCTACCTGTCGAGAAATAGCAATAATTACAGCTTTCTCCATCACTCCATCAATTGAATTCTGACCTGTAAAGCAGTCTGATCATATTAAGCATGCTATTAAGCCCACTGAAATCAATATGCTAACTTTGCACAAAAGACTGCTTAGGTCCAAAGTACACTGCAAAAATAATCCAGTTTGAGACCGCTTTAACTGTCCTGTCTCAGTGCTAGGGAATTCTGGGAATTGTAGTTTATTGTGGCACCAGAGCTCTCTGACAGAGAAGGATCAACGTCTCTCACAAAACTACAGTTCCTACAATAACCTAGCATTGAGCCAGGGCAGCTAAAACAGTCTCAAACTGAATTATTTCTGTAATATGTTTTGGACCCTGGAGGCTTGTTTGGAGGAAGAAGAGAGGCAAGCTTAATCAGTTTCCCAATGTCCCAATCCTTGGTATTTGATTTAGGAGCTTATTGCATGCATGTTAATTCAGTTTGCCTCTATCCGGTTTAAAATTTAATTCAGGTGGCATCCTGGTGTTATCAGACAGTTTTTACTGTCAAATTTGCTGCCCAAACACAGCCCGGGTCCATCCCTGCTTCCAGAGCTGCTCTTCATGGCTCTTTTCAGAGCCAGGATTTTTCTGAGTTAAGAAAATGGCCACTGGAGCGGGTCTGGAAGCAGGGATAGACCCAGGCTATATTTGGGCACCAAATTTGGGAATAAAAACAATCTGATAACATCAAGATGCCACTCAAATTAAATTTTCAACCCAATAGAGATAAGCTGAATTAACCTGCATGTGATAAGCTTCCTTACTCACTCAGCAAGACCTGGTAAGTAAAGTACCTGGAACAGCACTTAGTACATTGAAAATTATAAAAGAATCAGATATGGTGGGAATGCAGAGCAATACTTTAAATAATCCACACAACAGGTTTTCACTGGCTGGAAAGGCCATTATGCATAGATCTGCATATAGGGTTGCCATAATTTGCTACCACCAAACGGGGACAAATGTAGAAAAAATGTAGGACAAAAGTTTCTAGGAAATGTAGGACATTCAAGAAAAATGGAGGACCCAACCAACTAGGAGTAAAAACATTTTTTAAAAAAGGCAAACAACAGTAGACTTCAAAGATATCGAGATGTACCTAACTGAATGATGCATCTGAGGAAATAGACTTGTCTAGGAAAGCTCATGCTACCTAGTTGCTGCTGCTCTGCTGGAGCCTGGAGGAGGCCTTGTCATGGTGATCTCCTTTTTTTGGGCCCAGATGGCTGGCCAGGTCCCTCATGGTTATGCCGCAGCCGAAAAAGGCCGCGGCCAGGGGCCAGACTGCGGTGAGGCTGAAGCCTCGCCAAGGCCAAAGGGGGCCATGGCCGGAGCCCTGACCGCGCTGCCACCTCCAAAGCCTTGCCGAGGCCGGAGGAGGCCACGGCCAGAGCCCCTATCGCAGCACTACCTCCAATGGGGGCAGGGCAGACAGACCAGCAGAGCCCGCCCCCTGCCCAGGCTCCTGCACAGCGTGCTTGCCTTCTCCATTATAAAAGGAGAAGGAGCCTGGAGCCCTGCGCAGCTGCACTCCTGGTCAGTCGCGCCCGCGGGCGGCCACCCAGGAAATTAGGGCAAGCTGGGATGGGACCGTGCGAAGCCCTAAAAACCTGGGATAGTCCCGGTTGTTCCCGGGATATGGCAAGCCTATCTGCATAGCATCTACTTTAATATAAGTTGACATTCTTCTCTGACACTCCATTTTAATAGTCTGTATTGATTAAGTTTCAGCATTGAGCTTTCTTTGCTTACTATCCAGTTGATTTAATTTTTTTTCTATGAACTCAAAAGTTTGCTTGATTACTATTTTCTGACATTTTGGTTGGTCCTAACACACACGCACACACACACACACCTTAAGATACCCCAGTGCAAATTTTCTCCTTCACAGATCACAAAGGTCAAGCAATGTAAACACAAAAACCTAAGAGCTTTTCTGGATCAGAACAAAAATGCTTTCCACTGGTTTGACACAGTAGCCAGCTAGCTCAATATAGGAAGTCTGCAAAGAGGATATGGATGTAACAACGCTTTCCTGTTTCCTTAGAACCTTATATTCATAGTACCTCTGCCATTAGATAGAATACACACCCATCATGGCTGGCAGACATATTGGACTGATCATCCAATAATAATAATAATAATAATAATAATAATAATAATAATAATAATAATAA
>NC_056523.1:137899372-137981906 GCF_019175285.1 Sceloporus undulatus | reverse complement strand
ATTTTTATTTATATACCGCCCTATGGCGAACCAATCCGGCCGGTTTACAACATTAAAATAACATACAGCATAATTAATACATCTCTTTTCTTCTTTAGTCATTCAAATTGTTGCCATCACTATGAGCTTATCTACATGTCAGCTTTTGCTACTCAAAGTAGATGGATCCTACAGTCAGGGTGACCATGTGTCATAACCACAAAGGAGGATAAGACACTACAAAATGTAGGACATTGAAAAACAAATGTCTGACATTGCCAAATAAAAGTTAGAAACATGATTACTAATTCATTTCATATGGTTTATTTGCAGCTGTATTACATATAGTGTGTTTTATTATGTACTCAACCATATTTTTCTGATGAACTTAGCTTCGTTAAAATGCGTTAGTGGCTTGGAATATACTTACAGAACTCTGAGCAAGACAAAGGCTTAAAATGGTACTTTCCTAACAACAATCCCTTGACTGAAACTACATTTAAATTATTCCTTTCATGTGTCCATTGTGCTGAAATTAAGGAAAAAACCTTTCGACATTTGCATTGTGCTGCTTAGTCATGCTCAAAATTGAAGACATTTGGGAATGCCTCCTGGACAGAAAGTTGAAATGTAGGCTGTGTACAGGAAAAGAAGGATGTCTGGTCACCCTTAACTATGAGCTGGGTAGAAGAGTAGTTCCTTTTAACTGTTCTGAATCACCCACTATTCAGTTTCACTTGCCTTTTTTCCCTTCCAAGCTAAAAAGCTCCAGTGATTGTCACCTTTCTCTAGGGAGTTGCTGCAGTCCCTCCATCATGTTGCTTCTCCCTTTTCTGCTGGGCAGTATGTACTGTCAAATGGCTGCTTCTCTCACAATGGAGAAAACTTTATTCATTCCCCCTCCCTTTGTCCAGCTGAAAACATTTAGCTGAAAGGAGAACCACTAAAATTACCATTCCTGTTGAATGGGAAGGAAAAAGACCTTTGAACAGAACTTGGTTTCACCACCCAAGAGGAAAGATGAGGATTTCCTCTTAATAGGGAATGAATCATGCCTAAATTCCAAATTATCTGATAACACAAAGAGCAATGGTGTCACCCCCCCCCCCCCCCGACTGACCTCCTCCCATTACCATACCATACAAAATCCTTAGTAATGTTTTTTGTACTAATGTTATTCATATATCATAATTCCCAAAAATCACTGAATGTAATGGTAATAGTTGTGACATAAACAGCTAGCAAAATTAAAACTATACCTTTAAATTACAATATCATTTAATAATAATAATAATAATAATAATAATAATAATAATATTTATTCATTCACTTATACCCCGCTCTTCAGCCAAAAGGCTATCAGAGCAGCATTAGGCATGCCTGAACACATTTACATATATATAGTTTCATGTGGTTACAATAAAAAATTGGTAATGTGATTTTTTATAGAAGTTTTAAAATAATATTTTTTAAAAAATAAAAAATTAAGAAAATTAAAATTCTGGCATTTGAATTTATTTTTTGTAAAAATTGGGGCCTCTCTTTTCTCCTCTCACTTTGTCTTGCTTCACTCAAACTATCTCTTACAGCATTTGAAATGGAAACAGGTGAATGCCACAGCCTATTCCTGCTGAAACATAGATATTTGAAGAACAGTGGTGTCACCCCTTTTAGTGTGTCACCTGGTGTGGGCTGCATCCCCCACACTCTGACACCACTGACAGAGAGCACTGCCATGATCAACAGAATATGATGGTCACCAACCATTATTGACATGGAGTGTGCATCAATGCTGCCCAAGGGGTTGGTTTGTTGATTGCAAGTTATTGGCTCTTGGTCCAAGAAAAGTTCCCAGGAAGAAAGAAACAATTGTAGTCACTGGGCACAAATATGATTCTGGTCACTAGCACATGGGAGGTGGGTGGGAAGTTGCTGGTTCCTCACATCAGCAAATTTAGGAATTATTGGTCTATAGAATTATATAAACAACTCAAACAGAACCATATCGTAGAACTGTTTCAATTTCAACCATATCGTAGAACTGTTTCTTTCTTCCAGGCCAGTATAAAGAAGCAGCAGTTCTCGCAATTTAGCTCTTTAGGTTTGCCAGGTTTTGCTGGTGGTTGTCGCCTCCATGAGTACATGTTCCATTCTTTTCAGGGGATGTTTGTAGCAATTCCTTTGAATCTGCATTAGGGCCTTTCAAATACAACTGGGATATGATTTGCTGAAGTGGTCATATGGTTGATGGGCAAATGTTCTCCTCTCTGAATTTAAAAAAAAAATACTGAATTATGGTGCATAATGCTTTTTCGCTATGACAAATACTTCCATCTCCTGAGACATTTGTCCCACATGGAGGAGCTCTTTGATGCAGAATATAAACTACTGTATATACTCGACTATAAGTCGACCTCATGTATAAGTCGAGGGCAGGTTTTGGGGCCAAAATTATGGATTTTGATATGACCCAAGGATAAGTCGAGGGTAAAATGTAGGGGCATGTAACAAAGGATGTAAAGGATGATGCAAAGGAAAATGATCCCAAAGAACTTAGAAAATTCTGGCAGGCATAACTGGATAGATGGGAAAGTAGAGGGGACCCATGCTTCTTTTTGGTGATACCAGGATGGACTAAGCTTTTGTCTTTTATTCAGAGAAAGGGGATGGCTCCTTTTTTATATATATAAGAGTTAAAGTGCAGTACTTACGTTGACTCATGAATAAGTCAACCCAGGTTTTTTGGGTCAATTTTTTGACTAAAACTTCTAGACTTATACATGAATATTTACAGTAGACAGCTTCTACAGACGCTTAAGAATGAAAGCCAAAGAGATGACTGTGGATGATCAGCATCCAGCCATTCCTTCCCTCCTTCTCCTTAGCTCCATGTCTCATATGCTCCAGCTTTCTCTTTTAGTACCCCAGGCAGCTTCATAAAAACAAATCCAGGGGGAAGCTACTATTTCCAAACAGAATAATGTATGCAAATAGAATAATTTTATACTGTCACCATTGTATAAATCAAGGGTGGGCAAAGAGTGGCCTATGGGCAGCATGTGGCTCCCGGAGCTCATTTGGGATCAATTTGTTTTGTTCCAAAATTCCTAAAAATGATATCTTGGGGATGTGATGGGCATTGCCATCATGTCTGGAGCCCCCCAGGTAACAAAATGAAATCTTGAATAAATATTTCCAACAAGAAATTGGCTCAATTTTGGGCCCCCAAAAACATGCCTTCATGATTTTAAAATGGGAGTTAAACATTTATTTTATTTTATTTTATTTTATTTTATTTTATTTTATTTTATTTTATTGTGGGAACAGGTGCAGTCAGAGGGTGCCGCCCTCCAAAGTCTACTGGAGGGCTAATGCACCACCTAGACTTCCACAGTTGCCCATCCCTGGTATAAATTCATCAGGTTGCACATTCCTAGGATGTAGTATAGAAAACTCTACATGCTATGTGCAGCTGAAGTAGGCTTGACATATATGCTGTCCACTGCAAGAAATGCTTATCTTCCAGTGTTTATCTTCAGAAGCCAATTATCATCACCATTGCAATTTCTGTCTTTACTCTGTGTTCTTTTGATGATAAAATAGCATTGTCAATATGTTTTCTTTCACCTTTTCTATTAGAACTCAATTAAGTAATCCTCTTATCACATAAATAAATATGTCATGGCTTAAATCCTATACAAACGTATCCAGGAGTAGCTACTAAATGCACATGGGCGGAACATTTGTTTTTAAACAAACATACACAAAACCATACTATTTGCATTAAGTAATTTGACTTGCAGAATACTGTATTCAAGTCCAAAGACTTACAGCAAGTAATAACTAATGTTGGCGGCTAAATATAGAGAAAAGGAGTGTTTGGTGTATCAGGAATATGATTTATTGACCACCTCACTTCTCTCCCCCCCCCCAATTGTTGTATACTTGTGTTCCTATACATTAAGTCAAAATACATATCATTTAGTTTTGGATTCTGGGTGAATAGTTGAAGGTTTCTTTATTTGGTTTAAAGGAGCCAGATCAGTTGTATAAAAGCAGTGAGGAATATACCACAGGTGTTCTGACTGAAATAAGACTGGTCCCACAATCTTCTAGGGAGCTAAGTCATCACAGAACCTATTTCAGGTAAAATATCTTACACCTGCAAATTTAACTTGGGGAAGCACAAAATATCCCTTTTATACCTGCAAACCATTTAGACCCTACACCTACCTACAGTCATTCAAGCCTTATTCAGCACAATGGGATGTACTCCCATGTAAACATGCAATAGGATTCCTCAGCCAGCCAGTCAGATTTAGCAGAATCAAAGAGACTAGGAAGTGGCAAAAGGTGTGTTTTTGTTTGTGGGTGAGGAAAGCTTTCAGAGCATTTTAATTAAAAAGCAAATAGAAGATTCCTTAGAGAAGAAAGAGGATTCCTGAATTAAGGAATAAACATGCTGGGGGACTCCCTAACCTGCATATAGCAGTGAATTCAGATGATTTTAAGCATTGTAGAAATCTGTGGTCTTATCTAACTAGCCATTATCACCTTGGGAAAAACAACATCTTTATTTCATGGCCCAGAGTAAGCTAAGACATAACAAACTCTGCAGAAAGCCACATGTAAACACACAGTCAGCCCTCTTTATTCATGGATCCTTTAGCCACAGATTGAAGCATCCACAGCTTGAAAATATTAAAAAAATATAAATTCCAAAAAACAAACCTTTTTACTATGGACTTTATCACATGGGGAAAATTGGGGGTTTAAACAGGCATTTTCCTGGGACAGTCGTGCGATTGTGGCAAAGACTTTCACATAACATTGTGATTAGGGAGGACCTATCCCAGAAATAATCAAGAATGTTCCAGCAACTCCCTTGAATGATTTGTTGCTGGATCATTCCTGGTTATTCCCGGGATAAGTCCGCTTTAATGTGTATATGAAAATCTTTGCCACAATCATGTGATTGTCCCAGGAAAATGCCTGTTTAAACCCCTGATTTTCTCCTGTGTGATAGTCTCCTATGCTGCTGTATTTAATGGGACTAGAACATCCATGGATTTTGGTATCCACAGGGGGTCTTGGAACCAAACCCCAGCAGATACCAAGGGTTCACTATACTTTAAAATGCTGCAACACTCTCCCTAGATATATATGCAATACCCAACATTAATTATGCAATGCAATTCTTTCCTAGATATATATATTTAGCACTTACCTAGGAAGACAACAGCAATGCTCCATCTGGCAACTGCTGGCAGTCTGATATACAAAACTAAATTTTGTCCCCACTGATTGTATTTCTCTCAGGGAGTCTGCTCTGTTGGTAGTGGTACCTCCCCATGAACGATATAATTTCATTCCACACAGAGAGGAAACATAAATCAATCTCTTATTTGATTATCTGTTGTGTATAGTAAAGCAGACAGTAACCCCGTCATTGCTGATAGGAAGTATGAGCTTTGGCCATGCCAGCTGCCTGTAGCTAATACCCGCATGTGCTCTTTCTCTGCTTTAATTGGGTGCTCTGCCCCCTTCTAATGAATTAATACAAATCACTAGATTTGCTTTTGGCTTTTTTTTGAGTCCCAATATGATGAAAGATAGGACAAGCCTGCCCCTGTGAGTTCAGCAAGACTGTTTATACAGTTCTAGGCAAAACAGCTCTGGTTTGCTTCCTGTATGAGCAAATGTTTTCAGAAGAGCCAAATCCCCAAAGAGCCATGAAACCCACTCGGTGACTTTGGGCAAGTCACACTCTCTCAGCCTCAGAGGAAGGCCATGGCAAATCCCCTCTGAAGAAACTTGCCAAGAAAACCCCATGATAGGTTTGCCTTAGGGTTGATGTAAGTCAGAAACGACTTGAAGGCACAACAGCAGCAGCAACAACAACAGCAGCAGCAGCAAAGGAGAGATGGAGAAAACTTCTGAGTTAAAAGTATGAACCTAAGAAAGGAGAGGTCCTTTTGCTTCCATGCAGATAAGCAAAATTAAGTTTTGGTTTTTCCCCCCAGTCTATGCCACAAATACTGAGAAATGTTGCTTAATTTTCCTAGGCCCCTTTCATCATGCTATGATTCCATTTTAACTACCATGGGCACATTCCTATAGAATCCTGAGATTTGCAGTTTAGCAAGAGGTATTTAGAATTCTCAGACAGAGAGCTCTTCTAGTTTTTCACCAAACTACAAATCCCAGCTATACAGCTATGGCAGGTACTGTGGAATCATAGTGCTATAATTGTATAGTATGAAAGGGCACTTGGGACTCTCCTTATACACAGGATAATTTTTTTCATTAGGAGTCTCATGGCTGCTGGCAGTATCATGATGTCCTAGAATTTCCAGAACTCTCAATTTAAAGAGAGAAGAACCTTCTTCTCCTGTGAAAGTACAGAAGCATTCTAGAAGTGACCTCCCTCAAGATATTGTTGGACTACAAGCGCCCAAATTCTTTACTATCGGCCATACAGGTTAGGGCTGTTGGGAATTGTATTTCAGTAACATCTGGACTATCACATAGTTCTCACATCTTTCTCCACAACTGAATTGCTGCACCCTCTCAGTCAAGAAACATGGGTCTGCAAAAATCAGAGAGCGACCTCTACGATAATAAAAATCCAACAGCCAGCCCATTAAAGCATAGGGATAATCTCTGCATTCATCGGGCAATCTAAAACATTAGACCATATTGGTGGAAATCTAATAATTTAACGTCAGTTACCTTCCACACACTGGCTGAGCTTTATTTCAACATTAATACTGAATAGGATCCTTCATCATATCTGTGGGCAACAGACTATTTGGGCAGGGGATGAGAGTGAAGACTACACTATGTGGGACACTGAGCTTTGTCTTCCAGTAGAAAAGGGTTGAGGAAGCATGGAATGAAAGAGCAGCAGTGCATCCTGACCCACCAAATTCTACGCTGGCACTAATCTTACCCCTTCCCCAGGTGTAGTCTTGGCTTGACAGGTACCATCAAGGTTTTGGTTTAACTCTACCAGCAATTTTAAAATTAAATTTCATTTATCCCAGTCATATTCACAAAAACCATTTACAGTCTAGTGTAAAATTCTCCTTCTCCCAGTGAAAAGAACTGCTGGAGCGCAAAAAGAATTTTCACAATCAGTAGTTGTTTCGATAACATTTTTTTGCTAAGGATCCTAAATATTTGAAGGGATGTCATATTGAGGATGGAACAAGCTTGTTTTCTGCTGCTCCAGAGAATAGCACCTGAAGTAAAGGATGCAAGATACAGGAAAAGAGATTCCACCCAAACATTAGGAGGAACTTCCTGACAGTAAGAACTGTTTGACAGTGGAACACATTCCCTTGGAGAGCAATGGAATCTCCTTCATTGGGGGTCTTTAAACAAAGGCTGGATGGCCATCTGTTGAGGGTGCTTTGATGGTGAGTTCTTGCATGGCAGGGGGTTGGAGTGGATGGCCCCTGTGGCCTCTTCCAACTCTATGATTCTATGATCAACAGAAGCACTCTCTCAAGGTCCCAATTATGATTCTTTCATGGTCCCTGGATGAACTAGAGAGCTCTTAGATGGGGAAATAGAAAGTCAATGTGGCACAGTGGTTTGATTAGAACTAGAACTTTGGGAAACCAAGATTCAAATGCCTGATTTACCCTGGAATACAAATACAAAGCTCTTTCCCAGTCTTTTCACAGTAATCACAGTAGCTACACTAACAATGCATGAACTCTAGTGTTTAATTCATTCTTTTCTACTTGTACTACTGCTACAAACTCCATCCTGAAATAAAGAACTTTGGACTGCATGTATGGGATGGGGATTGTGCATTAATCCGAAGGGAGAAGCGGGAGATATAAATAAAAAAAATTATTATTATTATTATTATTGAGCAAACTTTCTTTCCAATTTTAGTATATGTCCTGCCAAAGCGAGCACAGCAAGCATTCTGAGTAGTTTGCTGATTGTAAAATATCTTTGCAGGGTGCCTGTTAACAACCACAGTCTAGTCTGGGTTGTGTAAATGATTGGTGATGGTAGTTCTAACCTGTTGAAGATCATCAGGCATTGGGCAGGATAAGGCAACCCACCTCAGATTCAACTTTTGGAGCACCATTAAAAGCTTACAAAATATTATTATAACAGTGTCCCCCAGCCTGGTGACTTCTATGTGTCTTTGACTACAACAACCATCTTCCTCTTTCAATTGTCATATGGACTGGTATGATGGGAGTTGTAGTCAAACACTTTTGGGGGATGCCAGTTTAGCAGGGGCTGTTCCACTATATGGAAGGGCATAGTTTGGATTTCCAGCCTGAAGGAACCAAAATTGCCTGGGCTGTCTGTGATACCAACTTAAACTTCCCTTTCAGTTCAGCAATCTGACATACACTTGTCACGTTGAAACTTGTCCTGCCCACTGCTAGCTGTCTTGCATTCTTTCACACAAGAGGCATTTTCCCCTTTCAGATTTTTCAACCCATCCATTGTTTTCATTCTGCCAAAATGTGCAAAACTATCAAGCATATGTGCTGGTGGTTGTGGTGGGGAGCCCATGGCAGCAATAAAGAGAAGGCCATAACTCACCTTGGCCAGCATGTCGAATTTCTGTTTTACCTGTGCCTTTATCTCCGAGGCAGGGGAGTTTCACAGTTCTGTACTGACTCATTTTCTTGCAAAGGGATGGGCAAAAACTCTATCAGGCAGGACTCCACCAATCATAAAACCTAAGATTATTAAGAGGGCGGAGACATGTTTATGTTGTGTGTGTAAATACGATCTTTGGAACCCAGCAACATGAGACATTCAAAGCCCAAACTCTAAATTTTCTTAAGCTAGTTACAATGGGATTATTATGTGATCTATAGTTTTCTTGGCCAAGATGTTCCTTAATACTAGGTCCTATCAATATTGACACTGATGTCATCACCAGAAGGAAGGTCAGGTGGATGTCAGAACCCAAGTGTTGTTTCTACAGTTGTGCTCTACATGAGGTAGAAATACAGGGGGAAACAGTCTGAATTGTGCCAACTGTGACTTGGTTCAAGGAAGATGTGCCTGGATCCAAAGTATGGGACATGGCAAGCTATCTACATCTCTGGGTACTGGAGTCAAGTGTCACACAGCGAGTCAAACCAGGAAACAAAGTCCACTTGGTATATGACAAGCAATTTCATGTCAGGATGTAGTAACATACAAGGAAAAGTTCCACTGGATCGAACGTCCTTCAAAAATGTTGTTTGTATTTCAATTATTCCCTCATCGGAGAGTAAGAAATGGGAGCTCTTGCCTTCCTTTGAAGTAGACTTGATCACTTCATGAGTGCATGGAAGCTGCTGTGAAATCAGGTCACTGATATGGAAGCCTTCCATACGATTGAGCAACTAGTTCCTCATGTTATGGTCACTCTACAAAACTGTGATGTGGAAGTGTTACTAGCACTTTCCATGGGCTGGCTACCTGAATACTTGAAGCAGTCATGAGTTTTGAAGATGGAGGGAAAAGCTAGAGGGAATAAGGATAAAAACAAGCCATATTCTGTTAGGACTGTTAACACGAGAAGTCCAGCTCCTGTTGGGATGTCTACTTACCTTTAACTCTCATTGGCCTCAGTGGGGCTTACTGTCAGGTAAGCAGACACAGGACTGCAGCTTATGCCATTGAACGACTGAAAGCTTAGGCTGAGAACCTTTCCTCTTATCACAAGCAGACCAATAATTGCTTAGAGCAAAATATTTCCTTCAGTTGTATCCAAATGTCTTGACAACTCTTGAGAGCTGCCAGCAAGTTGCAGTAGGCATAGCTGGACAGAGCTATACCTGGGTTTTCCTGCGCATTAAAAACTCAGGTTGAGAACTCTGTCAAGCTGTATGGCAAACAAGTTGATGTTGACTTATGGTAACCCCATAAATAAAAGTCCTCTGAGTCACCCTGTCATCAACAGCCCTGCCCAGGTCTTGCAGACTCAGAGTCAAGGCTTCCTTAATTGTCCATCCATCTGTAATACTGTTTTCTCCTTTTTCTAGTGTCTTCTATCTTGTGAAGCATTATTATCTTTTCTATTCAGTCATGCTTTCTCATAATATAGCCAAAATACAACAGTCTCAGTTTCATCATCTTGTATTCTAGAGAGAATTCAGACTTGATTTGCTCTAGGACCTCTTTGTTTGTCTTTTTAGTAGTCCACAGTGTCCATAGAACTTTTCAAATGAGTTGATTTTCCTCCTATCCGCTTTCTTCACTGTCCAGTTTTCACAATAATATTTTTAACATTTAATGTTTTTTAATTTCATAAATGGTTTAATTGTTTTTAAATCTTATATACTTTTATTTATACTTTTGTATTATTTTAAACATGTTGTTAGCTGACTTGAGTAACATTATTGAGAGAAAGGTGGGATAAAAATGAATAGTAGTAGTAGCAGAAGAACTACAACAGCCCACCCAAAAATGTACATAAACTGAGCCAGAGAGATTTGATGTATGTTATCTTTACTTCACAGTCTCAGCAAATCAAAAGACAGCCTTGAAGTCAAATTAACCATTTCACATTCATAATATATTATTAGAATTTCTCCAAAATACATACCTATTTTTAAAATATGTTTCTTTACATCACTGCAGTTTAAAATGCAAATCGGGGGGGGGGGGGGGAATAGTGCACTAGACAGAGACGGGGTGTGCACCAGTATCAAGACCACTGGTCAGGTAGATAGCATTTGGGAAAACAAACTAAGGCCTTAGTGGGACCTTGCCTATCAGTAAAATGATACTTACACTGCTATTAGTACAGGGTTGTTTTAAAAGCTCCTGCTGGAAAAGCCTCTGCAGAGAAGTACGTGAACTGAATTTGCATGCTGCACAAATTCAAGGTCCTCACCTATTTGGCTGTCAATTGACCCTGCAGCAAAACAGCAAGGTGACTGCTACTGAGAATGCAAATGGAGATGTTTTTTCAGCAAACAAACCAGCTTGCACTTCCATCTCATGAAAATTCAGAAGGTCTATAATTTTACTTAAAATTAAATATAGTGATGGCAGGGAAGTAAAAATCAAGCATTGCAGAGGCATGCAGTTAAACTACCCCAATTCACCATGTTCTTGGCAACTGAACCTATCTGCATCTTTCCTTGGGATCTCTGCAACCACCACAGAAAAACGTTGACTTCCACTGCTGAGAAGAATGGAGTCATAATGTAGCCAAAGCTGGAATTAACTAGTGTTGCCTCAAACACTAGCAGGGACCTAGGTTCAAAGCAAATAAGAAAGGAGGTTGAAGCTTCCAGCGCTGGCTTCAAATGTTAACTTTCCAGAGAGCCCCAATTTCAAAAACAAACTTCAGGAACACATGGATTTCTGTACATATCAGACTTTCAATTTATTTGTATGTGACTCTGAAGCAATGCTAATGAAATAATGGATTTTCAATTTCTAGGCACACTGGAACACTCCAGCTATCTAAGTAAATATTGAATTTCAGGTGGGTTGTTGTAGAACTTTGGGGGCTGTGTGTGCTCATGCATGCCTAGGACTACTGGCATATACATGCAATTCCTATTATCTCTCATTGCTTCCTCTTCATATTTTGAGTCAAAAAACAAAAACAAAAGCACTATATTATAGTAGTTCTGTCGTGCATGGCATTTCACTGATGTTAATTCTTCTAGAGTGTGAGTAATGCAGTCCTCCTCCAGATATTAAGCTGCAGCTCCCAGGATCCTCACTACTGACTATGCTGCTTAGAACTGCTGGGAGCTGCAGACCAAAAACATCTGGAAAACCATACAATTCCCAACCCTTACCACAGGTTGGTGCAGGAACCTCCAAGAAGATGCAGGAATTCCCAAAAAGATTTTGCTTTTTGTCAGTTTAGACCCCATCTGAATAATCACTACTCTTGAAGATGATGCTTACCAAACATCTGAACATCATGCAACAAAAAGGGGAAGTGCCTTGCATCAGATTATGATATTCTAACACTAAAATCTGAGCAATAAATAAATAAATATAAACAAAAATAAATTAATATGTCAGCCATATTCCACAGAAATTTGTTTAGCTGCTAGAAATGAAAATTAGACAAATCAACTACCAAGTTAGCTGTGATGATACTATGCATCATGGGCCAGATCCATGCAGCCATTATTTTACTGTTGTACAAAATAAATTAAGAAAGATGCATAACCGGACAGGAATGTTTTAAAATCAATTCATGATGCATACATGCCACTGTATTACCTTCTGTAAAAGAAGTGGCAGAACATGCTAGTGTCCAAACAAAACCAAACTTCTAAGAATGTGCCATTAGATTTGTCAGAAGATCAGTGCATTTCCTTGGTCAAAACATGGCAGGGTTCATGCAATGAAGAATTGACTGAGAGATCACAATGCTGAACATCTTCCAAAGCTTTGCCACACACGACAGCTGGACATTAAGAGATCCACACCTACCAAATTCAACCTTCGTTTCTGTTTAAGGAGTCTTTGTTCAGGGAGGTATGTTCTCCAGGATGCTTCAAAGATGGGATGAGAGAAGAAGAAGAAAGCTTTTCCTTCATTTTATCATTGACAAGGAGAAAGAATAATATTGAAGAGAAAAATATATTCTTAAGTTAGGTGCATGTGATAATCCAGGAAAGTGTTAGATGCTTTTCTAATGAAACACGCATCTCCCCCTGCTGCCTGTGGGGGTTACGTGCACTGGAAGGAGATTAGACAGTCCTTATCATTGTCATATCGCTTATCAATATTAAACCGAATGGGAATAAAGAAGCAATGTGTGGTGACTCTCTATTGGGTTTTCTTATCCTCTGGAGGAAAATAGGGAGGTGGAGGTGGCTGATCCTAAAATGAGAAACAGAAAATGAGATAAAGAGAAAAAATTAACAATTTTACATTGACACACTTTAACTGCATAAGCAACCAAGTTTGCTAGATCAGATCCACTACAACAAGTATGTGAAACAACATTTTAAAACTCTCTTAAGAGTTGCTTCCTCGTTATTCACTTAGGCCCTTCTAATTAAGCTGGAACCTGGAAGCCAAAGTATTGCTCTATTATGAACTCACCTCCTTAGTTAAGCCACTAACTGTAAATGGGGATTACCTACATCACAAAGTGAATACTATGATGATGCTAGTAGATTTCTGCATCAGCAAGCACTTGTTTCAGTTACTCTTACATCATGCTCCTGAACTTACATCTTACTTACATCATGTATTCTTGCTTTTTGTCATCAGTATCTACTTTATAAAACAAAATTCTCATGCTATAGACTCTGTTTATTTCTTGCCTTCCTCTGCTGTTGGCCATACTAACAGCAATATGGCTTACTTATAAGCATTATTCTTCTAGTTGATATCATCTCGTAACATATGGATGTGAAAGATTTTGGAGAACATGCTGGAAGGCTATTTGTACCTTCCCCCCTTAATTTATAAGACTTTAGTGCCAAAGAAACCAGAAACAGAGTCTAAGGGTATATGATGCAGCCATCTTCATGACACAAAGAGGCTCTGGATCTAGTCAGTGCCTGAGTGAGAATCCCAAATAAGGCTCCTTCAATACTATAATGCAGGCAGGGAGGGGACCAATGCTATAAATACACTAAATACATAAATATTCAGAGCTTACCATTGGCATATAGACATTATGAGGGTTGCCAGGGTTGTAATAAGCACTTGCAGCAGCTTCTGCAGCCTTGGCTTCAGCTGTAGGGGGGGGGAAAGCAAGTTAAATAGGAACTGCTTTGGGAACTGCAGCATATTGATGGGATAAGTTCAAAGGGGGAAATGTGGCAAGGGGAGAGCAACTTCAGTCTTCACATTAAAAGAATAGACGAGCACAAACACAGTGTGTTGCAATCCTTTGTCAATTAATCCAGGAACAAGTTCTGGACCAGAATGCTTTCCACTAGCTCTCTTCTCATTGCTCGGATCTCTTTGAAACCTCTTTTCCATTACATCTGAAATTGGGTTTAATGTTGCTTTACAGTAAATCAGGAGCAAAGTAGGAATGAGAGCAATGATCCTAACACTGTTTAAATAAAGGCAAACAAAATGGAATTGCTTTTTCTAGGTGTCTATGACAAACGACACTGTATTTGCAGGTTTCTGCAAATATTTTCCCCTCTTAGTGCTTTTAAACATTTGCTTCTCTAACACTTTTAAAGAGGCTTGGAGAGAGAGCCTTCAACAACTGCACTACATGTGGATAAATACAGGTATATAACTACCCCCCCACACACACACACATCTAGCTAGCTGCTTTCTTAATGATATTCTGCCCCTTCTTGATAAATCACTCAGATGTCATAGAATTTTTCCAAGTTTCTTGTTAAAGGGGTTAAAAGAAAGGTAGCCAATGTTCCCCCACAATGGTCATCCTGGAAATATAATGGTAGACCTCATAGTTCTTATTCTAAGACTAGCCAACATCTTACATGCGACTACTGTTGTTCCTTTGTCCCATGACAATAGAATGCCTTTGGCATTCAGGTTATTTTGGCACCTAAGTAGAATGTATATAAACATATGACCTGTCCTTCATAATAAACAGGCAACAGCAGCAAAACAAAACAGGCTATTCAAAGCTCTCTCATATCAAAAACCTGCTGTCCATCTGCTTAAAGGTTATAGAGCTGGCCTTGTACATAAGATCAGGGCTGCCCTTTTCTCTCTGTTCTTGCTCACCTCCGGTAAAAACATAGAGCCATCCCATCACTTTTGCTACGCACTGTTCAATTTCATGGTTAGACATATTGTAGAGATCTGCTGCATGATTAGTGGGAATAACAGTTCTACATGAAAGATAAACTTAGACATTTCCAGAGGAATTCCTTTTAGAAAACTGGACCACTGCTCTAAACAGAAGCAGAGGAGTGCAATTTGATGTGGGGGACAGGCAGAACAGAGCACTAAAGTCTTCTCTAACAACCCTCTTTCCTAGTCAGGGTTCCAAAAGTGTTTCTAGCCCATCAGGGAAGAGTAAGCAAATAGGGGAGAGGGTGGAAGAAACTGCAAGAAAAATTCATTGGGTAGGGAAAAGATTAAATACTTGCTTTCTATCTTGACAAACAGGACCCTCTGCTGTTTTGCAACTGTTTGGGGCAATCCAGGTCTGTTGGCAAGCACCTAGTCACCCCTCAATAAGTGCTTATAGAACCTTCTCTTTCTGTAATTCTGTTCTATAAAATGAATTTAAACCAAGCAAATTGTCATCCCCATGGAAAACTTGCATGACTCGTTTCTTGAGGAACTGGAGTCTTCTTTTCTCTTTGCTGATTATGTAATGGAAGAAAATGTGTGTTTTGCTTTCTATATGAATTGCAATTGCAAAACTGGCAGTGAAGAAACAATTACTTCTTTGTAAATGAGTGAGTTAGCTTTGGAGCTAAGAAGAGATGATTTAATATGAACCTCAATAGTACCATTTTTAGAAACCTGCCTTCTCGGTTGAAACTGCACTACTGTGTTATGAGTTTCCAGAACACAAGTTTCACTAACAAAAGGCTAAATAATTACTGTCAAGATCTACTTAGATTTTCATGAATCCTGCTGAAAACAGAATAGACTCAAAGGCCTTGTTTAGTTCTACTGCATTTCAGAGTATTTGAGATTTGTCCCTCTGGCCTCAGCCATTACCTGCTGGAGTGGAGGGAAGATCTGGGCCAGCAGCAGGTGGCTCCATGGGCCCAGGATAGGGAGGAGGGGGAAGTTGCATGTACCCCATATCTCCATCCAGTGGTGGACCAGGATACAATTCAGCTGCAACAGAGAATGACAGAATAAAATATTGGAAAAACAAGACTTCCGGTTACGGTGGGAAGACGAGAGGACTAGTTGGGTCCCGAATCGCCCCCCCCCCCGGCGTTTGTGAGGCCAGGGTTGCCCTTGGCGGAGAGGAGTGAAGCGGAGCCGGCAACAACGCCAGTGGTTAGCGGTGAAGTTGGCCAGAGGAGAGGAGAAGACTGGGTTGCCAGGGTGAAGCGGAAAAGCAAGCGCTTCATGGGAGGAGTAGGAAGGGACCCAGAACAGACTGCAGACTGCCCCCACCACAATTTTGGTGCCTTAGGCTTTAGTCTTCAAGACAGCCCCTCTAATGTTTTACTGAAATATCTGCTTTTAAGATGACACAGTAGTTTTTTAAAAAATATGTTTTTTATTCAATTGAACTTTCTGCCTTTTGCTCTTCTCCTTTCTCCCCTCCCCAATTTGTTTATGGAGCAGACTTTGAGAGTTATAGAAGGAAGTGGAAATTTACCCCTATCTGGTTTACTGGCAGAAGCAGTTGCATCAGAAGAAAAACTTAACTGGATTTCATCCAGGATTTTTTGAGAGAATGAATGTATCATACTAAACCCCTCCGTCAAGTATAGTATTATGTTGCTTCTGGGAAGTTACAACAAATAAGATGCCAAGTTCTAAGCTACCTCAGAGATAACTACTTCTTGTCAATCCAACTGCTTATCAGTCTCCAGATTAGCTCCCATCTGATTTCATGGTAATAGGAAAAACTAATCATTGTCAAAGGATACATATTGAAAGGTACTGGAAAAAGAAACAACTGTTTGTCATGCTTTATTCTGAGGGAACTCTAGTTATTAAAAACAAAAATTAGCCTCTATTTAATAAGGGAGTTGACAGTTTGTTGACATCTGAAAGTGACTCACTGTCACAACAAAGCAAGTGAGGTTTTCCCTTCATTTTATATAACATTTTAAAATTAAAGAGGAATTTCAGGGTTTCCCTCTTTCACTTCCATAACTCACCAGGAGGTGGTGGTGGGTATGGGTATCCTGAAGGAGGTGCTGGGTACATTCCATTGGCAGCAAGGGGTGGAAAGGTATAACCCCCATTCGGCATGTATGAGTAACCATACGCTCCATTGGGGACCTCACCCCGTGAAGCTGTAAAACAAAGGGTCAGTACATTCTATCAAGCCAAGCAGATCCATTTCAGTAATACAAATATAGTCAGAACCACAACAGCACAACAATTCTAAAAGACTTGAAACCCCTTGCTTTAATAAGACCAAGCAAATCTGCAGCTGGTGAGATAAATAATTACAGGGTTCTTCACCATATCTTATAACACCATCATGCAACATTAATTGGTTCTGAGTGTTTCCTGTATGCTGTTCAGAGTTGGCAGAAGCACTGTGGGGTCTGGTGGAGTAGAAAAGGGGCCTGGTGTAGGAGAAAAGGGAAAAAACCCTTTAGTAGAATAATATATCTGGCTTGGTATCTAATTCCCCTGCAGCACACTGGCTGGGAATGTAGAAAGACAACATGTACAACTGCTTGAGGCCCAATGCTGAAAAAATAAGCTGGAGAAGGAGATATAAGAAACTGCAAAGGCTGCAAGGTGCCAATTAAAAGCTATAGCTTAGCCAAGTAATTTCACTCTAGGCTTCATGTCTAGTATCAGAAGACAACATTAATATTAAACGTTATTCAATTAACCAAATAAAAATGTTACTTTTTACTACAGACACTTACAATCCTTTAATACGTTAAGTCTTCTAGATGTTACAGTCTCATTACCCACAAAGTACCTACAGTTCCAGATCTGTCTCTGGCTGAATTAGCTTCCCTATGAAAAACTATCAGTACCTTGAGATGCTACTTGTAGCATACGCTGTCCAAATTCAATGGCACCTCCAGCTGAGAATGACATTTTGAATGTTGCAGATCCCTCCCAACCTCCTAGAAAGAAAATAAAAGATAATATGCATTGAGCTGGCCTACTATCAAACTCCATAAAAGGCTGTTGCTGAGTTCCAAAGATCCTGTGCAGATTTCCATGTGCTGTATTTCAAGGTTGCCATGTATGAAAGCACCTTGGAAAACAAAGAATAGACCTTTCACTATAAAAGAACATATCACAATGACTAGGGGTCAATATAGTTTGTATTACAAAAAACAGAGGTGCTTAATTCAGAACACCAATAAAACCTAGCTAGTTCAACTGATTACCATTAAATGTGAGAGAAGTGTGTAAAGTGAAATAGCAGAACAGAAATAGGAACTTAATGCTTCTCCCAGTTTAAAACTATATATTCTCTGAATAAAATAAAAAAGGACCACAGTGAAGTCAAAATAAAAAAACTTGCATGCATTTGCATATAAATAACATGGGATGATGGGAAATTTTTAAAAGTTTATTGTGAAAGCAGGATAAATGTAGCATCTTGTTTCTGCATCAGCTGTCATTTTTAAAAGCAGGTTTCTGGATCACATCAAAAAGCAGATACTAGGCTTCTGCATCATGCATAGTTCTGAATAGCCTCCAGCAATGTTTGCCTTCCATTCCTCATCCATCCACACTTTGACATACCTATTTGCTACAACAATCTGTTTACCAATCTGTAATTTGCATCAAACCAGAAGCACCATATTCTGATGCAAAAGACTAGCCTTTGTTCTATGTTAGTTCCTTTAAAAATGGAGTGAAAATACTTTGATTTCCCCTTATAGAGTGGCTAACAGCCAACCAAAAACAGTAAATTCTGTTTGCCAACCTCTGGCAGACTTAAATATCAAGAAGATTAGATTTGCTCTGAGTCAGCAAAGGCAAATTAAATTTTGCTAAAAAGTCTCAGTGATGCCCTTTAAAAGTTAGTCATAGATCAGTCTAAAAGAACAATCAATTTGATATGGAATTAAATGGTAACAAAGATAACCAAATTGAGGCTGTCATACTTTGGCCACCTCATGAGAAGGCGTGACTCACTACAAAAGGCAATAAAGCTAGGAAAGGTGGAGGGCAGAAAGAAGAGAGAAAGACTGCACACCCTCAATCAAGGAGGCCATGAGACTAGAGGACCTGAGGAGAGCAGATGATGATAGGGTGTCTCATTCACAGGGTCGGCACAAGTCTAAGAGGTTAAACAGACCGGCTAAAAGTGCTGACATTGGGATGGAGTGGGTGTGTGGCAACCTTACGCCAGATGCCCCAACTCTACCCCTAAGCTTCCAGGAAGCCGCTGGGCTGACCAGATAGCAGGCAGATCCATGTCGTTTCTTCGGCTGCACCAAAGAAACACAGTAAAAATGCTGCTGCTACGACAACAAGAGCTTTTTGCTGGCTCCAAAAGGAGCAGCTTTCTGCCACTTCTTTTGGAGCCAGCAAATTGCCAGATCGGGGGTCCAGCATGCAGTTGCTGCAGCCCCAATTCGGTGCTCAAAGGGGCGACAACAAGCCGCTCCTTTGGGGCCGCCTGTTTAGCCCCTAAGTTGACTCAAGGGCAGTTAACAAATTCTTATAATTCGGCTTAAGGAAGCTAACATGGGTTAGAGAAACAGCATTCTTAGTAACAAGAAGTTTGGAAACACACACAACAGCCTGTCATCTGTGTCACAGCAGAAAGAACAGAATATGCAGATATGAACCATCCATTAATGTGAGACCTGAGTGTGCATACAGACAATCACCCATTAAAAGGAACTATTCTAAGGACAATTCAAACCAGTTCTGTAACACATCTAAAAACATAAAAGCTTCTCTGTGCCAGAACTGCTCTATTTGATCCTTGAGGCATAGAAGAGCTTGACCTGCTGTTCAGTGCCTCTTAGAGACCTGGCTAATCCCACTTAATCCAACTAATAAGGATTTGAAAGCCAGTATTACCAAGTGTCCAGTGTTTGGGTGGCTTCATAGCTAAACCAAAACATGAGATTGTCAGGCTTTTGTCTCTATTCTTTCATTGCTAGCAGGTGATGGGAGAGTTTTTGTGGTCAATGATGGATGCTTAGAGCGCCTCTGATGAACAATGGAAAAGGAAGAGCAATAAGGGGTGTTCTAGTTAGGCTCTGAATGTCCGAAGTATTCCAGGGACTGGCTATTTAGCTGCTAAACCCCAGCTTTATTCACTAGCACAGTGCTTTAGACCATGCAGTAACAGCTGTGCACTTATCAGGACAATTCCTGCCCACTGCTGCAGGCTGGTCATTCTTCATGCTCACCAGAGGGTAGTAGTACATTTACCATGTCAGGGCACAGTGGACTATCTTTCTTCCTTTCAGGAAGAAGATTGGAGGAAGGCCTAAGCATTTAAACTTTTGATTCTTCAAAAAAACCAAAACAACCCTATACATAATAGAAGTCTTGTGTATTGTTTAGCACATATAAAATTATCCAGTTTTGTCTCTAGAAGCATAGCTATCTATGCCTATGATATCTTATTGGCTACATAGTAATTGTGGAGTGGGGAGTGGGTTGCCAATCCATAAAAGCTTATGCCAAATAAAACAGTCTTTAAGATGTCATTAGATTCATTATGTAACTTATTATGGCAGGTACTTTCACTGAATGACATAGGCTCCCACCTACTTCAGAACTGTAATGTACCTCTTGACCAGCCTATAGGAAGCACAAGATCTAGTTATTAATACATGCTTGACTCTTTGGCCATCTTCTAGGCATATACACTTTTCTGCTAATCTTCTCATCAGTCATTGTTCCAAAGAAAGACTGGTGAAGTATAAGAGAAGTATGTGTATTGCTAGGTGAGACTTAATGAAGTCAAAGCCACAGATAAAGAATTCTGGCACACAAGTGAGGATGATCAGACACCTCCAAAGCTGGTTTCTCCCAAAGGACCATGCTATGTTAGCACTACCAGAATGGAAGGTTGAAGTAAACCAATATGTAAAACCCTTTTCCAGAGATACATTGTTTTCTTTTTAATATATTTAAAATGTGTATATTTTAAAATTACACAAGTGGAGGAAGAAAAGGAGATCGCTGAAATATTGTCTGAAAATATTCATGCACCACAAAAGTAAACACTTTTCAAGTGCTTTCCAGTCAATTAATTCAAAAGTTTGCACTGAAGAAAGACTATTCATTGCTATTGCTATGTTACAACAATATTGCAACAAATATTGCTATTACAATTATTGCTAGCAATCAATAAAATTATTCTCACTCAGAATAGTCCAACTTGGGGACAGGAGATAAAATTTAATTACTTTGGTTTAGGATGAAGAAATGTGTGTGTGTGTGTGTGTGTGTGTCTGTTCATGTGCACGCATGAAAATGCATGATTCAGTTTAAAACAGAGGGTAAGTGTGGCTCCTGGGCTGCACACATTTCCCAGGGCCCTCACTGTGGCCTGTGAGACTTTGCCTGGGCTTGGCCCCACATAGCCGATACTCCCACAAGCATACTGGTGCACCGTTTTATCAAGATAGGTTTAGATACATTTACAGCTAAAAATTAAATTTACATGTTTTAAAGCAGGTTCTGGCATGTGTGACTCGCCATTGGTGGAGACCACTGCTAGGCTAAATGGACCTTTAACTGGATTTTGCACTTCATTTTTTCTGTTTTTAAAGAAAACTGTCTGCAACAGTTGGTGAGAAAAGCCTGTTTTATATTTACAAGAATCCAAATTCCATGCCAATTCCAGGGTGCTCTTCATTTTGCAGTACACTCACAAAATGGAAAGCATCGAACACAAAGGCTCTGCTATGGTACATACCTCCTGCTTCTGCTTTCACTGCACCTTTGATATAATTTGCTCCAAAAACTGGCTGCTTAATCTCACAATCTTTCATCAAATAAAAGGGCATCATGAAAGACTGCATTGGATCTTTTCCTTTGGACACAAAGATTATCTGCAAGCAAAAATAAAAAATATCTTTAACAATGAACATAGATAAAAGAAAACACTGGAGCTCACTACTACAGACTAGAATCTGAAAAGAGCCTAAATACCCTAAAGGCACCAGATCCTAGTCTGATCTTGGAAGCTAAGCAGAGTCAGCCCCGGTTAGTGCTTAGATGGGAGAACAATAAGGAATACCAGGTACTGTAGGCTACATTTCAGAGGAAAGAACTGGCAAAACCACCTTTGAGTATTCCTTGCCAAAGAAACCCTATGAAATTCATGATTTTTCCTCAAGTTGACAGGCAACTTGAAGGCATGAAAACACACAGAATCTGAAAAAATGAAGCCTTCTGAATCTTATGTTTCTGCATGTCATATATTCAATAGGAACAAACCATTAATTCAGTAGATACTATGAAGTAGCAATTCACTCTACAAACATATATTACCTGGTATTATTTATTATCTGCCTATTGATGATATGTTATATAAGTATTGCCAGCTCATGAAAACTCTGTCACAGTATTTCAAAGTTATTAAAAGTCCATCTAGTGCTGGCCTCCCTACATCAACTGACCTCCTCTTTTACTTGGCTCGCTAATAAAGGAATCCCACCCAGGTGGATCTGTATTATCTCTCTTCTAATTTTCAACAAACTACACTCATGAGTATACAGTTATGTGCAAAAATAATTTACATTATACATAAAATACAGCTATACATTAAGGTTAAAATAGGTTAAGTCAGTGTAGCGATTCAAAAAAGAACTGTGTTTGGACTCATGTCTCTTCACACTAGAATTATGGCTGAGATCCTCTTCCACACTTACATGGGCATCCTGTTCCAATAGCTGACATGGAGTGAAGAAAAACAGTGCAAGTATCCCCCTCTGCATTGCATATGAATAGAAAACAGCTTGCACAAGGGAGTACTGGATACCGTCTTATGCAAGCATGTAAAATGTTCAACTGCCAACATACCGTGGAGTTACATTGGTGAAATATAAAGTACCTGCTTGCCTACTTACTCGATATGGGGTCATGAAGACACTGCCTTTTTTTTGTTCCCTTGAAAGCATCTGGCATATGTTCCATATCATGGAATGTAACTTCAATGTGATCATAAGTCATCAAGATGCTATATAAAAACAGAAGACAAAACACTTGAATTAATTTCTTAGCAATCATTTAGTCACCCCTCCTTTTTCACAGGGGATCCATTCCAGACCCCCTCGCAAAAACAGAGTTTTGCCTATATTTAAGCCCCACTGGCTTGAATATAGGCACGGGCATGTGGGGGCATGGCCCATTCATCCCTCATGCACAAGTGAGGGACGCGGATTCCAAAATTGCAAGAACGGAGGGAGGACTGTATATATAGATACATACTATAGGGTTTTGAATGTCTCTTATTATCACACTGTAGGATTCCAAGTGTGTCGCATATATAAGACACATTGTGAGCTACAGTGACTGCAATCTGGGATAGCAGCAACCCGATGGGTTAAAAAAAAACCTGAATGGAAGTCATCACAAAAACAGAAGGCTCTATCAAGCGATACAGCAATACCAAAGCCAGTGTTCTTTGTGTGTCTAGAACTAGCTAGTCTGCAATGCCATAGCATGAGGTTCTCATTCAGTGTAGGAACAAAAGTCTTATCCAAAGGTTGTTGCAGCTTTGTAAATGAATTCCGCATGCCACATTCTGGGGACTATGCCTGCTATTTAGGAGCATTTAATTACTATAATATAAACACATTACTCTTCTCTGCTCACATTAGGCCTCTGTTCACATGGCTGACAGGAAATACTGTGATTACTGTATATGGACTAAAAGAGCCAACCAGTATTTTCTAGGGAGAACTCACTGAAGCTTTATTTATTAAAATTTTATTCCACCCCTCTCTCTCTCTCTCTCTCTCTCTCACACACACACACACACACACACACAGGGAGGGAGGGAGTCAATAAGGCTAACAATCAGACTGAACAAAAATATAATTAAAATTCAGAAAGAGTTTAAATATTAAAACACATCAGTAAAAAAAAAGCACCTAGTCAGTCAAAAGCCTGTTCCTGAGCAACATGACAGCTTTAAAAGCTTCACTTGAAAAGGTATATGGTTTCTGATGGGAAGACAAGAGATAGAGCCAACATAATCTACTTTAATGTAGGGTTCCAGAGTCTGCAAGCAGCCACCAAAAAAGCCCTCTTTCATGTCTGAAACCAAACATGCTGGTGAAAGTGGCAGGACCAAAATAAAGTTCCCCGTTGAAGTTTTCAAAGACTGTTCAACCTCATACAGGAGAATCAGACAGCCTATAGCCGTTTCATATAGTGCTTTAGAGATGATTATGAGGACTATGAATTGTGTCTAGAAACAGACACAACAGGGTCATATGCAGGTGATTTTTAAGCATCTGCTCTTGCAAACATGCACTAATTACATTGATTTTTTATACTTTGGCACCCTTATTTCAGCACATTTACAGTCTGCAACAAACTCTGTCAGTTGTTTCTAAATAACACAAAGAAATGCAGGAAATTGGTAACATATATTTGTATGTATGTGCTGCCATCTCCAGGGTACAGTATCTTTTACTGCCTCCAGTTGTCTTGAGGCAGGCAGTTGCTTCCCCATATCACTTTTCTACAAGCTAGATAGGAGCAGGAAGTGAGGAGACAGTAACATATGGATAAAGAGAGCATCAGGTGATGGTGGTGGGATAATGCCAGAAAATTTGCAACATTGCATGGCAGTAAGATGGTATTTGTATTTCACTTGCACTTGCAATCCCTTTTTTCTGCACCGTATCAATTTAAGTTACAGGCTTTTTAAAGCATAGACACAAAACAGAGACTCTCTATTACAGAAATAATGAGCACAGCACAGCAAAGGTGCCCTCAGTCTTCAGGTTATGCAAACTGGCACTAGCAAAAGCAGTTTTGGGACTTCATTTCTCATAGCATTATTTACATCCACATTTGATGCCTCCAGAAGATCAGCAAAGGCTGTGAAATCTTGTATGGAAAGTGACCTTGAAATGTGAAATCCTATATCAGGTGTAACCAAGAAACTTAGTTATAAAAGGATGGAACAAATCAGGAAACTGGATGGTAATTGTGATCCTTCTGACATATGTTCATATACTGGCACGTGTCCCCAATTACGACGCTATTCCACATATCCTGGTTCTGGCTCCTCTTGCATTTACTATTGGGCTGTACGCACTAGTTATTCTTGGACCATGTTCTTGTTTTTGCTTGATCTGTTTGCACAGTTGTTTACATATTTTTTCTTAACTACCTTCTCAGTTGCACCTGCTGGTATCCCATGCAACCTTTCCTAAGAGTGAATGTATATGATAGCCATATACATAGTACTTTTAGCTGGGTATGGCAAAGACCATATGGCAGAGGAATGAAAAAGAGAAAGCAATCTGAGACTGTTTACAGAATAAATAAAACTTAAAACCTCAATGTGAAAACTTAAAATGCTACATTTCAATACGAGGATGCTCAGGATAGACGAAAAGAAATACGTTTTAAATATCTAATACATATACACTGAATAAAAGGTAAAGGTATTCCCCGTTGACAAGGTTGTCAAGTCATGTCCGACCGTAGGGGGTGGTGCTCATCTCCATTACTAAGCCAAAGAGTCAGCATTGTCAGAGACTACTCTGTGATCACATGGACAGCATGACTGCTCAGAACACTGTTCATCTTCCCACTGAAGTGGTACCTATTTATCTACTTGCATTTGAATGCTTTCGAACTGCTAGGTTGGCAGAACTGGGACTAGTGATGGGAGCCCACCACATCATGCGGTACCCATGCCTCAAACTACTAACCTGCTGACCCTACATAATGTATATACAATCATACTTAAAATTCATTGAATTTATTGTCACAGATTGTTGGGAGTAAAGTGCTTCCTAAAACATTTCACATAAATTAATAGAGAATAAAACTGCCCTACAGCACAAGAATTAAGAACTGGAACCTTCATGATAAGAGACAAGATGCCTCCAAGTTCCAGAGGATTAGCTATTTTGCATTGGGGGGGGGGGCAAGCCAAGGCTTGTGGTACTTTAAAGACTAACAAATATACTCCTGTGTAAGTTTTTGTGGACTAGAGTCTACGTTATCTTATAACTTCAAATGCAGCCCTCTGCTGGAACGGGAAGAACCACGGAGTACTGAAGATACAGTGGTTTGGGTGTTGGACTAGACTCTGGAGGCCAGGGTTCAAATCCTGGCTTGGCCATGGAAACCCACTGGGTGACCTTGGGTGAGTCATGCTCTTTCAGGATGGCAAAGGCAAGCCCCCTCTGAACAAAGCTTGCCAAGAAAAACCCTTAGGGTTGCCATAAATTGGAAACAACTTGAAGGCACAGAACAACAAGCACAAACTTAAACAGCAACAAAGTAAAGAAAAACTGTTTTAAAAGGCCCAAGACACTGTCACTTTGGGCAGAAAGAAGGAGCTGAGAGAAAGAGTTCTGAGGTGGCAACAGCTGCAAACCCAAGTTTCTTCCTCTGCCCAAGAGGGCAGTAACAAAAGTGCTATCAAATTCAACCTGGGCACAGGACAGATCCAGGCTGGCATAGTGGTTTGGGCGTTGGATTTAGGACACTGGGAGACCATGGAAACCAAGCGGGGCAAGTCCCAGTCAGCCCTGGAGGATGGCCATGGCAAACCCTCTCTGAACAAACACATGCCAAGAAAACCCTGTGTCAGGTCCACCACCTTAGGGCCGCCACAAATCAGAAACGACTTGAAGGGCACCCAGCAACAACAAGCAACACAGAATGTGTTATATTACACACATTATAATAACATTATAGTGAGCATTGTATTTGTGATGATGTGTTAGAGTTGTATCTGTGATGACAGTGATAGTAATATATGTGATGATAGTGACATGCATTATCATCACGGACACAACTATCACTATCATGAGTGACATAACCGTCACTGTGAGGCTACCAGGTATAATGTAATGCTAACTGCCGCATCCTGTTTTTTGAGTGTTGCTGTGTGCCTTCTTCAAGTCATATCTGACTTATGGAAACCTTAAGGTGGTGAACCTATGGTGGGGTTTTCTTGGCCGGTTTCTTCAGAGGGATTTGCTGTGTCCAAGCCATTGGCATATGCAACAATGTGAAAGCACACAACAACAAACAACAATCACAGATACAATTATTGCTTCAACAAATATAACCCTCACCGCCACATGTATAACTCTCACCATCACAGATACATCACTGTCATAGGTATCATTACCACAGATATATCACTCCATCGCAGATACAACACTTACTATCAGATATACCACTATCATCATCATAGATATCACTCTTGTCACTATCACAGGTATGTCACTCTCACTCTCACAGATATAACTCCCGTGGTGACTACCCAGCTGTAGTGATCCGTGCCATTGCAGATACAACTCTCACTACGACTATCACAGATCTATCACTCTCACGCCTATCTCAAAGTGATTTTAATTTGCATTTGTAGCGCTGGCATTTTAGTGTAAAGCGAGGGATGAGCGACATGCAGTTTTAGTTATGTGCATGTTATGCATTGATTTATGCGTCCTGCTGTCCCCCGCCTTGATCCTTCTGGGGAGGTGGACGGAAATAAAAGCTATTATTATTATTATTGTTGTTGTTATTAATATCACAGATATGCTTTTTACTATCCCAAATATCTCACTCTCACTTTGACGGGTGTATCACTGTAACAACGACACTCATAATGTATGTATACCCCTCCCTTCATCCAAGGCTCTCATAATATCACTCTCTCAGAGAGAGACATCATTCTGAATATCGCAGACGTAGTATCTCTCCCTCTCACCAGAGCCATAACCCATAACCCTCTCCTGGGCGGAGCAGGAGGGCCCTCTTCTTCTCCTCTGTCCCCCCGTTGTTTACCTTTCGCTGTTGTTGACGATGACGCCGCCGCCCTCCGAGTGGTTCCTGTTCAGCGCCATGACGACTCCCGTCTCTCCTCTCCTCTCCTCCGGCCGAAATGAGGAGACTGAGCGAGCGACGCAACAAGCCCTGAGGGGTACTTCCGGCGTAGCCGCGCTCCCGGGGCAACGCAGGCACCGGAAGAGGATGGGAGAGCGGGGCATCACGGGAAGTGTAGTTCGGGGATGGCTGAAACCAGGCCGCCATTTTAGAGCGCCCGCTCTTCGGGAGGGGGAGGGGCCGCTGGTCCCTTGCGGCAGAGAATGAGAGAACGGCCGCCCTTGGAGATTGGGGCCTTTAAGTAGAAAGGGGCCTCCTTCGTGGGTCTGGCCCCGTTTTAGGAAAGGGGTGTATACACACACACACACCTAGACACATCAATAAACACACACACATATAAACATGCACATGCACACACACATAACACACACACACACACACACATATATATACACACACAGTAATAGTGCCACTGTATTCTGCTCTGGTCAGGCCCCACCTGGAATATTGTGTCCAGTTCTGGGCACCCCAATTCAAAAAAGACATTGAGAAACTGGAGCCATGTGTCCAAAGGAGGGCCACTAAAATGGTGAAGGGTCTGGAAACCATGAAGCCCTTTGAGGAACAACTTAGGGAGCTGGGGATGTTTAGCCTGGAGAAGAGACGGTTAAGAGGTGATATGACAGCCCTGTTCAAATATTTGAAGGGATGTCATATTGAGGAGGGAGCAAGCTTGTTTTCTGCTGCTCCAGAGAACAGGACCTGGAGCAATGGATGCAAGCTACAGGAGAAGAGATTCCAGCTCAACATTAGGAGGAACTTAGGAGGACAGTAAGGGCTGTTCGACAGTGGAACACACTCTTTCCTCGGAGTGTAGTGGAGTCTCCTTCCTTAGAGGTCTTTAAGCAGAGGCTGGATGGCCATCTGTCAATGGGGATGCTTTGATTGGGAGTTCCTGCATGGCAGAATAAAGGGGTTGGATTGGGTGGCCCTTGCGGTCTCTTCCAACTCTAGGATGCTACACACACATATAAAAAAAGTAAAGGTTTCCCCTTGACATTAATGTCTAGTTGTAACGGTCTGTAACGGGCAGTGCTCATCTCTGTTACTAAACCGAAGAGGCAGTGTTGTCTAAAGACAACTCTGGTGGTCATGTGGCCAGCATAACTGTATGGAACACTGTTACCTTCCCACCAAAGTAGTACTTATTTATCTACTTGCATCTGCATGCTTTCCAACTGCTAGGTTCCAGACCCCCATGAGTTCCAAATTTCATGCATATTCAAGCCCCATAGGCTTCAATGGGGTGTGTGCCCCATTAAGGTTAATGGTTAATGGCAGTTGCCCCTCTGTGGATTTCCAAGTCTGCAGATTTCAAGTTCATGGCCGTGGAAGAGTGACTGTTTACACATACATACACACACACACACACACACACACACACACATGAGTAGCCAGCAATTATGTAGCATTACTTCTACACTATGTTGAGAGCCCACATCCCGTAATTATTATAGTACCCAAATAGTTACATTGCAAAAGGACTAAAAGTATTCCTTATTTAACCACAAACATACTGTAGTTTCAAAGTTATTGCAGGAAGGAATTAACTAACAGTAACTAATTACTTGTAGCAAATGTTGTTAGTTAATTCCTTCCTGCAATAACTTTAAAACTACAGTATGCTTGCGGTTAAATAAGGAATACTGTTAGTCCTTTTGCAACTATTTGGGTACTATAATAATTACGGGATGTGGGCTCTCTTCATAGTATAGAAGTAATGCTACATAATTGCTGGCTACTCATGTTACTGAATGAAAAAAGTGTTCTTAAAGTTCAGTCCCTATATTGGGAGAAAGGCAGGATATAAGAAAATAAAATTTATTATTATTATTATTATTATTATTATTATTATTATTATTATTATTATTATTATTTCTGGAAAACGTGAGCATCACTTCTGAAAGTAGTAAGAGAAATTGGTTATTTGCTTCCTGGAACTTTGTTGTTGTTAGCTGCCCGCAAGTTGACCTTGACTCATTGGCCATCATTGAAACAAGGGGGGTGTATGCTGATTAAAACCATTCATACCACTGAAACACTTAGGGGCTGTGCATACTGGCCATAAAGGCTGGCCTGGGGGGGGGGGTTGGGACATGGCTTCCACATGATGCATGCCCCAACTCCGCCCCCAGGGCAGTGTGATACCATGCACCACTCCACAAGGTGCATGGCATCATGGTGCTCCTCTGGCGCTGCATCCACATGACACAGCCCCAAAGGAGTGCCTTAAAGCCACGGCACCACGGCTATCACGCCTTTTCCAGGGTGCTAAAAGGAGCCACTTTTTGCAGCTCCTTTTTGTGCCCTGGAAAGACCAGATGGGGCCACGGCGTATGCTTGCCGCAGCCACAATCCGGTGTAGTTGAAGGCAGCTGCAGGCCTGTTAGTGGCTCTGAATAGGGGATGAGAGCCGACGTAGTGTAGTTGTTTGAGTGTTGGACTATGACTGGAGACCAGGGTTTGATTTGCAGCTCAGCCATGAAACCCACTGGGTGACCATGGGCAAGTCGCATTTTCTGAACCTCAGGGGAAGGCAATGGCAAACCACCTCTGAACAAGAAAACACCAGTCTGAACAAGAAAACACCGTAAGTCGGAAATGACTTGAAGGCACACAACAGCAGCCTTGACTGTTGGGACACATCAGCAGTGGTGGGTGAGCCAGACAGACCATACAGTCCCATGCCCCCTCCCCATGTACAGTATTATTAATTCTAATAATTAGTCTTGAGTGGCAACAGGTACGAATGCTCATGATTTTGAATATACTTTTTGCAAATATCAAGCTTTTACACCACTGAAGGTTGTCAAGCATTTGGTGAATTTTGTATTTCTTGTTGCTAGCTGCCCTCGAATCAGTTCCAACTCATGGTGAGCCTGTGGATGAGACATCTCCAAGAATCCCTACCCTCCATTGCCCTGCCCAGACCCTGCAAGCCCTTGCCCATAACCCCCCCGATTGAGTCTATCCATCTGGTTTGTGGGTTTCCTCTCTTCTACCCTCTACCTTTCCTAGCATTATTGTTTTTTTCCAGTGACCCATGCCTTCTCATTATGCGGCCAAAGTATGATAGTCCCAACTTGAACATCTTTGCTTCCAATGAGAGCTCTGGTCTGATTTGTTCAAGAACCCATTTGTCTTCTTGGCTGTCCATGATATCCTAAGTACGTCAATATATCTTAATGCACAGTGCTTTGAACCCTATATGAATCAATTATTTAGTTATTGCTAACTAAAACTTAATAGATCCATGGGGCTTCATTATACCTAACTTTAAATTTGCATATGTCAGCACTAGGGCAAAACTAGTTCACAGACAACTTTATTATCTATTGGCACTCCTCTTACTTGATAGTAGATTTATCTCTTGCTTTATTTGGATGGTATGACAAGTATGACAAAAATCCATTACAATCACCTGGAGACCACTTAAAAAGAAAACGGCTGTCATATGTATCTACTACTAGCAGAACTTGGCTTTTTGTATTTTTGCAACAGGGAATATCTGAAATTTAGAAGCAGGTATTTAGCCATACATTTTTAAAAACCTTGGCATTTCTGTGGCTTCGCGTGCTATTTTTACCACAGTGCTAAGTTTATTATGGCTTGATGCCATGGGTTTTTTTGGGATGAATTTCCTAGCTGGCTCAGCGGTGGATAAAACATTCATTTTTCCAGGGGCTTTGGTCCAAATTAAGATGTTGTAAGCAAGAGCTGTATTTACACCCACAAATGAACTCCTATTAGCAGCCATGGTGGAGTTGCCTAGCCCTGTTAAGGAGAACAGAAGAGGTACAAGAAAACGGAAACAGATTTAAAAAAAAAAATTGGCCAGTTTGCAAGAAAGAAAATGTATGATAGGCTTAAACTGTAGCCTGCCTTACTCTACAATTTCAAAATGTACTGCATTCATACATGGTTTCATGCCTTGAAGGTTCATATTCTAATCTCAGCATGCAAGAGTGAGCCAAAGAACAAGCAATTACTAAGAAAAGAACAAACAGTATGTCCCAAATAAATCATAAATTTGTTCATATTGCCCTAGCTCTTGCCTATTCCTGATCCACCCAACTGCATCCTAGAGAGAATTTGGGGCCTCCCCTGGAAAAGTTGCATCTGCTAGAGGCCATTTCATCAGCCTGGCTTGGATCAATTGTCCTTTTGATTTTCACATTGTCCTTTAGAGATTCACATTGCACAACTGTTCCCTGCAATGACCATCCCACCTGGTTTTTTACCTGGACAACCACATTTTTAAAAATATCCTCTTCTTCCTTTCCTTTCATTTGAAGTCCTGTGTCTCTGATTTCAAGTCATTGTTTTGAACTGAAAATCACTTGAGTCTTCTGTTAGAAAAGGAGGTGTATAAAATGAAGTGAATGAATATTGACACAAAATTCTTGCTAGTCCTTAACATGACAATCCATTGAGATTTTTCCCAATCCACCCGCTTTTAATCTCTCCAACCCATTTTAAAAAATAGATACCGCACTTCCCATTCCAAGAGATCTCCCCACACTACCTCAACCTCCTCACAAATGCATTCCCTTTATACCTCTCCCTTAGTGCTCAATAGCCTGTTAGAGGATAAGCAGAAAGCAGAGTGGAATTCATTCTTAGTTTGAAAAGAACAACGGAGAATTCAGGATTGTGTTTGCATACTGTTTAATAGAAACTAAACTTCTTCACACACTTCAGAAGATATAGAAACTGTGTGTTTTGAGGTGGGAATCTCCAAAGCAAGGAGGTCTCTAGTACTCAAATATATATATATATCCGCTTTGGAAATGTAACAATTGCACAAGACTCTGTAAAAGACCAAACATACTGGCTTTAGCCTTTTGTGCAGAAGTAACAATGAATACAGCCAGTTAGTTCAGTGTAACAAATTATCATTCCAGTTAATCCCCAAAGGCTTGTTTAAATATCACAACACTACTAGCATAGTAGTCAATCAATAAGAATTGTGCTGTTATTTGTTGTGCTGCACTAGTGGAAGTAAAAAAAATCCAGCTATGGCGACATCACTGTTTCTTGTTGGTAGCCACAAAAATCTGAATAAAACCCAGACAGCAAAGACAAATGAACGCACACAATTAACCTTATGATTAATCTCATTAATAATAATGTTAATCCCATATACAATACCATAATAGTCTTTGTTTTATATCAAGACCAAGCCTTGGGAGGTAGACAATGTTTATATTAAACTGGAGTAAATTCCTCCAAATGTAGCCGTAATACTGAATCCCTGGAGCACACCAGCATTTAGTTATTATCTCTACAAGGAATGCATGAAGAGAAATCTTGGAATTAAAAAAAAAGTAGTGCCTCTAGACTAAACACTCCCCCCCTTCTCTTCCATGAGCATAACTTTATATTAATTTTAACAATCTGGAAGATATTACAGTTGCAATTGTATACCACTGTATCAAGTATAACATTAATTGCACATCAGATTGTATCAATCAATACTATATCCTAGAGACAGAAGAAATCCAATGGACCATCAATTCCAGCACCATTCCCTGTCCTTAAATAGAATAGTTTCATTTAAATCAGGTTTATTTTGACTCCTTAATGCTTACAGAAATTTTGTAACTCCTCACGGGTTAACTCAAACTACTCAACTATAAAGAAGTGGTTTTGCAACCTCTTAGAAGGTATGCTGGTTTCTGCTCCCCACCCCAAGGATTCTCTCAGCAGTATTATGTTGAGTGCAGTATTATAGTTTTCTTTGGGTTTTTCAGGCTATGTGGCCATGTTCTAGAAGAGTTTATTCCTAAATAAACTCTTCTAGAACATGGCCACATAGCCCCAAAACCCACAGAAAACTATGCATGCCGGCCATGAAAGCCTTTGACTTCAGAACGCAATATTGTTTACGGTGTCATTTTATGGGGAAGCTGTTTTGCTGGAGAAGGTTGATTTTATAGGTCAGTCTTTGGCACATGTACCAGATGTGTTGGCCTATAACTCCCATCATCCCCAACCATTGGTTATCATATAAGATGTCATCCAACATACCTGGAAGGCACCTATGGGCACTTCTAATTCTTGCTATGTGAAAATTAAAACCTCCGTCATCTGCCTCAGATCTGTGTATCTCTCCATCCCTGCTTACGGCCTGTTCTCAAGAGTTACCAACTGTATGGCTTCCAATAAAGCATATTTTTTAAGAACTCTGAGTCAGCAAGATATTAAGTGGGAAGTGGAAAACACAGCAATACATCCTCCTGCTTGTTTCCCCTTCTGCAGTAATTAACATATTAGAATCTCAAACCCAAGCAGTTTATCCTGTCTCCCTTTAAGCATCACGAGGAACCATGTCAATATTGTGCTACCACAAATTCAAATGATACTGCAACTCAGAGGTGCTTAATTTCACTTTAGAGTTATATCCTTAGGTTTTAGGCTGATATCCAAGAATCTAGTCTGAATCTATTCCTACACCCACCCAACAGTGCATTCCTTGCTACTGTGAGTTCAATGGAGAATGTGTTTCTTCAAGTATGATGGGCAACTACTACTGGTCAAATACAGTGATTGGTGAACAGTGTCACAATTGCTGCCTGCACAGCCATTTTGTTTGTTTATATTTAGGTGTCAGGGAGGGAGCTGTCTGCAGCATAGATAAACTCTTGTTGTCTATTAAGCATGCATGGCCTTTTGTGCTGCTGTGACTAGAAAATTGCTTACAGGCGCATTTAGCAGTGTTTTACAATTGTGTATGGTAATCTGTAACCACATGGAAAACCCCAGGTGGAAAGAATGTGGTCTGCCCGTTCCAACTGATGGGATGCCTGAATATCTACCACATCTACATGGGTGACAACTCAGATCAGATCTTAGTGTGGAAATGCCAGCTTGAGAACTGGCTGTCCAAAATAAAATCAAGAAAAGAATGAGATTCAGGAATAGAAAGGAGAAAACTCTGTACTGCTAACAATAGTCTCCTGGATCATTTTCCCAAACATCCTTCCCCAAGCTGCTGGACTCCAACACCCAGGAATGTCCTGCCAGCTCCAAATTGCAATCCAACTATCTGGAGGGCACCATATTGGAGGAGGCTGACATAATGTGTCATCCAGTACTTTGTCCAATCTGGATTTAAGTAACTGAATGGACAGTCAACTTTTTCTTGTGCAGAGAATACCCTGATCCAAAATATTTCTATAAGGGGGTGTCAATGATTGGTTCATGTCCTGTAATTATCCTCACTACCTCATCTACTGTGTTTTTAAAAAATGCAGACACTGGCATTCCAGTTCTGGTCATTCTGGATCAGGGACTAGAGCCAGGTCTATTGTACTGTACTTTGGTGTGTTGATTTTTAGTGCAAGTGTGTACTGTTGGTTTTTTTAACAATACCAATAGGTTTATACAGAAAGAGAAGTGCAACAATTCAAAACACGATGTGAAAGAAAAACAAGCTTAGGGTTTTGAATTAGGCCCAGCAGGCAGAAGCCCTAAAATGTGCTATCCCTGATTAAAAAACCAAGGAGAAGAAAAAGTGATCACAGCAAATGCCCTTCATGTTTAAAGCTACCTATCAAATTATTCAATGGTGGTAGTGACTAAGATAAGAACAAGGCTTTCAATTCTAAATCACTGAGGTGACATAATGCTCCAACACAGACTTCGTGTTAATCTTTCCTGAATCCTGTGTTCTCTCCCATATGTTAAGTGCATTAACGTCGTTTCAGCACAGAGACACAGTCTTTCTTTAAAGGCCCAAGTTGCATGTGGGCATCTACACTTTCAAGGAAAAAAGCTGGCTTGAGATTGTGGTTAAAGAGCATAGGAAACTGGTGGTTGATCTTATTCTGGAAGGGGTCAAAATGGCCTTGTTTGAAGCGAGCAACTTTGAACTGCTGTAGGCACGTTGTCTTGGCATCCTTCACTCCAAAGAAAGTCAGCACCTTCTCAGAGTACTCCAAGAACACCCCAATAGTGTGGAAGAAAGGCTGCTGTATCACACAGTCAAAACCCCCAAACCAGGCAATATAGTTCTGCCCATTCCATTGTAGACAGCAGGATTTCTCATTCCTGCCCAGACGGCCTGTGTCATATGACTCCTGCGGGTTGAAGTCTTCTGTGATGACCCCGATGCTCACCCAGCCATCGATGATCTCCACTTCCCAATAATAGTTGCCCCGGTTCATGATGTTCTCACCCAGCACCTGCTCACAGTTAATAAACCTGGTTGAGCTCTGAGGGTAGCCAATGGGATTCAGCACACGCTTGGCCCCCTTGGTGCCAAACAGCTGGAGAAACTTGTCAGCCGTATCGCTGTCCAAATCAATGATGAAAGCAACTGTATGAAAGGGAAATTATTTAAAAGCAGGAAAAGAATTAGCAAAGAAGGCCACATGGTATGATTCCATTTTCTTCTAGGACAACAAAACTGAAATGTAAAACAACTGAGGATTCTTTTGTTTCTTGACTCAGGCATTATGGGTTTAGCAAGGTTAGCAATTTTAGCTCTGTTTAATTATGTGACTGGAATACGCCAATGCTGCAACCAATACATATTCTGCAAAGCCTGGTATTGTCTAGGTTTTTTTTTTAAGTTAGACTTATTTTTTGTATGTCAGTTGTATATTTGCATGCATGCACACACATGTGTACTGAGAAGTGGGGAGAGATTGAAGGTTTGTGTTGTTCTGTATTGGATGAGAAGGTGTGCTGATGCAGCTTAACAGATCGTCAGCAGAAATAACAATGATAAAAACTAACACTGTATCAGTAGAGGTCTGCAAAAGGTCTCCCCACCCTACAACCTTCTGAAGCAGATTTTGAGGCTGAGCAAGAAGAATTGCCTCCTCCATGTTCTGCTGGTAGAATTAGTTCTTCCACCAGAAACACTCTATTACATTTCATCTAATGTTTTGTTTGTGGCCCTATGGTATGTTTACCTTAGGCCTGGAATGAAGAATACCTGTATTCTATGCTGAAGAACAGCAGCACCATGAGATACAGAAATGGAGGCAACAGTGGGAAACCAAAAGTGTTTTGCACTATCCATTGAATGTGCAACACTGAATGGGAGAGGTCTATGCTACCTATCTAGCAGTGGCAGGAATGATAACCTGAAGAACAGGAGGTGGCAGCACAGACTAGGTCAAATGAAAGGAAACCTAAAAAGTTCCAGAGCTTGGAAACATTTATTTATTTTGGATTGCAACACAGAATTCCCCAGCCAGCATGGAAGTGTCCAAACTTGGAAACATTATTTATTCTGGACTGCAACACTCAAAATCCCCCAACCAGCATGGAAGTGGCCAAGCTCACTGTGAAATGTTGTTGTACAATTAAGTACCTATTCCAATCCCTCTTTAAAATAAATACCAAATATAATAACTTAAGAGTGTCTACCAATGGCAAAGAAAGAAATCAAGAGGGATTTAAACATCATAATTTAGGAACAGTTTGGAAGCAAAGGGCTGGAAATGAGTTGACATTGATGAAATACTGCCATACGCTGACTAATAAGAGCCCTTCTGTTTCCTATTCATTTTAGCAAAAACTGCCCTCATGGTTTCAGGTTTTTCCCCTGCAATCATGAGGGCTTCATTTTAAACAATGAGAGCTCAGATTCTTGGGAGACTACACAAAAACATTTAAATTCCCAGACCTCCTGCTAAAAGTAGCAAGGCTGGTAAACAGTGAGGCACTGAACATACTTTCCTTAAAAAAAAAAAAAAGTACTTTTGACTATTTGCTTTGACTGCTTAATAAGAAGGAGGTTTATAGAGACTCGAAATGCTACTGTTGTTGTTGTCAGAGTATAATCTTAGCCTATATCACAAGATTCCAGGGTACAGTAAAATCAATTTTAAAACACTTTAGAATAAGTTAAATGTCAAATAACAGGGAATATTTTATATAGTTTCAAAGCATACTCATTTAACAGTTAAAAAAATAAAACAATTAAAAACATGGTCAGATTTGGGCAAAAATTGTTAGATCCCATTTTACCATGTTTTGGTAAAAGCCATGTTGTAACATGCTATTGGATAGAACCTGGCATCAGTATCCATCAGACATGTAAGAAGAGGGCATTCTACAGTCAAGGTACTACAGAAGAGAAGGCTCTCCACCACAGAAAGACTTCAGTCCTTGGGCAAGTGCAGTGTCAAGAGAGGCATTTCTTCAAGTACAATATTGGGATCCTTGGCTTCAAAAACATGTTAGCAGCCAGTGCAATTCCTTTAAAACCAGCTATATGGCTTTTATAAAATGTCCCTGTCAGCAATCTAGTGGCTGAATTTTCCACTAGCTGCAGCTTCTAAATCATTTCCAGTTGCAGCCCCACATACAATGAAATTACAACAGTCTTACTGAGAAGTTACTAGTTCATAGAATCATAGAATTGCAGAGTTGGAAGAGACTGCAAGGGCCATCTAGTCCAACCCCCTGCCATGCAAGAAATCTCAAGCAAAGCATCCCCGACAGATGGCCATGCAGCCTCTGCTTGAAGACCTCCAAAGAAGGAGATTCCACTACACTCCGAGGAAGTGCATTCCATTGTCGAACAGCCCTTACTGTCAGGAAGTTCTTCCTAATGTTGAGGTGGAATCTCTTTTCCTGCAGCTTGGATCCATTGTTCCGGGTCCTGTTCTCTGGAGCAGCAGAAAACAAGCTTGCTCCCTGCTCAATATGACATCCCTTCAAATGCTTAAACAGGGCTATCATATCACCCCTTAACCTTCTCTTTTCCAGGCTAAACATTCCCAGCTCCCTAAGTTGTTCCTCATAGGGCATAGTGAGTTGGAATAATACCTTGTATATATATTGAACAGCTATTTATCTTGTAAATCCAAACTTCAGATCTATTATTGGAGAGCCAGTTTAGAAGAAAAATGTCCATAGGTTTGAACAGAAGCCAGGTTTTGCATATTTATTTTCCTGAATCTGCTAAGATATTTTAGCACAGGGCCATATTAAAGAGAAGTTTCATTGCTAACTAGGCTTGATCTTTCCCCCTCCTATTCTAAATTCCATTGTTAGATTTTAATTCTCATGTTTACTGCTTCTCTTGGTGTGTTGTGTATGTATTTTTGTTCACAAACCCATTGATTGTATGTGAAGAATAGGAAATATGCAGAGATGCCTTCCTACAGTGTGGTATTGAGAAAAGGAAATCACCCAAAATGTTGGTGGATCTCTGTTCACTTTTAATTTACCCCTTTGCCAGCCACTTCTACTCTCCATTGTTTGGGAGGGTCTCTGAGTTCCTGAGACAGGCTCTTCAGGGCAGCTGAGGGGGCTGCAGGGCATGGAAGTATTGTTGTTAATTATCAAGTTGGTTTCAACTTATGACATCCCTATGAATGAAGGTGCTCCAAGACCCTCAGTACAAGGGCACAGTACAAGGTGTTGGTCAATACCTTTAAAGCCCTTCATAGCTTGGGCCCAACCTATTTAAGGAATTGCCTTCTTTCCGTACAATCCGCCCCATGCACTCAGATCCTCTGGAAGGAACCTGTTGCAGTCCATAAAGAACAGATTGACTGCGACCTCGCAGAAGTCTTTCTCCATAATCGCTCCAACCTTACAGAATGGCCTGCTGGACGAGATCCGTCAAATTACCAACCTAGATAACTTTAAGAAAGCTGTCAAGACGAATCTCTTCTGGAAGGCCTTCCCGGAATAGAACCCAGCCATATAGAGATCCTCCCATATACATATATATCTGATGATTCTGCCCACCGTTATTGTATTATTGTTTTTAGAGTTTATTATTTGTAATTTTAATTGTTAGAACTGTTTAATCCTTTTTTAAGGGATAGATTGTATATATTGTTGTATCATTTTAATGTTGTACGCTGCTTTGTTTTAACAAAAGCGGGATATAAATAAAGTTTTATTTATTTATTTTATTTCCAGACTATGAACTGTATGAGTTTATCATTTCCTTTACTTAGTTAAATTTACACCTTGTCTTTCTATGTGCTCAAGACAGTTTACATGGCTGTCTTTCTACCCACTGTATCCTCATAATCCTGTAAGATGTGTCAAGCAGAAATCTCTCTGAGCCAGGTCATGCAGTGAGTGTCATGGCTATCATGAAATGTAATAGACACTTGTAACTGTTGTGTGTGACTTCAAGTTGTTTCCAATTTATGGCAACCCTAATGCCATATTATGGTTTTGGAGCAAGATTTGTTCATAAGGGGTTGGCTGTTACCTTCCTCTGAGGCTCAGAGTGTGTGACTTGCCTAAATAGTGGCTCTCAATCACATACAGTCAAAATTAAGTACTTTTCACTCTTGCTGGTTTAAGTAGTGGGAAAGTAGTTCATATGTTTAATTTTCACATTTAGGTCAAGTAACTGAAAAGCATTTAATTTTGCCTGGCTCAGGTCCATAATTTTCATCTTTGATTTGTTTTGTCATGGAATCTATATTTTCATGACATCTATATATGTGTGCTATCCTGAACACTGTCCAAAGTTGCTCTGTTGACAAAAGAAAAGAAAAGCCAAGGAGTACAATACATAAAATGAAGTGGTCTTACATTTGAGAAAGTAGTCTCGTGACTCCAGAAAGGCAGAGTTGGTGTTTTTGTCAGAAATCTGGGGCCCCACAGTCACTGTAAAGAGAGGCATTTGTCATAAATTTCTATCAGCACATGAGTAGCAAAACTGAAGCAAAGAACACACAGTATTCCAGATAACCACTGGGTGGCACATCTTCCCTTTTAACCAGCTGTTTGCAGTAGCAGCAGAATTGCTGTGCTTAAGATTTTTAAACAATGAAATCACAACAGGAAAACTTGAAAGGTTGCTCTCCCGGGATCCAAGATCATATGCTTATTATGCAGATCTAAAGCATTAGCCAGCAAAGAGAGTTGCTCTTATCTTTGCTGTGGTCCTCTACTGATCCAAACACAGAGAGATGGAAATAGAGGAATGTCTGTTTTGTGGAGTTGTTGGGGAAGGCAACCTTCTCCTGCAAAGCCCTATTTCCTTTCTATTCACCTTCCTTCATGACTGTGTGTGTATTTGCAGAGAGAGATTTTTCACCTCTCATGGGTGTCATGCTTTTCCTTAAGTTGGATTTTACAATAATAGCCAGGGTGGGAGGAAACGATGACCTGGAAGCAGCTGGAGCAGTTATCCTGTGGCCCATTCACAGTACAGAATGATAGCACTATTACTATATATTGTTATTGTTATTTGGAATTTTGGCAACCCTAAGGCAACCCTATCAAAGGCTTTTTTGGGCAAGATTTGTTCAGAGGTGATTTGCTATTGCCTTTCCCTAAAACTGAGAGCATGTGACTTGGGTTTCATGGCCAAGCAGGATTTCAAACCCTGGTCTCCAGAGTCACAGTCCAACACTCAAACCACTGTGCCATGCTGGCTCTCATATACACTTGTGTATAAGTTGACCTCATGTATATGGAAAAGGCAGGTTTTGGCACCAAAATTATGGTATGGACCTGCGGATAAGTCAAAGGTAAAAGTTAGGGGGTGCTGTCATTTTTCTGCCCAAGCATTCAAAAAGGCCTTTTGCCACTCTACTTAAAAGAGGTGAGGATGGATTCTTTTTTTTGATAAAAGTAGAGAAGAAAAAAGATTAATTTTTTTGAGGGGGGGGGAAGAGATAAAAATTAAAGTACAGTACATGAGTTCCTGCTTTTCAACAACCCATTCTTTCATCTCTTCTAATTTACTACCCAGTATCATACATTTGACGCTTGGCCTGCTCTTTTGATCATGCGTTGTATTAATGGGTTCCAGTTACAATTTCTTTTTTTTTAATATAAAAACTTTATTTTTAATTTCAAGGTGTCAAAACAGTGGTTCTGGTGGAGAGATGGAGTGGGACTTCATTGGGTCTTTGGGCACAACCTGTACTTCAAGAGGGGTTGGAATGGGGTGAGAAGGGAGGGGAATATAAGAGGAAAGGAGTGGGGAGTTACCACTATGAGCACACAGTGTCTCAAGTTCCAAAGTGACACCATGGGAGGAAAAGATGAAAGAAGAGTGGCACTCATTCACAGCACACATGCACACACAAATACAAACATGCCAAGGGAGAAAAATATTTGACAGGAGGAGGCACTGCCACTGGGATGCTTCAGAAAGAGCTGCCAAGTGGAAGGGAGAATTTACAGATAACAACATGAGAGAGAGGAGAGAAAGAAGCCAGTGTCAAATAGGGTGGGTATTCTTCCACGGCTAGCTGCTTCTTAAACGAAGTGTGCAGCTTTCTCTCTCTCTCTCTCTCTCTCTCTCTCTCTCGTGTGTATACGAAAGTTAACAATTTTAAAAAAAATGTTGTTCCTACATGCATGCAGCTGTTTTTTTAATGTTAATTTTATATTGTTTTAATTAGATGATTTTAACTGTTTTAAAAATATTGCTGTAAAGTTTTTAAAAGTGTTTTTGTCTTGTGAGTCACCTTATGTCCCTTTCTGGTAGAAAGGCGGCATAAAAATGAAATGAATAAATAAAATAAAATGAATAAAATAAAATAAAATAAAATTAGCTGACCCCACAGACACAATCCCTGATGCCCCAAGTGAAGCTGACCATCTGCCCTCCAAATCTCACTCTGCTTCTCGCAACCAGCCTGTCAAGGTTGTTGTGGCCCTTTTAAATTATACGTGACCAGAACCCATTAGCTGACCTGTGGATAAGTTGACCAATGTTTTGGGGGCTCTTTTTTTCTTACTAGAATTTCTCAATTTATACATGAGTATATACAATATTCCACTTTAACTGCCATGGCAAAATCCTATAGAATCCTGGAATTGGCATTTGAGGGAAGGGCCTTTCGAATTGTCAGCTAGGACTTTCCTCTGGAGCCTCTGGCCAAACTACAAATCCCAGGATTCCACAGAATGCATTCCACTTTAACTGTAAAATCACAGTGCTACTAATTATGGTGTGTGAATGGGCCCCTGCACTTACTGAACATTCAGGAAATATTCCTCTTTTCAGCAGTGCAGAGGTAAATGTTGAAGTGCAAGTGCTTCCCATGACTGTCACGCTCCCATGAAAAGGTCTTTATACAGTTGTATTAACCCATATCTATGTGTATGTCTGTTTCTACCCACCTCTACCTCATGCATGTGGAGAGGAGAACTTGCAACAATATGCTACTGGAATTAACCATTCCCTCACTCACTGTGAGGGTTGTAATATAGAAGGAACAGGGAACCTTGGAATCAGGGAGAGCAGAAACATCACTAATTTCCAGGCCTATGAATACTACCTCCATTACAATACTGCGTTCTCTCTGCCCCACAGGGGTTTGAAACATGCCCACAACGGCAACAGCATACTAATGCAGACTACAACAGGAAGGAAGCCGAAGCTTCTTCAGTGAAAACTATCCATCATACTGTGATGGTTTCTTTGGGTAGCAGCTGGAGGTCATATTGGGGATGGGGAATGGCCCTAGTTACAAAGAACAGCAATGCTGGTCAAATGGAATAAGGGGAAAAACTAATATAAGGTTTTATACAGCTGTACAAGGAACATGCAAACAACTGGGAATTTTAAACAATGCAATTAGATGCTAGAGGAGAGCCAACTACCTTCTCTTGCAACTGAGCCAGCAACATCAGTTCTAGTTCTGGCAGGACAGGAAGTCTTGAAACTAAATCCTGGTAATTAAAGATGTCTTTTTCCTTGTGTTCTGACAGACAAGGCTCTATTTGAAGGGCCGCCAATTTGGAGATGCTCTCCAAACCACCACTGGCCACACCCGGTGATGTCTGTTTGTTGCCTACTGATTTATTTGAGTCATTTTGGAAACCTCATAAAACCTCAGGCATAAGGCATGAGGCCCAGAAACCTGAGGCCAAATTAGAAACTTGTTATTATGCAATTTTAGAGCGCCTGCACTCTTTGCAACACTTTTACATGTGGGCTATAGTGCACAATATCTTTTTCCTTTCCCTTTCAGGCTACTGGTACTTCACGTCCTCTCATGAGTCACAAATGCCAACTTGTAAAATGCTTGCGTACTCCTTATAAAACATCAGAGGTGTAAAGGATGACCTCCAATCCTATAAATCAGAGCTGGGCAAATGCAGCCGTTTTGGTCCCCCCTCCCACCAACAGTTCTCATCACCCCTAGTCAATGCAGCTAATGTTAAGGAATTATGGAATTTGCCATCTAAAAGCTATTATTATTATTATTATTATTATTATTATTATTATTATTATTATTAATTTAGTTATATAGCACCATCCAATGTACATGGCACTGTACAAAATTAAAAGGTGATGAATTAGGACAGTGGTACTCAGTGGTGATTCATGGACTGGTGCCAGTCCACATGCCATTCTCTGTCAATCTCTGGAAATTTCACACCAAAGAAAGAAGCAATTGCAGTCAATGGGCACAAAGACAGTACTAGTTCCTGGCACAATTGGCGGGGGGGGGGGGGATGCCAGTCTCCCTTTCTGATTGCCTAAGAAGAACTGAACAAGAGGATGAACTACAGCTTTCTGAAAGATATCAACAGATGGAAGATTTCAGAGCAATGGTAAAAAGAAGAACCTGAGAACTGGATGAAAGGAGAAAAAGCCATATGTTTTGTTACATCTAACCCATTCACAGTCACAGAGACTGCTACAGCTCCTAGAAATTTAGAGTTACAGTCTACCCTTCCCTTATGCGGGGGATCCGTTTCACCCCCCCTCCTGTGTAAGGGGAATTTTGCATATGCTCGAGCCCCATTTAAATGGTCTTCAAAATGTCTTAAGATTTCCCTGAAGTCCAAGCCAGCATGGCCAATGGTAAAGGTTTTTGGGAGCTGCAGTCAAAATCATCTGTGAGGTCAAGGGATCCTTCCTGATGTCACAATATGGTACAGGATTTTGTATAAAAAACAAGGGTGACATTATACCCACTACCAACCTTCTGGCATACCATAAGGAATGGATCCACCATCTCCTTTCCCTGAAAGCTGGTCCCATTGGTTCTTGCAAATGTTCACTAGTAACTCCTTGACAGTAAACACTGCCTGGCTTGATTTGATAAAATTCAGTTCTTTTGAGAAGCCTGTACATGGGAAGTTTTTCTCTTCGGCAGCTATTTGCAGTGCTTGGAACTCCTGGGCCAAAAAAAGAGAACACAGTTAATAGACAGAAAGTAGGACTTATTCACAGACCCACCTATGGCTGTAGCAGCTCATGATATGGAAATAGACATACCAGAGAAAGGGCGGGTGGGGAACACACAGCTATACTGGCTGTAGCTGTTGGCACAAAGAGTTCCTGGATCTACATTTGGAACAGAGATGAGTCCAAGAGAGCCTCCTCCCTATAGTGTCCCTTTTCCCAGCCTCTATAAATAAAACAGATGAGAACACATCACCCAGGAGAGACTTGGGCAGCATCCACACTGAAAAAATTAATCCAGTTTGACACCATGTTAACTGCCATAGCTCAATGCTATGGAATTCCAGGATCTGCAATTTTGTGAGATATTTAGTCTCCTCTGTCAGAGATCTCCAGTGGCACAAAAAACTACAGATCCCAGGATTCCATAGGATGGAGCCATGAGAGTTAAATTGGTGTCAAACTACATTAATTCTGCAGTGTGGCAGTACCCACAGACAGAATTAAGCACTATCACATCCTACTAATGAAAGCTATACCTATACAAGCTATGGAGCCCAGTGCAAGAAAGAAAACCCTGATGGATCTCTGTGCATGAAGATTCTCATGCAAAAAGATACCTGTCAGCCCATTCTCAAATGCACATGTTCACAATTTGTCTGCTAAAGCTGGAGAGCATAATGTGGGCCTTGGCTGCTCCCCATATAGTTCCCACAACTCCCCTCCCAACAACTTCCCATAGGATCATCTAGGGGAGAAAAATGTGATTCCCTCATTTCTGAGATCCCATCACTAGGAGAAGGAGGAACAACACAGGAATATCAGGAGGGATCCCAAAGGGAAAACGTTCATCACCAGTGCATCCCTAGATCTCAGTGGTTCTTGTCCCTGCATCCAAGAAGTGGAAGGATTAAGGCTGTGTGTGTGTGTAAGACAACACACACACACACACACACACACACACACACACAGAGAGAGAGAGAGAGCGAGAGAGCTTTTATACAGGAATAATTATTAGACATTTAAGATTAGCTACGACTTCTGTTGTGTGCATGGTTCATGACAAGGCCAATGCTACTGCTGAAGAATGCATGTGATACCCTCAGTGATTCTCTTTAACTGCCCTCGAACAAGGACGTAGCCGGGGGGGGGGGGGGGGGGGGTTTGTCCCCCCCCCTTCAGGCCCTGGGGGCATTCAAGCTCCTTCCTCCCCCCCCCCCTCCTCTCCATTAAAACCACGGAGCTCTGAGAGGGGAAGGGGGAAAGACACACCAAGCTCTTTCCCTTTCGTTTCCATAGGAGTCTGGCTTCCACTCCTCCTCCCTTGTGCTTTTGCCAAAATAAAAGTCTCTTCCAGGGAGGGAGGAAGAGTGGGAGGGTGTGTGAATCAAGGGGGCACTTTAAAACTCCTCCGTCCCCTCCATCAAACGCACGGAGCAGGTACTAGAGGGAAAAATTCACTGGGCAGGGAGGCTGAGCGAGAGAGAGAGAGCGGGAGGGGGGGGGGAGGGAGGGAGGAAGAATGGGAGGATGAGGCTCTCCTGCCGGCCCTGGCAAAGCCAGGAGGAGCCCAAGTGCCGCCCCTAAACTTCTGTTGCGGGGCCTGAGGGGAGGGGCCAAAAAGCCCTGGAGGAGAGGGAGCGAGGGAGGGACAGGAAGCTGCATCAGGCTGCATCCACACTCAAGAAATAACCAGGTTTGGCAGCGATTTAACTCTTTTGTGGCTCTTGGCTATGGAATTCTGGGAGTTAGCATGTTCTGGGGTCCAGATATCAAGGCTTGGCCCTTTTCTGCTCCTTCCAGCCTTGTTTTTTTTCTCATTTTTAAAAGAAAAATAAAATAAGATACACTTAGCTGGCCCCTTTTCAGCATATCAATGGGGATGCTCTGATGGAGAGTTCCTGCATGGCAGAATGGGGTTGGACTGGATGGCCATTCTTGGGGTCTCTTCCAACTCTAGGATTCTAGGATTAATTAATTAACCTAAGGATTCAGTCTAAAGATCTTGGCCTCTCTGCCCTCCTGCCTTGGAAGCAAAGTCCATTGGAAGACCTCTGGGTTTTACTTTGCAAGGAGTTTTTATTTTCCTTATTTTTGTCTTTTTAAAAGAGTTTCCCCAAAATTCTGCCAGAGGATGAATTGGAGCTCTGGAGTCCTATGGCTCTGCTCCAGGCAATGCTAGACTGCAGGGCCCATCATCCAGCAGCACCACAGACTGCTGGGAACTGCAGTCTAATAAGGTGCACACTGCAGAAATAATCCAGTTCGACACCACTTTAATGCTATGGAAAATCCTGGGATTTGTAGTATGTTGTGGCACCAGAGCTCTCTGACAAAGAATGCTAAATATCTCACAAAACTACAATACCCAGATGTTGTTGTTGTTATTATTTTCTTAAATCCCGCCTTTCTCCCAATATACAGACTCAAGGTAGTGATTTTCCATAGCATTAATCTATAGTATATCTTTCTACAATGTAGATGGACACCTCCATTACATAATTTGTTGAGGATGCTTTGACTGGGAGTTCCTGCATGGCAGAATGGGGTTGGACTGGATGGTCCTTCTAGGGGTCTCTTCTAACTCTATGATTCCATGATTCTGTAGCACTCTGAGCCTACTGTGATTTTAATTGTTTTTAAATGTATAACATTTTAAAGTTATAAAGTCTTATAATGCAAGCCATGCACTGATGGACTATTGCACAATAATTTTGTATTTATTGATTTTATACCCTGCCTTTCTCCCAAAATAGGATTCTCTTAAAGGGGTTTGTTTATTATAAAAAGAAAGGAACGTATAATGGCTTGGAATTAAAAATTATGATAGATAGATAGATAGATAGATAGATAGATAGATAAGTCTTGGAATTAAAAAGTGTGTGTGTGTGTGTGTGTGTGTCTTAAAATTAAAAATCCCTCTTGGAAGTGGGAATGAAATGTTGTGTGGATGCAGCCTGGGTTCTTAGCTCAGCTCAGAAGTTGGAATGCAGTGTCTCAAAGCATGAGCAGAGTGTCTCTGAGCATGAACAGAGTGGCTGCCGCTCATTGCTTGAACAGCTGCGCTTTGCTTTATCGAGCTGAATTTATCTGATGTAAACGCCTTCAGAGGAAGGACTCAGTTTGCATCTGCACTGAAAAAAATAATCCAGTTTGATGCCACTTTAGCTGCCCTTGGCACCATATTGTGGAATGCTGGGACTTGTAGTTTGTTGTGGCACCTGACAGAGAAGGCCAAACAGCTTCTCAAAACTACAAATCCCAAGATTCCATAGCAGCACGGAGCCATAACGGAAGTTCAAGTGGTGCCATTCTAATGTAAACGCTCAACCTCCTTTTTGTGTCGGGGGGGGGGGCTCTTAGCCTCTCAAAATGGTGGCACTTAGTCTGGGACCCCCCCTTCCCAAAATCCTGGCTATGTCCTCGAATCAAGTACAAACTAAAAATCTGCATCACTTAGAAGAGTTATATTTGTGGATAACAACTTGTAAAACCCCACCAGCCAGCATGGCCTTCGGCCATGAAAGGGTTTTAAGATGCCCATGTGCACTTGAAGTAAAACTATGGGCAAGACAGCAAAAATGGTCTTGCACTTACAAGTTGCTGCTGTATTTTTTTCCAAAGAGAGGAGTTGCAATATGTAGGCTGCAGTTTATCTACTATTACCAGCAGGGGAAGGGCAAGGCTGGGCAAAGATGCCTTTCGTTGGCTGCCCCCCCCCCCCCTGGACTTTCTCCTCCTGACTTATCCTCCACTGGAAAAATGCCTAGAGCACCCACCTGTATGAAAGAGATAGTGTCTGTGCAGGGGATCTTCTCCAGCTTCTGCCTACATTCATTCAGCGTGGTGTGTCTCTCTTCCTTCTGCCTCAGCTCCTCTTCTGCCCCACTCAGCATGGTTCTTTCACCATCATCAATGAATTCAAGAACTTCCTTCTGAAATGCTGCAAGGACCCGGGCTGTCTCAACAAAGAGTTTGATGACCTTTTCCTTCTCCTTCTGAGCAGTGCCCTAAACACACAGAGGTGGTTTTATGCCAATGCAGAATGCAGCTAATACACCATGGTACCCCCAAATATGTACAGTCTATGATCTTCTTTTGAAGGGAAATGGAAAGAACCACAAAAAGTATTCCAGAGACTTAAATTTGAGAAGTGCCAAACAGGATGCTAAATGTGTCATCAGAAAACAGGTCAATATTTTAAATAACAGATGAAGTAGCAGCAATAGACAGCGGTGTTCATCAGTGCTACATTACACAAAATGGAGGGGGGGGTCTAATCCTTTCTTCACGATCATGACAAAAACCCCAGCCCCACATACATGCTGCTATGAACTTAGCAATAGCAATAGCAAGTACATTTATATACCGCTTATCAGTACCACACTTCCTAAGCGGTTTACAAATTGTAAGCTAATTCCCCCCAACAATCTGGGTACTCATTTTAGCAACCTCAGAAGGATGCAAGCTTGAGTCGAGCTTCAGCCCTTTTGCTAGTATTGAACTCGCAATCTTATGGTTTGTGAATGAGTGGTTGCAGTACAGGCATTTAACCACTGCGCCACCAGGGCTGATAACATATGAGGAAAGACTCCTTTGGTGCAAAAGGAAGCTTTACCTAAGCCAACTGTCCATCATCATCATCAGTATCCCACTCTTTTCCCAGGACTGGGACTCAGACTGGCTTTGCAGCATTAAAAACAGTACAATTAAAACATTAAAAAGGAATTAAATTATTATGGTATTAAAACAGATAGTTATTAAAAGAATAAAACATATTTTAAAAAGATAAAACTATAAATAAGGGGGGAGGGGGGAACTGTAACAAATTTTTAAACTGGTCCAACATCCCAACCTGTCCTTATAGCAATTCCTGTGTGAACAGGTAGGTCTTCACCTGCCGGCGGAAGGCCATCAAGGAATGAGCCATTCTGATCACCCTGGGCAGGGAGTTCCAGAGTCCAGGGGCAGCTACCGAGAAGGCCCTCACTCGCGTCCCCACCAACTGTGTTTGTGATGGTGTTGGGATAAAGAGAAGAGCTTCTCCAGATGAGCTCAGAGTCCGGAGACCAAGACAGCCTCCTTGGATTGAGGTGGGAAGGAGTAGTAGAGTTGAGTGTCATCTGCATATTGATGACACCTTACCCCAAAACTCCAGACAACCTCTCCCAGTGGTTTCATGTATATGTTAAACAGCATAGGGGACAATACAGAACCCTAAGGGATTCAACAGGTCAATGGCCAGGGGGGGTCAAACAGGAGTCCCCCAGCACCACCTTCTGGGTTTGCCCCTCCATATATTAGGGGGACGTATTAATCAGGACTAAAGCTAGGGAAGCAAAGGTTTTGGCTCCCGTCAATGCATTACTGATGAAATTACCAGTTCATGTTGGACTGCAACTCCCATTGGCCCTAATCAGCATAGCTAACTGGAAGGGATAATCAGGAGTCTCCAGTTCAACAATATTCTAAGCATAACTTCTGGCCTGCTTTACATTGTCAACTGCAATTAGCACCATAGCTGTTCAAGATTTAACACTCAACCATGGTTTAATCTTTGAGCAGGAATCTGAAGCCAGCTAATACTGAAACAGTGGGAAGGATTTCTCATGAACCCCTAAACTACATGTTAATACCACTTTAACTGTCATGTTTTTTCATCCTACAGAATTCTGGGATTGATAGTTTGATGACGTACTTACAATTCCCTGCTAGTCCAGTTCCCTGAAGTACAGTGCTAAAGTTCTATAGCAGGAAATTTAAATTATTCCACCAAGCTAAAAATCACAGCATTCCATAGGGTGGAGCCATGGCACTTAAAAGTGTATTAATCAACTCTAAGAAATTGGGGAAAGTATTAAACGTGCATGGCAATTATAGGAATACTTTTTCCTGTCCTTTTTATATTTTCAGAAATTAGGAAGCCTCTCCCTGTGAATTCAGAAGAATTTGAATTATGCACTATGAAGAAGGCTCCTTTTGACCCCTACACCTTGATATGCTACATGTCTGTGGGAATGGAATCTCCACTTCCAATCATGGAACATTCAAATGTATGACCCTCCATCTGTAGTTTTCAAGAAGCACAATGTCATTCTGCTAAAAGTGCAGATGAACTCTTGTGATACTTGTGCATAGCAAAGTGTGTACAGGAAGGAGCATTTTCCATTTTTGTTTTCATGCTATTTAAAAGGAAACTTCACAACACTGTAGTAGAATGGGTAGGGTAACATCTCTTGCCTACAGTCATGAATCCTGTCTGCCATCAGAGGTGTGGCAAGGAATTCTCTGGAAAGTCAAAGCAAAACAGAAAACAGGGCATGGGGAAAGACTCAACATTCAGCTTTTACTCTTGGAATGAAATAAAAATGAAGTCATCTTACTTTGATAAGGTCGATTGTTCTCTTTGTCTGGGCAATAAGGACTCCAAGTTCATCCAGCTGATTCTCTACACTGCTCAAGATTTTTGGTCTTTGGGCCTTCCAGTTAAAAGAAAAATGGGAAGGGGGAGAGGGAAAAATCAGAATCTTAATTTGCACTTACATAAAGGACCTTTATGTTCTAATCATCATGACTAAGAATAAAACACAAGTAATTTGCTGTCCATTAAAAATATAATTATTACATTTCTATGAAGATGCAAAATCCATGGGAACCTGAATATAGAATCCAGGATACAGATGGTGGAACTTTATTTTGCATACATCCCATCTCTCCCACATATACGCCTATGTTCCCTGTCCACTAATTCAATTTATTTTTCAGTTAATAAATTTAGTTACAGGTCTACTCTGCTATCTTTCCTCCAAGGAGCTTAGGCAACATACCATGACACTTCTCCCCATTTTTATTGCTACAACAACCCTGTAAGATAGAGCAGGCTGACATACAAAGACAGGCCCAAGGCCATCAGTGTATGGGCATCTGAAACTCCTATAATCACTATAACATGATGACTTCCAAGATCAGACAGGATCAGGTGCCTTTAGGGCATTGTCTACAGGCCCTGTAAAGGAAATTGTGTTTCCTGCTCCCCCATCATCCAATATTTTCAGTTCTGACTGTGAACTTGCTAGAAAGAACAAAATGCTACTGTTACGGAGCTCCAAACTCTACTGAGGCAATCTGCTGGGATAAGATCAGACAAAGAGGCTTGCACTGAAAGGAACAATTATTGCACTAATCAGAAACAGAAACAGACACAGCCCAAACCATATCAACATCCTTGCCCACACCAGAAAGCAAGGAAATCAGAGTGACTTGAAGAGAGCTTATCTGGCAAAGCCATAATAGCCCACTGACCTATGAAAAGCAGACCCAGTGAAGGGAAGAAGAGATTACTCAATAAAGCAACCCAAAGTATTTAATAAAATGCCAGATATTTGTAAAAGGAGAGCCACTCCTTTTCCCAGTGTGGTGAGTGGTGATAACACACACACAAACACACACTCACACATGAACATGAACACACACACTTAAAAAAACCCCAATAAAATAAATACAATTATTTCATCTTAGCATTAAACAGACCTACAACAAACAAATTGGTGGTTAAGCCACCTTGAGTCCCAGTTTTGGTGAAAAGGTGGAGTATGAATACATTTAATAAGTTAACAGTAACCACAGAAAAAGTGGGGAAATGGGTACATCAGTTTGAGAATAGCCAGAAAAGTGGCAGACTCAGAAGCATATTTATTTGTTACATTTAAATCCACCTTTTCCGCTATGAGCTCAAAGCAATGTGCATGGCTCTCCTTTTATATAAAACCATAAAACTGTTCACATATATCCAGTTTCTTCTAAGACAGCTAGTGTAGTGTAGTGGTTTGATTGTTGGAGTAGGACACTGGAGGCCAGGGTTTGAATTCCTGCTCAGCTATGGAAACCCAGTGGGTGACCTTAGCTCAGCCCCGCTCTCTCATCCTCAGAGGAAGCCAATGGCAAAATTCCTCTCAACAAATTCTGCCAAGAAAACCCCATGATCAACATAAGTTGGAAATGACTTGAAGGCATACAACAACTTTCTGCTACTCCCAAGCATGTGCACATACACACATACCACAAAAAGTTTTTAAGAGTCTCCATGAAAATAAGCTGGGGTGGGAATAATGTGGCCCTGCAGATGAAATTGGACTGGAGCACCCAGCATTCCTCACCATTAGTTATGCCTGCTATGGCAGCTGGAAGCTGCAGTCTAACAAAATCTGGAGGGCTCTCCCAGACTGAATTGTATGGACGTATAAATAAAACTTATTTAAGCCTTTCCAAGTGTAGTAATCCTTGATACAGAGCCAAAAGCAATCTATTTTTGCCACACAGGAAGGCCTTTGGCCCCTCCTTTCCAACAGGAGTGATAACATGCTATTCCTGGGGAAAAGTAATTAATAGATGTGTTCCCTTCCGTTCATCAGCTACAGGGTGCTGTGTCTTCCTCACAGAACTGGGGTAAAACTTATGACTGCTTGGCAGAAGAAAGGAATCACAGTGCCTAGGGTACAATGCATCCCCTTATACCAGGGGTGGGCAGTATGTGCTCCTTCTCCAGATGTTACTGAATGCAACTCCTGTCAGCCGGCAGAGCCAATGGTGAGGGATGCTGGGGAGGCCAACAACATCTGGAGAGCCTCATTTTCCCCATCCATGCCTTTTATACAGATTATCCGTATGTCTGGTCCTTCCAATTTTGTAGTGTTTATTCTGATTGCTATGATCTCTCCAGAGCCTCGTGCTAAGTTCTCTCATGCCCTGCTATCCGTGTATGTATAAATGAAGGTACATGACCAGCAGGACATGAAAGACCTTAGTTAGGTTAAACAAATGGGCCCTTGAACAGATCGTGCCAGAACTCTCCCTGGATGCCAAGATGACAAAATTGAAGCTGTTGTACTTTGGCCACATCATGAGAAGGCATGAATCATTAGAAAAGATAATGATGCTGGGGAAGGTGGAGGGACGTAGAGAGGAAGACCACATGCTAGATGGATAGACTCAATCAGAGAGGTCATGGGCCTGAGTCTGAGCAGGGAGGTAGAAGGCAGCGGGGCTTGGAGACTTTTCATTCAAAGGTTGCCATGAGTAGACATCGAGTTGAAAGCAGCTAACATCACCACCACTGCCACTTAGTTACTGAAAGTAAGAGCATTAAGCTAAAATACATGTGTATTTTAGATTAATACTCTTATTTTTGCCCATCCTTCTGCCTCCATCTCCATTCACCATGGGATGTGGCCTTCAAAAACTTCTCTGAAACTGAACATGGTTCCCTGCCCTTACTCTGCATGGCGACAGCCCACAAGCAGGGTGACCTGTTCCCACTGTGAAAACCAAGTGGCCTTCATCCCTGCAATCACTTAGATCCAAAATAGCTTGTGATTTCATGCTAAGACCAACCAGTACTCCTAACTTTTCAATGCACTCTGCTTCCCAAATGAAGTACAATGTCAACATTCAAACGAATTGCACAGGCATCTGGGGATGTCAGGCACCTTACTGTGCCTTGACAGTAGAAACAAAAAAATGGTACCGTGGTGCAATGGGAACCTGTCTGCCCTGTGTGGTCTCTTAAGGATGCCTGACTGTGACCAATCACTGGTCAGTCTCCCCCCTTTCAAATGCTCCACTGGGAAACTTTTAAATGTAGTTGTTCAAGCACTGCTTACAAGCCTTTCCCAGTTTATCAACTGGCCAAAGAGAGGACAGAGTCAATGCACTTTCTGTAGATGGGGATTTCCTAAGTAACTCTGTAACTTTAGGATGAGCTAAACCGAAACTGACAGCTCAATTAAAAATGAGTGGGCGTAAATGTAGGTGAGTCAGTGCCATCTGGGAAGGGGAGTGATGGAAAAAAGTCTGGTCGTCAATGGAACACAAAAGACTAACGGAGCAAGGAGCAGAACCTGGGAGAGGAGCCAAACGAAATAAAGGAGCCGGTTTGAGCCACTGTGGGAAAGAGCTGCAAGAGGAAGGAATGAGCCTCTGGTACAGTACCAGTCTGAAGCCAAGGCTGTCCGATCAGGAACTGGCTGGGGCCTTGTTAACACCAGACGGAATTAATCATACCCCACCCCACACTTTTGTTTTCGCCTGCTTTCCAAATCCAAACGCAGCAGATTGTTTGCATATGTGTACTTTGGCAGCCAAGACAGAATCTACTAAAGTTCAGCTAAATGTTTGTCTTTACATTGGAAACATCTTGCTGATGGTTCTGGAACAGATCCCCCCTTTTCTCCTGGACAGAACATTAGGAGCTGGATGAGCACAGAATAGCATTGGAAGTATGTGCAGAAAACTGGAAATCCAGACATAACTAAAATTCTGCATAATTATATGCAGAGTTGAACAAGAAAGAGTCAGAAATGACAGGGCATTCCAATATGAATAGATTGCATCTTTACTGGGAAATTCTCTAGATTGCTTCACCTTGCTCCCAACCCCCTACTAGTTTCCCCCAGTCAAAGCATTCATCCTTGATACCAACCAGCTTTTCACATGCCTACATCTTCTGTTTTGATTACATACGTCACACAGCATTCATCTGTTTTTCCTTTTTAAAAACTCATCCTCTATCCACCCCCACTCAAGCCAGAAAGACTAGATGAAGAAGAAGACAATCCTCAAAGCCAAACTCAGGTCTAATGTACTCAGGCCCATACATCATTCAATAACTTCTGGATGAATGTGTAAACAGCTGTTGTGTGCTTTCAAGTCATTTCCAACTTATGGTGAGCCTAAGGCAATCTTATCATAGGGTTTCCTTGGTAGAGGGGGTTTGCCATTGCCATCCTCTGAGACTTAGAGAGTGTGACTTGCCCAAGGCCACCCAGTGGGTTTCCATGACTGAGCTGGGATTCGAACCTTGGTCTCCCAGTATCCTAGTCCAACACTCAAACCATTATACCATTGTGTACTATACAGCCTCCATTGAATATTATGGTCTTTAAAAAGAAATAACGAGAGGCAGTTAACTTCAGGGGTCTTTAGGGTTCCCATACTGAAAAACTGGGAAACGCTCTTTACTTTAAAGTTTGTGTAGAAAAAGGGCACTGCTTGTTATCTTGTTGTGTGAGTAGCAATGCCTGTCAAAATTCCCTCTTCTATACAACCATGGAGGAGCTCTCCAGTTTTCACTCTGACAAACCTACTTGTCACTCAACAGCCAGCGCTGATTTTCAGGTATTACTTTTTTTCCCCCCAGCAAGGTCTTCTAATTGAAAGGGCTTCTAATTTCCTTCCTCATTATTTGTTTTTCTATGTTGTTTTTTATATTGTCTTAAAATCTTTTTGTCTTTTAATTTTAATGATTTTATTCATATCATGGATCCATCTTGAGTCCCATACATAAGTGAGATAAATAAAATAAATAAAAAAGAATGCTTGGTATCCCTTGATTCTAGTGTCCATTTTGTCACAGATGGTTGGCTCAGCACATACTTAGGATATTTAACAGTAAGATACTGAATACAGTATCACGTCCACTTGCTGACTGCTACCTAGTTAAACTGCTAGGAGCATGGTATGCAGGAAAGGTGCACTCTAAGAGAATCTAAGAATTTTTGGTGGCCACTCCTACTGTACTCTCAGACTCCCTGCTGAGGAAGCCAATGTGGGATTCCTTCCCATTGTTCTTCTACTGACAGACCTTTGGCATATAATCTGGTCTGTTTTTGAACAGGGTTTTGCAGTTTGTCTTTTATCATTGGGTCTTTGATTGCAAATTATGTTGTGTTTCCATCGAGATCTTATTTTCAACTCTATTTTAATATTGCTGACCAGCTTGAGTTTTGCTTTGTTTTTGGCAGATGGAAAGGCCTGGGATGAAATTAAATAATTTTCTAATATCAGCTTCCCCAAGGTATACCCTGAATTGATTGATCCAGCGCCCGAGTGAGAAAATTCCCCACTCATGCAGCACCAACCGTACCAGTAAACACAATAAAGACAGGAAACTCAGTCCAATGTTTACACAAGATAGGAACCTCAGTGCAATGTTTACACATCAACTACAGCCTAGAACCTTTATATTGCTGCTCGCACATAACTCTTTAAATGATAAACGACTAACTCAGCATAGCTGTCTATTAGTTTTACATACAGATTGAGTCTCCCTTATCCGAAACGCTTGGGACCAGAAGTGCTTTGGATTTTTTTTTCTTTCAGATTTTGGAATACCTACATTTACATAATCAGATATCCTGGAAATGGGAGCTAAGTCTAAACATGACATTCATGTATGTTTCATATACACCTTATATGAAGGTAATTTTATACACAATAGTGTAAAATAATTTTGTGCATAAAACACGGTTTGTGTTCACTGAACCATCAGAAAGCAAAGGTGTCACTACCTCAGCCATCCAGGCAGACGGTTTGGGATTTTGGAGTATTTTGGGATTCTGGATAAGGGAGACTCAACTTGTATTAAACCAGGGACTGAGGGCCACCCCATCTCATTTTCAGCTCATCCTTCCAGCCATAATTTGGGAAGACAATAATTGACTTCTGGTCACCTTTGGATTGATCTAGCTATTTTCGGGTGCTGAGCCCTCTGACATAGCTCTCTGAAAAAATGCAGCCCTGCAAAGTGTCTTCTAGAAGGTTCTTTCCATCCACAGGTGCCTCAGGAGGATGGCAGAAACTACATGTGTGTTTATAATTCTACTGCCTAATAGGGAACGAGAGTGTTTGTTGCCTAACATCTTTCTAGTCAGTCCATCTTGAGGCAAGTTCTTTTTTCCCTTCAGCTCAGGGTATTTCTGTACTGCACAATTATAGAAGTTTGATATAACTTTAGGTGCTGTGGCTCCATCTTATGGAATCCTGGGATCTATAGTCTGGGGAGAGAATTCTCTACTGCAATGGCACTAGAACTCCCTGGTGAAGAATTCTAAATCTCTCACAAAACTCGTTTAGAGGATTCAGTGGAGAACTTAGTTTTTGTCTGAGGTGCTCCACAATTCAAGACCTAGAAGGAAAAAAAAAGATCTGCCTTTAGGTCCCCCTTAATGAATTCTACAACTACTTCAAATTTTTGATGAAGACCCTCCACAGACCCCTTTTCCTTTGAACCAGATCAATACATACATTTCAGTCTTATGTATTTCCCAGATTTGTGCCTGTGAAGTCCATTCTGTGCCTTGCCCCACCTAGCTTCATGGCATCTCCATTTCAAGGCGGCCCTGTTGCCTTCAGGCCTCCAACATCACCTGCAAGATTCCCAGCATCTTCCCCAGTCTATATGGCAACCATGGCTTTTTTGTTTCCATCTCCTCTTCTCTATTTATGTCCAGGCTCTGTCTAGTAAAATCAAGTCTTCAGCCACCTATTTGGCGTAAGCTTTCATCAATTATGCCCCCCAAGACTTCTGATACCTGGTTCATCCCACCCCAGAAGTTAACATCTATCCAGTGCAGAAGTGGGCATGCACCCATGGTCAGCAGACAATTTTTGACTCTGGCTGACCTTTGGTGGGCAAAAGTGATGTTCCTGGATGATGATGCTCCCAGTTTGTTACTTCTGAACAGATTTTTTCTGCACCCTTCTTTTGGAGTGTTTCAGAGTGCCCCCCAATAACAGAGCCAAAACCAAGATAGTGTTTTGGCAACTCACCCTGAAGTTTTTCAGCTGCAAAATGGTTCCAGAAATTCCTTCATGCCTGGGAAGAGGGGAGTCCCATCAAGGGCCACATGGCCCCTAGGGGTTTTTGCATAATTCTTACACTTGGTCTAATGTTACTGCTGGTGGTGAAGGCTCAACTGGATTAATCCAGCCAACATCTCCACTCTGACAGTAAAGTAATTTGGTAATTCACCTATTTTGCAATATTTTTTATTCAAGTCTTAAGCATATGTTCAACCACTAAGATTGATCTAAATGAAGACCATAGTCTCACCATGGCAGGAGTTGCCTCTAGGGCCACAATCTATAGGTTTTGATTGGTCACATGTGTACCCTTAAATGTTAGAATTCAGAATGTTAGAAATCAGCATGCAAAGGGATCTTGCAGCACCTCTGAGACTAACTGAAACATAGAAGTTGATACATTGAGATTTGTAGACTTGAGCCTACTTCCTCAGATGCACTAAATGTTGAGTGCAATATGTTAACAGGTGCACACATTTTTTCCCCTGCCAGTTTTTTGATTAATCCAGTTTTGCATCATTCTGAAGAGTACCTGGGAAAGCCAGGAATATCAACAAGGCTGCTGCAATGAACATGACTGTTTTAGACACATCTATGATGGTTCCCACAAGTATTTATCTCTTTCCACACTAAGCCAGTTTTGGAACCGTTTAGTAAATTGGCTGTTGAGTAGTGGATGGACATCTGTTTTTATTTTGTTTGGATTTTACTGTTATTAAGACACCCTGAGGGATATTTTTGGCAGACTGGAAGGAAATAAATTTAGTACACAGATATAATTACATGCCAATCCTATATATATCCTATACAGTTCAATCCTACTCCAAAATATATCCAACTGCATTTGACAAGACTTCTCACTTGATAAGCCAGTATAGGACTGCAGCTTTAATACTCTTTTAATAGGAAAGGAAAAGATGCAACTACTGTATTCTTTAGGAATAAAACTGAGTAGATCAAAATCTGCTAGCAATTTGCTCTGGTCAGTTTTACCACTTTCATTTACTTGTAGGGCTGCAGTTCAGAAAACATACAAAACATTTTTTTCAGTTTTTTTCTCTAACCATATTGTCCACATCCATTATCATGCTCATACATTTACTAAGTTACCAATTCTGTACAAGAAGTCATGCCATGGCATAAAGAATAGAAAATGATTATGCAAAAATAGCAGTAGTTTCTCTAGCCCTAGGCCATAGGTGAGCAATTGCAACAGCTTCCCTGGCTGAATCAATCCACCTGTAGTGTGGTCTCCTCTCCCTCTTTTCCTACTGCCTTCTACTTGACTGAGCATTATTGTCCTTTTCCAATGACTTTGACAACTACAGTTCAGTCATCTTGGCCTGTAGTGAAAGTACGGGCTTGATTTACTCTGCAACAAGGTACAGATATTCTTTAACTAACTGGATATCTTTATTCCCCACTTTAAATGAATTATGTAAATCACCTAATGTCATTATTTTTCTTCATCTTCATATTTAACTGTAATCCTGCTTTTGCACTTCCTTTATTAACTTTTTGCAATAGTTACTCCAAGACTTTACTGTTTTGTGCAAGCAACATGGTGTCATCTGCATATCTTAAATAGGTGATATTCCTTCCCCCAACCTTTTTACACCTCCATCCTCTAATATCAAATCCTGCTCTCTGCATAATATGTTCTACATATAAATTAAACAGGGTGATAAAATGCAGCCTTGTCTGACTTCTATATTCTGTTTTAACAGCGGCCTCTTGCCCTGAGTATAGTTACACATCCGATGCTGTGGCATTCCTATTTCTTTTAGAGTGATCATGATCTACACAAAGGCCTTGCTACAATCTATAAAACATGGGTTATTTTTTCTGGAGTTTTGGTGCATTCCATTATCCAGGAAATATTTGTTATAGATACAGGGGCAGATTTTCATACAGCTTCTACACCAGCGACAGGCTGCAATGCCCTGAAATTGGCAGATTTTTGCAATTTGAAGTTACTTCAAATTGCAACTTCTGATTTGTGGTGGGATTTTGGGGGATTGTTAAGAAGAGGAGTGAAATGTTTTGAGAAAATCCTGGAGCAGTGATTTTTTTGGGTACATTTTTGACACCTTTTCACTGAAAAGTTTTTTGGGGGAGCAGATGGGCTTGGTGGGTTGTTGGGGGCATAAAAATGGGAGTAGTAGACCCCACCTTCCCCGCTTTTGCTCTAGGCAGGTGCTATTTGGTATTTCTATAGCCCAAGAGACTGAACTTAATAAAGATCCCACAGGTTTTCAAGAATCTATTCTGGGACAGGGAATCTAACTCACTGCCCCAGATGCTGTTAAACACCAGTTTCCAGCTATTCCATCCAGTTTGCCCGAAGGGCAGGGATGATGGAAGCAAAAAAATGGAGGGCCACTTGTTTTTCACCTGTAGTCTGTGCAGTTCTTCTCAGTGCCCTCTGATCCACACATTCAGAATCTCCTCAAGCCAGTGATTATCTACTGTATTTCCACATACTGATGATATATGCTACTGCCTAGAGGTCTTCAGCTACTGTGGGACAGCTGGGCAGCGGTCTTTTCCAATCCTCTATGGCTCACTTGCCAAGATTCTGCTGTTCTTTTAGGACAGCTTTCTACAAAGTGGTCCCCCCTCAAGATAAACTGGACTCACAGTTCTAGCGGGCCATACATCTGGCCAGACACACAAGGGGGTATCTCATGTGTACTGAAGGTGAAACAGCCTGAGTGGAGGCATTGCTCTCAGTACACAAAATCCAGTTACCATAAACTGTTTCAAGCTCCAGACCAGCCTTACAAATTCCTTGGCAGACCCATTCTTTGGATTCCCCAGATATAGCCATGCCAGCGGTCCATCATGCCTCAGTCCAGGACTCCTCCTTCTATGCAAGGATTGTTCCATGCCACGCTAGCTATATTTTGTGCCTAAGCAACTTTAATGATTAATCACACTCAGATTTTCCACTTCTGATCAACCACACTTCTGCAAAGGCACTTGTTCTCTCCTTGTTCTGCAGCCCCTGTCATCCCATTCCTACTGACCCAGGAAGCTGCTGCACATCAAACTCCATCTCACCCAGTGCTGCCTATTCTGATGGTCATTAGCAATTTATGGTCACACCAGTTGGTAGGGACCTTACCCTGTGAGGTTGTTTTCACTAGACGTTTATTGTTCTGTTTTTTCAATTGGCTCTAATTTAGAGTGATACTTATCCTATTTTTTCTTCAATTTGTTCAGTAGGGGTTTGCTATTACTATTCTCTGCATCTTAGAGAGTATGACTTAGCCAGGATCCTCCAGTGAGTTTCCACAGCTGAGTGAGGATTCGAAGCCTGGTTTCCCAGAACCCTAGTAAGAACATTACATCATGCTGACTCCACTCAAACATCATACTTCCTATTAAAACTTCAGGAAGGTTACTTTTCTTGGACTTCAGCTCCCAGAATCCTTCAATTAGGATGGTCAGTGGCTTTTCCAAATCACAAAACTATACTCCATCCTTAACTTTGTGTGTGTGTGTGTGTGTGTGCGTGTGTGTGTATTTAGACCTCCGCTCCCATTCTGTCTACACCCACATCTGGTGCTACCCAGATCCTGTACTGTTTTTACTTCTTAAGTGTATCTACACTGTAGAAATAATGAAGTTTGGCATCACTTTAAGTGTTGTAGCATCATCCTATGGAATCCTGGAATCTGTAGTTTTACAAGGTCTTTAGCCTTCTCAGCCAAAGAGTGCTGTGCCTCACAAAACTACAAAACCCAGGAATCTGTAAGACAGAGCCATGGCAGGTAATGTGGAGTCAAACTGCATTATTTCTACAGTGTAAATGCACCCTCAATCTCATTTACTTTCCAGCCCATTTTAGGAATATGGTTTCCCCAAGACTGCAACCAATCCACAGGTGACACAAAAGATCTGTGACTGCTTCTCTCAACACTTCCAAATCAGCCTAAGAGAATCCAAACTGTAGCACAGCAGAATGTGGTGGAAAAGAAGAGTGTTCTCCCTCCCCATTGCTGTTTCTCTCCACCTACACATTATCCCTTGGAAGTTTCTGTTGGCTTCTACAGTATAGGGAAAGAATAAAGAGGGAAGGAGAAACTTTCCCCTGCACTGCCCACATCTGGGAGTCAGACTCACTGATTTCTAGGGAAGTTGCTTCTCAGTAGCCAGGAACAGGATTGCACTGGCTGTTGCTAAAATCACATCTGCAGCCGCCTACACCTGTTTGAAAGTTGGAGCTCTATCTAAACTATGGGTTTCTAAGTGGCTTGGCCCACAGCTCTGCCAAAAGCTCCTATTTTATTCCTAGGTTCCAGCTGTAGACACACAGTTCTTCTATCTAGAGCTTGAAAAGGATACTTTTTGGGTATAATCCCCAATCCTTAATATTTCCAAGGTCTGTGTAATGAAGAGAAGGGGCTGAGGATGCCTGCATCACCTTTGAGCAATCTATTTTAGCATCAGTTTTAATGGAGAAAGTTAGAAGTTAAAAGTGTGTGTGTGCATCATAAATCTGCAAAGTTCCTCCAATCTCACCAATGAGGATGATGTCCTTTCTACCCTTACAATATTCTGAAGACTTTCTGCCAATGATAAATGTATTTCAGCTTGTCTAAAACCAGTGGTTTCCATGTTGGACTATGACTCTGGAGACCAAGGTTAGATTCCCAGCTCAGCCATGAAACTAAGTGGGTGACTTTGGGCAAGTCACATGCTCTCAGCCTCAGGGGAAAGCAATGGTAAACCTCCACTGAACAAACCCTGCCAAGAATTCCCATGACAGGTTTGCCTTAGGGTTAGAAAAGACTTGGAAGGCACACAACACACCCACCCAGAAACCTACAATCCCTGTGGATAATACCTAACTCTGCCAGTGCCCCTTACCCCCTGCCACTAAACCAGTGGTCCCCAAGAGGGACAACATCCTTCCACCCCCATGGAGCCCAGTCTCCAAGGTGGGGATACTAGAGGAGGCTGCACCTTAAATGCCTCTCTTAAAAATAACACTCTAGAAATATGTCTCTGGGCAATTGTAGAAGGCTTTCCTCCCTCACTACACTCTAGAAGAGGCATTGGGGCATTTGGGAAGGAGGTTGTGAAGTATTAATAGCAGTAGTAGTAGTACTAGTACTAGTAATTAGCCTTTCACCACCTCCTCTGCTATCCCTCCTAACCAAATGCCCTTCCCCACATCCCCTGCTTTCCCAGCCAGGAGTTATTCTGGCCCCACAGGGGCTCCCAAACTCTGGTCCTCCAGGTGTTTTGGGCTTCAGCTGCCCAAAGCCCCAGCCTCCTTGGCCAATAATGGTCTGAGACCCTGGCAGCCCAAGCTCAAAAACACCGGGAAGGAAAGAGTTGGGGATCGCTGCTGGAACTGGCCACTGATGACCACAGCGGGAAGGCATGAGTCGGCTGGATAAACAAGCTACCATTCCCGGAAAGCCACCGCAGGCAGGAGCCAGGGCAGCTAAAGTGGGGTCAACCTGGATTATTTCTGCGGCGTGGATGCAGCTTCTGAGAAGCGTCACCGAGGGGGAAAGTGTGGGAGGAGGAGGAGGAGGAGGAGGAGGAGGAGGGAGGGCTCCCCAAAGTCCCCTTTGTCAAGCAGTGTTTCCCAGCAACCAGGAAATCTGGGATCTGAAGTCCAAAACATCTGGCGGATTGAAGTCTGGGAAGCACTGGGTCCAGATGTTTGGATAGCAGAATTCCTGGTCGTTGGTCCAACTTGGCAAAGGCGCCTGGGAGTTGGAGTCCCAAAGTTTGGGAAACTGTTTGGAGGATCAAAGTCTGGGAAACCCTGCATTCTGGAGAACTAAACTCTGGGAAACATTAAACTCCAGGGAACCAAAGTCTGGGGCTGAGCCTTTGGGAAGGGCCCGGGCTGACCTGGAGGTGCTGGCTCTGGTGCTGGAGGGCGACCATGGGGTGTCCCTGGTGCTCCTGGGCGGCGCAGAGCGGGCAGACGGGGGCCCGGTCCCGGCGGCAGAAGGCCTCGAGGGGCCGGAGGTGGAGCTTGCAGAGGCTCTCCTCGATGTGCCTCAGGGGGGGCCACCAGGCGGTGGGCCTGGAAGGCCGGGCTGCGCAGGTGGGGCTGCAGGTGGGGCCCGCAGAAGGAGGCCAGGCAGACCAGGCAGGACTGCGAGGCCAAGGCCCGCGAGTCCCCCGTGCAGAAGTCGCACAGCACCCCTGCCTCCTCCGCCTTGGAGCCGTCCTGCTCGGGCTGGGCTTCTCCTCCTCCTCCTCCATCTCCATCCTCCTCCCGGGGCTCCATCTGGGGGTTCGTGCGGAGCTGGAGGAGCTCGGCCAAGGCGTGGTTCTTGCGGAGCTGGAGCTGGGCCGGGAAGGGCTCCTGGCACAAGGGGCACCGCGAGGAGCCAGAGGAGGAGCCAGAGGACGAGGCGGCGGCGGCGGCGGAGGGGCTGCCCTGGTCTCCGGCGGCGGGGCAGAGGCGGTGGGCCTCCAGGCAGCGCAGGCAGAAGTTGTGGCCGCAGGGCAGCGTCACCGGGTCCCGCAGCGCCTCCAGGCAGATGGGGCACCCGAAGGCCGCCCAGGAGCAGCCACCACCGCCGACGCCCTCCATCCTGGAGGCAGCCCCGCAGCCAAGGAGGGCAGCGGCGATGGGGAGGGATGGGGCCAGGGCTGGACCAACTCCGCCCCGATGGAGGAGGGCCCCGGGCCGGAGGGAAGAAGGGGACTAGGCGCGGGAGGAGCTTTGTGGCCAGAAGGGCTTGGCACGGAAGGCAGGCAGGAGGATGCCCCAAAGGAAAGCTCCAAGCGCTTGCTACAAATGGAGTTCCAAGCATTGGTCCCAATGGAAATCCATGCTTCGTGAAGGTCAAGGGGGGAAATATGGAGGAGCTCCAAACGACACCAGGATAAACCCCTGCCTCCTCCCTCCTGAGGGAGGCAGGGAGGGCATAATGACCAAGCCATGTAAATCCACGCTCCTTAGTCCTGCTCAAAAGGGGGGAGGACCCTCGGGGATTCCTCCGAGACCGAGAAGGCAAGGCCAGCTCTAAACACTCCCAAAAACTGGGGGGGATTCTCTGAAGAAGATGCCCGCCCCAGATGCTGATGAAACGTCAGCAGGAGACTCTTCTAGGACATGGCCACAGAAAACTAGGGATGCCGGCCATGAAAGCCTTGGGCTCCACGCTGTTGGCAACTCTTGTTTGTGTGCAGCTTCAAGTCACTTCTGGTTTATGGCACCCCTAAAGGCGGGGTGACCTTGGGCAAAGCCACACTCTCTCAGCCTCAGGGGAAGGCAAGGGCAAACCTCCTCTGAACAAACCTTGGCAAGAAAACCCCAGGATAGGTTCTCCTTAAGGCCGCCATAAATGACTTGTACACACAACAACCACAACAACAAGACGAACCTATTACAGGGTTTGTTTTTTTTGACAGGATTTGTCCAGAGGAGGTTTGCCAAGGCCTTCCTCTGAGGCTGAGACAGTGTGACTTGCCCATGGTCGTCCAGTGGGTTTCATGGCTGAGGCAGGATTCAAACCCCGGTCTCCCAGAGACGTGGTCCGGCATTCAAAGCACTGTGCCCCCAGCACTTTTGTCTGGGAATCCTGCGTGCATTTTAATACAGCCGCCATTTTCTGGGGTCTTCCAAGGGCTGGTTTTCTCTGGAGTAAATCCCTAATGAATCATTAAGGGGACTTACTCCTTCGTCAGATGCATGGAGTCAAAGAGATCATGACTCCATAGGCATGACTCAGACAGCGCCCTCTAGTGGCAGTCAGGAAAAGCACGCTAAAAGTGGCGGGAAGTCAGAAATTTTGTGTCTTTGAACCAAGCGATCCTTTCTCCATTTGGAGACTCCAGTTCACAACAACAACAACAACAACATTTGAATCTGATTCTAAAGGCAAGAACCTAGTGGTGTTTCCTCAGAAGTAGCTCAAACCACAACACCCCAAAGGGGTTTGCCTTTTTCTGAAGCTGAGAGAGTGTGACTTGCTCAAGGCCACCTAGTCAGTATCCTGGCTGAGCAGGGATTCCAACTCTGTACTCCAGAGGCATAGTGCAATGCTCAAACCACTACATCACAATGACCCATAGAATCACAGAATTGGGATACACCTCAAGGGCCTTGCTGCAGTCCAGCTCCATTCTGCCATGCAGGAACTCCCAATCAAAGCATCCCCAACAGATGGCCATCCAGCCTCTGCTTAAGGACCCCCAAAGAAGGAGACTCCACTACACTCCGGGGGAGTTTGTTCCACTGTCGAACTGCCCTTACTCTCAGGAAGTTCCTCCTAATGTTGAGGTGGAATCTTTTTTCCTGGAGCTTGCATCCATTGTTCCGGGTCCTAGTCTCTGGAGCAGCAGAAAACAAGCTTGCTCCCTCCTCAATATAACATCCCTTCAAATATTTAAACAGGGCTATCATATCACCTCTTAACCTTCTCTTCTCCAGGCTAAACATCCCCAGCTCCCTAAGTCGTTCCTCATAGGGCAAGGTTTCCAGACCCTTCACCATTTTAGTCGCCCTCCTTTGGACACGCTCCAGTTTCTCAATGTCTTTTTTGAATTGTGGTGCCCAGAACTGAACACAATATTCCAGGTGGGGCCTGACCAGAGCAGAATAGAGTGGCACTATGACTTCCCTGGATCTAGACACTATACTTCTATTGATGCAGCCTAAAATTGCATTGGCCTTTTTAGCTGCTGCATCACACTGTTGACTCATGTTCAATTTGTGGTCTACTTGGACTCCTAGATCCCTTTCACACATAGTTTCATTCAGCCAGGTGTCCCCCATCCTATATCTCTGCATTTCATTTTTTTCCTGCCTAACTGCAGTACCTTACATTTCTCTATGTTGAAAATCATTTAGTTTATTTTGGCCAAGTTTTCTAGTCTAGTAGGTCATTTTGAATGTTGATCCCTTCCTCTGGGGTATCAGCTAGCCCTCCTAATTTGGTGTCATCTGCAAATTTGATAAGTATGCCCCCAATTCTGTCATCCAAGTCATTGATAAAGATGTTGAATAGCACTGGGCCCAGGACAGAGCCCTGTGGGACCCCACTGGTCACTTCTCTCCAGGATAAAGAGGGGCCATTGCTTAGCACCCTTTGGGTTTGTCCAATCAACAACAAATCCACCTAACGGTTGCCTTCTCTAACCCACATTTTACTAGCTTTGATCTTGTCAAAAGCCTTTTACATCCACAGCATTCCCCTCATCTACCAAGCTTGTAACTCTGTGGGAAAAAAAGAGAGATAAAATTAGTCTGGTATGACTTGTTTTAGAGAAACCCATGTTGACTTACACTGATCACTGCATTCTTTTCTTGAATGCTTTGACTCTTTCATGATCTGCTCTAGAATCTTTTCAGGATTCACAGATAGTTTACCTCAATTTTCTAAAACTGATTTGATTTGCAGAACAAACTCATTGTTCTGTTTCCAGTGCTGTGCAACCTGACATGGTGCAAACCTTTTTGGTTCATTTCTGAGAATAAGTCTGGCTCTTTCTGGGAGAGACCTCCTTCCCATGGGTCTAGGGGGTCATGTTGCCTAGATTACAAGCAAAGCAGGGAAGCATAATAAAAGAAATAACTTTAATTAGAAAGCTAACTTTAAAACTACACAGGAAAACAAATGGCAATGAGCTTGGCAGGTTTAGTTCCAGGTTCACATTCTCTGATAAGAAAATATATATATAAAATAGAATTTGTAATGCCAGCTGTAAAATGCCACAGTACAGAAAAGTCAAAGTTAACTCTCTTTTTAAAAAAGTTTGACACAACATGGGTATCCTTCTGCAGTATGCAAACCAAGGAGTGTTGCTATCCAGTTTTCTGAATGGGACGTTACAGAGCAATTTTGGTTTCAGGATAAAGCTACCCTGAGAATTTGAACTCACCTTAAATTGTCAGCCACTATTGTGCCAAGTGCTTTCTGTCAATTTGTTTGTGCTTCAGATCTCTACTACAAAAGTTATTTCATTACTTTCCTGATCCACTTTCACTTCCTGCTTAGTTTCTAAATACAGTATGAGATGAGAATTTCAGAATGCTGCACTTTGCTCCAGGCTGTTACACCAAGAAGTAGATAGTTGTGTACATGCGTTGTTTGCCTTCAAGTCATTTCTGAGTCATGGGAAACCTAAGGTGAATCTATCAAAGGGTTTTCTTGCATTTCCTCAGAAAAGGTTTATCATCCTCTGAGGCTGTGTGATTGTGACTTGTCCTATGTCACCCAGTGGGTTTTCATGGCCAAGTGGGGATTCAAACCCTGCTCTTCAGAGTGGTAGTCCAATGCTCAAATCACTACACCACGCTGGCTAGGATAGGTAAAGCTCCGTGCCTGGGTACCTAATTAGTATCCTTGAAGAATTAATCACCTTGTGCATTAGCTGCAAATGTAGTTGCGAGGGGCAAGGATAGATTTGTATTTCTGTAGGGATGAGCTTACAAAGGGGAAAAACACACAGCTCACTATAAACTTGAGCATCTTGAGAACTCAAGAGACTCACTGTTTTGGAGCAACCTGCATATCCCCTTGACTCTCCATTGTGGTGGCGGCAGCAGCAGCCATTTGTAAATCAATAGACGTCCCATCGGTTGCCCCTTGACCTTCTGTCTTTTGGCAAAGGGTGACAGCCGTGCCTTCACAAAGCCAAAAAATGGGGACAAGAGGCTCTGTAAAGATGGTGTCGAATGAATGAAGGTGCTTCATATTGTCATCTATGCCATAAAAGGACAGGACTCCATGGTCGTAGTTCAAGAAGACTCCAATGAATTTGCACAAGGGCTCTTTGATCTTAATGGATTTGCCATTGTGCCAAGCCACGTAGCAGTCTTCTTGGATGTGCAGGCCCCAGGAGAGCTGATCCAGCCCAATGGTGAAATTGCGTCCTGCACGTTTCTTCCTTGTGATTCTTTCATAAGCTACCCCAACTATGGCAGAATGGGCAGATAACCTGGCTTCCCAGTAGTTACTGCCCTGGCTGAATTTCTGGACACACATGACCTGCCAGGGCTCAAACCTCTGTGGTTCATTTGGCCTTTTGCTATGAAAACCTTGAGGATGGGTGGCCTTCCGGTTGAGATGAGACATCTGTAGGTATTTGTTTGCTGTGCTTGGATCAAAGGTCAGGTTCTGCTGATCTGTGTGAGAAGCGTGTGAGAAGAAAAAACAAGAGTGTGAGCATGTGAGAAGAAAAAACAAAAAACCATCCTAGTCTTTACTGATTCATCCCTCTCTCCTAGATCTATTTCATGCAGGAAGTCCACTAAACAGGAATGTGTTGTGGCAGGGTACAACTGTGATACACAAGGCCTGAGATTACGGTGTTATTGTGTCACCTCTGCTTCTTGGTTTCTCATTTTTAAGCCCTATCTGGTGAGATCATGAAATGGGCATTTTAAGACTGCCATCAAAGAAAGATGGAGAAAGTTTCACTACAAATGTGAAAAAATACTGGGAATAGTTGTAAGGGGTGCCCAGAGAAATAAGTGCCTTACCCTTTCTTTGGCATAAGCCACATCTGCCTTATATAATATCATTTTTAGTTGCACAGCTCATAATTGCCTATGTGAAAACCCTGCTGTGCGCCATGGTGACGATAAAGTGTGTATATTTGTTGCCAGCAACTTGGCACTCCTTTGATCAGTTTTCTGCCTAAATAAGGTTAATGAGGTAATTATTTCCCTCAGGGACACAAACCAGAAGCCTAAGCATAGAAAGCATACAGACATATATCCAAGTATATACACACTTGTTCACTGGCTGTTGTCCATAGTTACTGGAAACGGTTAGTACTTTCCTCTTTGATCATGTTCCACCCTTGTCAGAGAACATGAGCTGCTTCATATATTTTAATGGGAAAACTATGCCCCTTGTAAATCAAGGAAATACCTAGTTAATAGCTTCCTGGTTTCATACTTATCTAAGCCCTACAATTATCTTTTGCAAAACCAGGAAAGGTTTAAAAATATTATTTTCTTTCTTTTTTATAGAATGGCAAGGATTAGGGGATTAGGGAATCTGTTTACTGGCCCCAAAAGAATAGATGTGAAAGCTGCTTGGCCTGGACTGATGGCACAATTGCCTTTATCCATCATGGAGGGTGGGAGGGAGGCCAGTATAGGGTTAGTCTCAGTGTAGTGGTTGTGAATGCGTGCAACCACTGCCCAGTAAAGAAACTTGGGCAGAACTAACTTTGACGTCTACTCTTCACTTGAAATCAAGCAAAGGTACTGATGTTTTACATAGATATATCATGATTGCAAAACTACACACAGGAGTAAATCAGGCAGTCATTCTATTCCTACGAACTGGAATCTGGCAAACAGATTTTAGGACGCAATGGGCCCGTTTCAGGGCCGATGCGATAAACTTCTGTATCTGTGTCTCCCCTCTCCTTATTGTAGAATTTACACAGATGGTGAAACTGGATTTTCTCAAAGCATAACTTGAATATTTGGGGCCTGAGAATATGTACTGTCCTATTTTTACCATGATTACATTCTGCTTGAATACCAGAAGGACAAATGGACGGAAGGGATGTAGGATATGTGTCTTTTAGATGAAGGAAGTGTGTGTCACAAAATCAAACAGAATAGACAGTTGGAATACACCTCATCTAGCATGAAGGAATTTATTCCTAGCAGGCATTTCTTTTGCAGTCCCTGTGCCTACTTCCTCAGATGCATTCCTCCACAAGTGCCCCCATGCTTTATCTCATGTGAAAGAGATGACTGAGGAAATGCCATTAAGGAAAATAACATAGGAGAAGGAAATTACAATGTATGAATATTTTGCTTATAGCTGGGCTTTTCAAGCAGGATGGACTGCCAAACTGAGTACCAATTAAAACTTACAGAAATCAGTCTCTTTTGTGAATACTCTTGCAGCCTAATTGCACAAGTCCTTTCTAGCATTAAAATAGCATTGCTTTTTCAAAAGCACTATGCCATTGGGACTGCACTCCACTATTGCACCTGTGGATGCTGTATAAAGGCTATGCAGCATTGAGGCAACTGAGAAAGCCTGGACGTAAGGAGCCTTAGGGTAATGTAGCTGTGAATATTGTTTGCAGAAATATGTAGACAATATAGTTATGAAAAGTCTTCCCCCTTCTACAAAAATAAAATAAAATAAATTGCCCTCCCTTTGGCTTTGCCAGCTGGCTTCCATTACATTGCTGGCTATATATAATGCTACATAGCTAATGAATGGGGTGACAGTGAGCAAAGTTTTGGATTCTCTGACAAGCTTCAGTTGGAGGTGGCAGGGAAGAGAAAGTGGTTGTTTTTCTATAAAGGAAAAAAAAGTCTTAAAAGTTTTGGAAACCCTTGCAGCTTCTCCTGCTTGTATGATTTTCCTCATTCCTCACTTTTGTCATCTTGACCACATTCTGATATCACTTGACTATAAAGTATTGGAGCATATGGGATTGAAAAAGAAGGCACCTGAACTTTCATCAGGGGTCCTTTTGTGGTGGAAGGAGGGCTATAGGAGAGAGCTTCCACTGGCAGGCCAAACTGAAATTCCCACCACTTTTCTTTCTCCTCAATTATTGGAGGTGGACTGGTGTTTCCCCACCCACAGCACCAGCACCATTGACCATCCCTGACCACTCCAAATCGTCATATAAGCATTACTGTACTTTTCCCATTGGAAATTATAGCGCAACAGAGGCAGGAAATTAGGTAATTAATGGATTTTTTGTGATATTAAAAAGGAGTGTGTTTTAAACAAGAGAGAACAGGAGAAGTTCAGAGCAACAACTACATCATACAATAACCCCCTTCAGAGGGTGCTGCTATCCTATTGTAATTCTGCTTTACTTGCACATGGGATAAAGCTCATAGAAGGAGGGAGTATAATCCAACTGAATGGAGAGCAAAAAGAAAAAATCTAGGGGCCACTGGCTTTAAAATAGTTGAGGACTGGTGATTGGCACTTGATGAAGAGAGAGAGGTTTCTCCTCTTCCTGTGTATGTTGTTATTTGTGAGGCCTGGCTGTTGCCTTCTCTTATTCCCTTTGCTCTCAACCTCCATCTGTCCCTCTTCCTTGCTGTATCTCAGTACTTTCTGTTGGAACAATGTTCCTTTAAACAGTTATAAAATATTTTGTGTGGCTACAATTCCAAAGTCATAGCACTTAGCATGATGCAAAAGCTTTCAACAAAGATTGCATCATGTTAAGTACCAACAGGTGATGACTATTAAGCAACTCCCTATATAAGTGCACCGAGAGTCAGGGCACATGTGGGTTGATGATAGTGGGTTAGAGAAGGTCTTTGTTGGATTACAGATGGTGAATGTTGAAAGAAGTCTTGAAGCAGGTTTGTACATGTTTGTAAATACTGATATTGCAACTTATGATACAGAACCTCCAAAGGCTTGGAAAATATCAGTAAGTATCAGTGCATTGCTAATACTGAAACTGATCTGGTGCTTCCGTACTCTGCTGCTGTTAGCTACTTTTGAGAGTGTTCACTTCAGACAGTGCTGTAAATTGGCATCTGGTAGGCCAAAGGTTTTGCTTTTCGTTACTACACATAAAGCAGGACAGAAGAGAGCCAACATCTTCAAGGACAAATAGCAACATGATGACTGCAAAGACATTTCTGGCAGGAAACCAGGATGAGGCCTACACCAGGACACTTATTTTTCTTTGCATTATAGAATGGCCAATGGCCACTTTAGTATGTAATCTGGCTCTCAGATCCACCATATCTTCAATGAACTTTGATTTACTTTCCAGTCAAGATGGGCTAGCAACTTGACCAGTGCCTATTCAGAGATAAGTGGATAGGTTTCATAGTGCGTGAGTGAGAATATAACAAAACTCTTATCCTTGCTCTGCATGTGTCCCCATATCACCCCCCAGTGCCCCCACCCCCAAAAGCTCAGTTTTCAAACGTTTTTGAACTACCAATAATGAGCCAACATGTGATTTAAAACAAAAAGACTAGCCACATGGGTAGCCTGGCAGGATAATGCTGCTGGAGCACCAGAATTGTGCAGCACTGTGCCCTACCCTTCTTTTAAAGGGAAAAATGAGTTGTCTTATTTTAACTGAGGAGCTGCATCTTGTGTGACTTTGCAGCTTCTATGTTGCATTGCTCACATGAACAGGCCACTGATGGGGATATTTCCACTCCCTCCTTTTAGATCACCCACCAGAATCCAAATATATAAATGGTTAGGACCAGAAGGAAACACATGTGCAAACATGAATGCTTCTGCAGCTCAGCAAGATACCTTTCAAAAGACGCATTCTTAACTCATTCTCTGGAAGATGTGGCCCAACTCTCTTCCCAATTACCTTTGGCTCCAGTGAGACTGCAGATTGAGAAACAAAACAAAACAAAAGGGGGGGGGAGATAACTTAATTTCCAAAGAGTAGACAATTCAAGTAAATAAGTCTAGAACAATAGACAAGTCAAGACTTAGGAGTGGGCTCTCAAAGCCCTATACCAGGGCATTGTTATAAATTTCAGTTGGGAGGGAGAAGGAATTTATGTGGAGAGGAGCAAAGACTCAAAGATCTTCTGTCTGATTTATTAACAGGCCGCTTTTTTTGTAGAGTAGTTTTTTGTACAGTAGTTAAGATGATTCCTCATAGTAATATTTTTAATATCATAATAACCAGAAATACAGATGATCCCAAGGAATAATTACTTATGGTCTGAAATAAGAGGGATTACAAGTACTTGCTATTTCTAAACAATATTTCTGGTGTAAGGTTATTTAATTACTGTTTCTGTATCATTTTTTTAGTGTTGCAATTCTTATGCTATATATTATATTACCAGGTTACCCCATTTTAACAGTGCTAGCTATTAGCTGATGGGAATCACATGGTTCATAGGGCTGCAACATTGTTTGCAGATCAGGAACTGAAAGAGGGAATCAAAGATGGTCACAGTTTGTAGCAAACCATTTTGCCTTTATACCCAATTTGGTCAAATTGTGATCTCTGCTGATCCATGTATTCTCAAACCAGCATTCAAGCCAAGAATGAAATTATGATTTCAAATCCTGGTTTCATGACAACCCCAGATTTGTTTAACCCTTGCAGACTAGACAGGAAGGGTAGTTTCTCCTCTTACACATGAAGGAGGTTAGGAAGAGTAGGAGGAGGGAACATACAAGGATATTTGCCACCACGTCTTACAACAACCAGCTATGGTTTGTTGCTACTTTAACAATGAATCCTGTTTTGCTAGCATATTTGGGAACTTTAAAAAAATAAAATAAAAATGAACTATCCCCCCAGAAGGAAGCCCAGGCTTTGTGGATCAATGTAGGGGTGTGGAATGGAATTGTAAATCAGATTTTTTTCCGCTGACACACTAAATGCTGTCATTACTCTGTATTTCCCTTTCAGTCTGCAAAAGTATGCATAAAACAGATTAAGTGATTACATACAAACCTCAATTAACAAAGCCTCTGACGATCGTTTTTACAAAATCTTTTATATCTGCCCAGCCTTCTTTTCTTCCTTGTCATTTGTCTACCTGGGAGTTTATAGCAGCATTTGGCATTGGGATGATGGTGTAGGAGGGCTGGAGAAACAGTTTTGGTACATAGAGAGATCTTATAGCACCTTTGAGACTAATTGAAAGAAAGAAGTTGGCAGCATGAGCTTTCCTAGACTTAAGTCTGCTTCCTCAGATGCATTTGGAGTTTTGGTGTCATATGTTAAGGAAAAAGCAACATGGGATATACAGTGACTGAAATAAAACTTGTATGTGAGAGTCAGGATGACTCGGCTAAAGCAATTGGAAGCCACACAGGTGTAAAAGGTAATGTAATTAACAAGTCCTAAATGTCAAGGACAGAAATGCAAAGTGAATAATTGAACACACCTGAGAATTGTTAAAGTGGACAAGGTGAAATGATGAAATCATTAATTATGGGATGAAACAAGAGAACCAATGAAATGGTTGTACACGCCCACTGGGTGGAAACAGACAACAGTGGGTGGTATCTTGCAATGACTATAATAATGGCTATGAATCCCAATGTATTTTGTGGGTAGTAGTGAGGAGTTGTATTGGATAGTTTTGGAGCTGTATATAGTAGAATAAAGTAGATCTTTTATATAAGACTACTGAGTTGTCTGGTGTCTTGGGTGAAGCTACAGGAACCAGCTGGATCCTGAAGAAGGGTGAAGACTTCTGTGGAAGCAAGAGTGAGAAGGCTTGGAGAGTTTGTCAGGGTCTTCAGCCTATTCTCTGTAACTCTGCTGCTTTTGAGCCACTGACCAAAACTGGTCAGCGCCGGTGCGTAACAAGGTGGTGAGTTCGAGCCAGAGGTGAAGAGCTACAACTCCCATCATCCCTGACATCATATTGTACCAGTGTGTCTGCAGTAAACAATAAAGCTTGAGCTGCAAAAGAATTGGATTTTGTTTTAGCCAATCATATGTCTCTGCTTACAACAAACAAGGTAAACTGAGGTTGCCTTCGGGATCCAGAGCAAAAGAAGAGAAAAGGGGAGATCAGACTGCTCACCTGCTACTCCTCCACATGTTAAAAAAGAAAAGCATAGATCTACAAGTTTGTTCATGAAAAAGGCAATTGTAAGTGGAGACTGGTGTGTGAAAAAAGCTGCCCCTGGATGCGTTATGGAAAAAGACTTCAAATGGGCTCTGGAAGGTTTAAAATGTTTTTTGTTTACATTTGCAAGGATTACCTGATCTGGTTGTTTTATTTCACATGTGCATATTGTTAGTTTTGAATTAAAAAAAAACTGTGTTGAACTGCTCTTTTTTGTGATATAGGAACCTATCATTATTCTTTCCTTGTTATTTCTGCTTCTGGTACCAAATTTCTGTTAAAGAAATAATGTCCAGGAATATATCTACTTCTTTAACTGAGGTATACCTGTACTTTTTGTGTCAGCCAGTGGTGGAATAAAGGAATCTGTCAGAGCCCCTTGCAAAAGGCTGGAGACTTCATTGAGGAATTGAGTGATGGTGACCATACTGGTGGCCAAATCAAATTCAAGATGTGGAGGAATTTCTGAGTTGCCAGGAGGAAGAAGCAGTGGCAGTTCCTACAAGGAAGAGAAAACATAGGAATCACAAAATGTAACCATCATGTGGGAGTAGATCCTGGAAATCCCCTTCTCCTGCCTCTAGGCCTAGTGGGTTTCTCTGCCCCCCTCTATGTCCTCTTGCTGCCCTTCCTTCCTGTTCTCTAGTCATGGGCACATCAGCTGACTCTGTACCTAGCAAGCTATATTCACAGGCAGGGAGCAGGGAATGCATGTAACCCACATTCTAGCAAACTGTCTCAGAGCTGTCAAGCTGTTGTATCTACATTTCCATTTCTCAGGATGTTTCCAGACAAGGTTTTTTTTTAATTCTACCTTGGGTCTTTCTGCAATACAATGTGCCCACACCAACTGCGGACTTCTGTGGACAGCAAGCCCCGTTTTAAAAACAAACAAACAATGGATTTGAGCATCTGCATTTTTTGCCATCCATGGGGAGTCTGGAACGGATCCTTCACAGATAGCAAGGGCCGACTGCACTATAATTCCATTTTAATTGCTATGTTGTACCTTATGGAATCCTCCTGGGATTTGTTATTTAGTCAGAGCTCCCTGGTTTTCTAAGTGCCCTCCCTCAGTTGATAACCCCAGGATCTCATAGGATGATGTTATGGCAAAAAAGGTAAAGGTAGCAGTTTGACTTGAATATCTAGTTGTAACCGACTGTAGGGGGCGGTGCTCATCTGTTGTTGAGCCAAAGAGCCAGCATTGTCAGAGGACTACTCTGGTGGTCATGTGGCCAGCATGACTCCACTGAACGTTGTTACCTTCCCACCAAAGGCCTAGCTATCTATCTACTTGCATTTGCATGCTTTTGAACAGTTGGGTTGGCAGAAGCTGGGACTACTGACAGGCTCATCCCATCATGCACCACTCAGGCCTCAAACTGCCAACTTTCCGATCTTCCGATCATCAGAGTTGGTGTCTTAATCGCTAAGCCACCACATCTCCATGATGCCATGGTAGTTAAAGTGAAATCATACTGCTTTATGCATCTTGTAAAAAGAGCCCCATTTCACTAACAAAAATTTTGCAGATAACATTATCTTCCACTGATAACCTTCCCAATATTTTCTACTGACTGTTTTGTCTATTTTATTCCAAAAACCAAGCAAGCAAGCAAATATTTTAAGAAAGAAAAGATAAGACATCTTTTGAATGTTAACGGTAGGAGCCCTCTGTCTGGCAGGACATCCTCACTCCTGTGCTCTTTGTCACATACACACATGCATGGCCATACATTATTATTTTGAAAGCACAGTTTTCTTTGTAGGGACTTGGCTTTTTTTGTTTCTTGCTGTTCCTATGTTCAGCAATGCCTGGCAGAATACTAATAATAATTCTAATCTTCCTAAGTTTTCCTCATATGAACATCAGTATTTGCTTCTGCTCTGCTTTCTGCAGAAACCTAATCCTGTCTAGATTGAGGACCCCAAATTGATAAACTGAAAATCAGTAAGATTAATATTGGTCTGATCCAGACTGGCACTTTGCGCCAGCCTGAACACATAATAGGTTTACCTGGAGGTGGAGCGACCGCATGCATGCCCCGCCACCCTACTACGTGGCAGCGGTGGCAGTGGCATAACAATGGTGGCACCCCATGTACATGGGCAGCTGCCATTGTGCTGTAAGCGCCGTGCAGTGTCTGGATGATGCTGCACGTTGCTTACGTTACGAGTATGCCAATGGTGCACTCGTGACATCACTGTCGCATCACACAAAGAACCCGGAATTTCTGGGGTTTCTTTTTGCTCTGCAGTGGCAGCGCACCTTTTGGGGGCTGCACCATCCCTGAAGAGCAAAAACAGGTGCCATTGATAAAGACTTTGGAGCACTGAATGGTTCAGAAAGAGCTTCAACTGAAGTATCTGTAGGTGGTACTTTAAAGTGGTGCTACTCAAAATAGTGGCCCTAGGACTGGTGATGAGTACTTTAGCCATTAGCTGCTGGAGAGTTTTATGTGGAGTTGCATATAATGATTGAACAGTAACTTCAGCCAGCTCAGAGTTCTGGTGGTAATAAGAACAAGCAGAAATATAACTTGTCCGAGTTTTCAAGAACTTCAATGACAACTGGCTTTTTTCCAAACTTGTTTTGACCTACAAAGCTTATCCATCAGTATCAGGGCAACTGAAGGACTATAAACTCCAGTATATATCTGCACACTAGTCACAATCACTGTCAGTCCCTTCCCAGGTGTGGAGGGTAGGTGCTAGCAAGAGAACCTTCTCACTCAGTGCTGGTGCCTCACCTTGTGATCATCTTAATCGATCTCAGTTGGTACCTACTTCAGTCATTCATAGATACAAGGTGAAGATACTGTTTGCTTATGCATATAAAAGCTCAAAGTGGCTGGTCAGTCACATTAATTGTACTGCTCTTTTTTGATCTGCTGTCATTTATTGCTATAATAATTACTGGTTGGGAACTTATATGACCTTTCATTCATGGCAACCCTGGGGATGAGAAATCTCAAAGTCCCCTTGTTCTCCACTGGTCTCTTTAAGTCCTGCAAACTCAGATCTGTGGCCTCCCTGTTTGAATCCATCCATCTTCTCTTTTAGTCTCAGATTAGTATATAATGATCTATTTGATTTGTAAACAATTTAAGAAGGTAATGGTTAAAAAAAAAGCTTTAAAAAGCCATACTGGATTTTTACACTGCAAAGTACTACTATGGGTAACTAGTGAGTAAGACAAAATAAAAATATACTCCCACTGAAATACTTTGCCCTTTTGTTTGAAGTGGGAAGGTCTATTCAATGGAATTCCCTCTCAGCTCATTCTGCTCCAGTCTTCCCTTTCAGCATAGTGAGTGACTCACATTAAACCCTGTTGCTCACCATTGTTCTCAGCTAATCCTGCTTTTCTTTCTAGCTGACAGGGATAGAGAAGAGCTTGCCCAAAGGCCCCACAAAAAGGTCAAAGAATCAACATGAATGAAAGCTCTTTCCCAATTTCAGCAGCCTGGTGTAGACCTTATGAGACATAGCGCTGCTGTTCTAGCTATGACAGTTGAATCCTGAAATATCTTAGGGTGTTTTTTTTTTTACTACAACTAATAACAAAAATTGTGAAGAGGTGGTGGGCTACCTGCAACCTTAGACTAACTCCAAAACCTCTAAAAACAATGAGTTCAGGGTTCAGGGCTGGACAGCTTGCTGGGTGGGGTAAAAAAGGGGGAGCTCTGCCCAGACCCTTGAACACCCCCCCTTAGCTACGTCCCTGCTGGGTTGACCTCAGCTCATGGAAACACTGTCGATGAGGCATCTCCAAGACCAAGTTATGTATTTTCATGATGTGTGCAAAGTATGACAGTCTCAATTTGATCATCTTTCCAGGGAGATTTCAGGCTTGATCTGTTCAAGGACCCACTTGTTTGACTTTTTGGCTGTCTACAGCATCCTAAGCACTCTTAAAAGAGTTCATTTTCTTCTTATCCTCTCTTTTCACTGTCAAGCTCATATCCATACATAGTGATGGGGAATACAATGGCTTGGATGATTTAACTTTAGTGCTCAGTTGTGTATCTTTACTCTTTAGGATCTTGTCTAGTTCTTTCATAGTTGCCCTTATATTTCTTTTTATTCCATAATATGCCTTGAGTCCCACTCCTGGGGAAAAGGCAAGATTAGATAGACAGACAGACAGACAGATAGCTATTGCCCTCATATCTTGCTTCCCACAGACCTATCTGATTAGCCACTATGGAAAAAGAACTCTGAACTAGATGAGTCTTTCATCTGACCCACCCAGGGCTTTTCTTATGTTTTGTTCTTGACTCACAAGGTCAGCTTTCACAATAAAGGTATCATGCATATATGTCATACCTCAAAAAACTTGATATTATCAGTACAGGTGAGGAGCCCTTCAGCTTTCCTATTTTGTTGGGTAAGAACCTCCAGCTGGTGATGCAGCCGATTCCAATTCTCTCCCATCTGGCCAAGTGCAACAGACTGCTCATTTTCAATTCTCTCTACTGCTTTCCTTTGGCATTCTTTCAGGGTTTCCATAATATGGGCAAACTTTTGCAAAACCCCTGATTTGAATTTCTGTGAAGAATCCTGAATAAAAAGGAAAGAAAACAAAATGAAAAGTAGAGACATATTTTGGAATATCAGCATGCAAAGAGAACTTGTAGCATCTTTGAGACTAACTGAAAGAAAGAAGTTGTAGCATAAACTTTCGTAGACTTGGTCTACTTCCTCAGATGCTCAGTTAGTTTCAAAGGTGCTACAAGATCCTTTTGCAAAATGAGAAGCAGTGAGAGGTTCAGATGCATGGGCTGTTCCCCTCATCATTCTGTAGTCTTTAGGGCATCAACTGTCACCCTCCAAGTTGGCACAGATGATGCATTAAGACATAAAAACTTAAGGTAAGTGTTGGGCATAGGAGAAGGAGGTGATCTTCACCTTGTAGGAATAAACTGTCAAAGGTGAGAGAAGAGATGGAGAAAGCCCACTTGAACATTCAGCAGCTGCAGTTTTTATGATGACAGCTTCCAGTCTAGATAGAAATTTCTACTGGAGACACTTGGTGGTGCTGCTTGCAAACTTTACCTTAGTGGCGGCAATCTGCTGCTCCAGTTTCTGGATTTCTTCTGCAATCCTTTTCACATCCTTTTGGGTTTTCTCCAGTGTTTCTTTTACAGATTCCTGCCAAAGAATCCAAAAGCATTTAGGTATGCAAGGATAATACTGCTCTTGGTACACTCAGCCTTCTGTCTCCCATTCATGTGGGCAAATTCTTTTAGATGTTTTATGCCTGAATTCACTTTGAAAGGATTCTCTGATTCTACCATATCATTCTGTGACATTAGAACTTGACAATAAAATCATTATCAGTGACTACGCTAAATATGAGGAGACCAGGAAGAGGTAGTAAATTCAGAAAGGCAAGCAGGGTCGCCAGCAATGTCATAAGGACACAGGTCGACCTGAACAACTTGGGTTTATCTTGTAATATGGTGAATTGTCTTGCCAGACAAGGTATATTAATTTGGGTTAAACTGATGTCTACAACCATGATGTTCAGGTCAAGGATTTTTCAGACACTCACAGAAAGCCATGACTGAAACATTTAAAATGGTATCCAATACTTTTTACTTGTTATGAGAGCCAGCATGATGTAGTGGTTTGAGCTTTGAACTACAACTTTGGAGACCAATCTGAATCCCTGCTCGGCCATGGAAACCCATTGGGTGACCGTGAGCAAGTCACACTCTCTCAGCCTCAGAGGAAGTCAAAGGCAAACTCCCTCTGAGCAAATCTTGCCAATAAAACCTCATTGCCTTAGGAAAGACTTAAAGACTTGAAGGCACACAATAGCATTAGCTATTTATGCTACAACCCTTGTTTTATAATTTTTCTTGGCTTATCTTACATCATCCTGTAAAAAACATATGGCAAGTTGTTGATAGTTTTGCTAGGAACCCTGGTATAACCCTCACAGAGCTACAGTTCATGGGCTTCTTCGTCAAGACAGAGATACAATTAATTTTAAGACGACCACACAGCTATGCCCTTGAGGCATAAAAATTTCAGAGGCATTTGCCATCTTACATTTGGGCGAGGTCTGATATGCAGCAGGTAAAATTTTCCCCGTGGGATGGAAACGTCACTATGATGGAGCAGTCACATATCTTAGGTGATTTTTAAACCATGCTTAGGAATGTACTAAGAGTGCCTATGTTTAATAATCTCTGTGGAATATTACTTCCCTAGCTGGTTTCAAATCCAAACTAAAGACTTTTTTTTATTTCCTTAAACATTCAGGACTGTAGTTTCTTTGATAAACTGGATTAATGATGCATTATCTGTGTTATAGTTTTTATAGTTTTATAGCTGTATTTTACTGGGATATATTATATAATTACAGTACTGCATAGTCCATGACTTTTAGATTGTATGCTATTGTCAAGTTATATGTTGCTTTAATGATTTCTGTAAAGTGCCATGCGAATTTATGGCACTATATAGATAAACACTAATAATAATAATAATAATAATAATAATAATAATAATAATAATAATAATAATAATAATAATAATAATGTTGAGCATTGAAATATCCCTGTTCTAGGCCTAATTGTCCTAAGCAACTGGACTAATGAAGCGTGTGCAGAATAGATTTTAAAATGGGAACC
>NC_056523.1:137785877-137899362 GCF_019175285.1 Sceloporus undulatus | reverse complement strand
ATGAAGATAAGTTGGCAAGCATGGGCTGGGTAGAGGAAATGAACAGGAAAACAAGGGCCTAATCCTATCTATATAGTTAGGTATTTTTGGCCTATAGAGAGAATTTTTGAGTTGGGTCCCCCTGTATGTAATAAGCCACCATAGCTAAAAGAAAAGTAGGCTCCACTTTTTACCAGGAAATACATATACTGTACATGCAGGGAGAACGAGCACATGCAAATCTATGGCTGGTTCCTCTCTGCTCTGGGAGAGGAGGCCAGAGGGAAATTTTGAGTGGCCATGCCTCACCTTCCCACCTCATCTCCATGGCTGCAACCCTAAGCAAGCCAAAGTTTGTGCAGGCATCAGCCGTACCATCTCAAATTACTATGTGGCCAGTTCCAGAAAGGCTTTGTGTGTGCAAATCATAGAATCATAGAGTTGGAAGAGACCACAAGGGCCACCCAGTCCAACCCAGTTCTGCCATGCAGGAACTCTCAATCTAACCACATTTTTCTTTTTTTTTACAGTCAGAACAATCCGGATCTTCAGTAGTGTGAATGCGCTGCCAAAGTGGGTTGGACTGGATGGCCCTTGCAGTCTCTTCCAACTCTATGATTCTATGAAAGCATCCCCAAGAGATGGCCATCCAGCCTCTGCTTAAAGACCTCCAAGGAGGGATACCCCACCACTCTCCGAAGGAGAGTGTGTTCCACTGTCGAACAGCCTTTACTGTCAGGAAGTTCCTCCTAATGTTGAAGTGGACTCTCTTTTCCTGTAGCTTGCATCCATTGCTCTGGGTCCTGTTCTCTGGAGCAGCAGAAAACAAGCTTGCTCCCTCCTCAATATGACATCCCTTTAAATATTTAAACAAGGCTATCATATCACCTCTTAACCGTCTCTTCTCCAGGCTAAACATCCCCAGCTCCCTAAGTTGTTCCTCATAGGGCATGGTTTCCAGACCCTTCATCATTATAGTCACCCTCCTTTGGACATGCTCCAGTTTCTCAATGTCCTTTTTGAATTGTAGTGCCCAGAACTGAACACAGTATTCCAGGTGGGGCCTGACCAAAGCAGAATAGGGTGGCACTATTACTTCCCTTGATCTAGACACTATACTTCTATCGATGCAGCCTAAAATCGCATTGACTTTTTTAGCTGCTGCATCACACTGTTGACTGATGTTCAACTTGTGGCCTATTTGGACTCCTAGATCCCTTTCACATGTAGTTTCATTTAGCTGGATGTCCCCCATCCTAAGGGATTCAGGCCCTCCTTCCACGGCCACCACCCTTTCCTGCCTTGCTTACTTCCTTCATCTTCCGCTCATCTTCAAAGAGGACTCTGCTGTGGTTCAGGCACTCCTTCACGGTGCATTCACAGCAGATGCTACGCTTCTCAGTCTTACAGTAGAGCTCCAAGGGCCGGCCGTGCCTTGGGCATTCCCTTCTTTGAACCGTGGCGGCCAGCTGTGCTCCAGGTATCTGCACTTCCCCTTGCCTGAGAAGCTCTACCAGGCTGTCCAACTGAACTGACTTGCTGAGTTCTGGCCTCTCCGGGAATGTTTTCCGGCATTCGGGGCAAGAGCAGACCTTCTGTCCAGTGGCTCCTTGTTCTTCTTTGTCCCAGTGGCTATTGATGCACTTCTCACAGAAACTGTGCCCACAAGGTGTAGTCACAGGGATGGTAAACATGTCTAAACAAATACAGCATGATAGCTTCTCCTCCAGCTTTTGTGAGCTTCCAGATGCCATTTTGACCACAGCAAGAACATCAGATGGGAAGAGAAAATGAAACCTTGGCTGGAATTTTCTTCAAGTGGGAGGGCTGGGCATAAAGTCTGATTCACTGCAAACCAACCTCTTAAAGAGACAAGCAGAAAAGACACTAAGTACAACTCTTTTCCATAAACAAGGTGTGTGTGTGTGTGGGGGGGCACACACAAGAATTTGTCCCCAACCCAGTTTGAAAGGCAGTTTTAAAAACTACAGTCACCACCTTTTTGACAAAGGACATAGGCCTCATGAAGACTGATTTCAGCTGATTTTAAGGCTCACTGCTTTGTCTTTTCCAGCATCAAATGGGATCAGTATTTCAGAACTTGTCTCCTCCCAGCTATAGCTGCCTCAGACCCAGTGTTGCCAATCGCCCTGGAAGATATTCCCGGATTGGTTCCCCAGAATTCCTCCAAATTACCTGGAAGGGGGCGGGACTTCTGGGATGGGGGCCACAAGGAAAAATAAACGGAAAGTGATTAAATTCCACAGATTCCAGGGCATTCCCTGGAAATTGGCAACAGTGCTCAGACCTGTATTCAGTTCAAGGGCTTCTTTGACTTCAGTAGCAGAGGGACATCCTCAGGTATGGTGATACGGTAGCCTCCGAAGGGGTTGCTATCCCTGCCCAATGCAGTCTTGTTTGATTTGTTTGACTTCTATCTCATGTCCTTTGGGAAATGCTTGCTACAACTAGCCTAGACTGGCAAGTTTCCCGGAGAATCTTTTTGTCTACTGCCCCCAGACTGTGGAATGACCTGCTGGAAGAGATAGGACAGCTGAAAACACTGACTGCATTTAAAACAGCATTAAAGACATCTCTCTTCCAGCAGGCCTAACCAGTCAATTTTAAATCACAACTTCTTTATTTGTATATGTGCTCTTATGAGTGAATTCTAATGATTTTGTAGTACAGTATTTTAACAGTTGGTTTTATGTATTTTCATTTTTGTGTTTTAACATGTATCTTGTCTTGAGGAGAGATAGGAAAGAGACTTATTATTATTATTATTATTATTATTTTGTTTGCTGTTTACCAGCAAAGATATTGTCCTATTGTTGTGTGCCTTCAAGTTATTTCTGACTTATGGCAGCCCTTTTAAACTTTGTGGATTTATTCTCTTGCATTATTTGCTTTTAAACCTTTCTTGGAAACTGCCTAGGGATTTGTGTTTTTAGACTGTATATAGTGAGATCACTTAAATAAAATATACTGAAACAAAACAAGCAGAACCACCACTAAAGGGGAAAAACTTTACAAGTCTTTAAAAGAAATTAACTCCATGGTTTCTTACTGAATAGAAAACCAATTCATTTGAGATGTGGTGCTGGAGAAGATACCATGGCTGAGGTGATACCATGGACAGTCAAAAAGACAAACAAATGGGTCCTAGAACAGACCAAGCCTGGAACCCCGCTGGAAGCCAGGATGATCAAGCTGAAGCTGATCATTCTTTGGCCACATTATGAGACTGACATTAATCATTTGAAAAGACAAAGATGGAAGGATGTAGAAAGAGAGGAAGACCGCACGCTAGATGGACAGACTCTATTAGGGAGGCCACAGATATGAAATCACTGTACAGGACCTAAGAGGAGCAGTGGAAGATGGGGAGTCTTGGAGATGTCTCACCTGCAGAGTTGCTATGACTTGGGATTGACTCAAAAACAGTTAACAAAATTAAATAATTTGCTCTTGGTTGTTTTCTCTGGGTGCATCTTTTATTCCATCTCATTCTAGCCACAATGTCAATCGGCTTTTAATCATACTGCTTAGCAAACTCAAAATGACTTTAAAAAGCACAATGTATTCAAATGTGCCATGAAACAGTCCAGCACAATCTTCGAAAACACAAGTGCCTTGTGAGATGAGACTTATTCAGAAGAGGCTAAACAGCCAGATGCTCTTGAAGAACTAACAAAGAAGACATTATACCGACAATTATTTGCTGGTAATCAGATATACATAAAAACACCTGAATTTGGTTATATTTCTTTGTTATGAAACCACATGTAACAGCTCTATCACCCATGTGATTGGCTGCCTAGATTAGTATACATCTCCCAATCTTGTGGGAGAGTTCTATTAAGTGTATTAATGTGTTCACCTTGAACCTACTTATATATTCCATTGAGTGGTCCTGTATGTCCCATTGAATAGTCCACTATTATGGAAAATATTATCCCTTATTCATATTCATTTTTTCAGCACTGTTCATTATTTGAAAAAAAAAATACCATGTTTCTCCATAGTAATTTTCTAAAACAAAGTAGTCATAACTGTCTCAAATCATTTATGGGGAATGTGTTCCATTTCCAAGCACAACTTAACTTCTTTCCCAGCTTTATTTGTTCAGAGATAACCTGTGAGTTGCCTACCTGTGAGTTTGAGAATGTGGCTTTCCCAAGGTCATCCAGTGGGCTTCCATGGCTGAGCGGGGATTCAAATACTAATCTCTGGTCAGTCCAATGCTCAAACCATAGTGGCCTTATGTATTATTTGCACCCTCTCCTAATTTTTCTGTACTGCCTTGGCTATGTAGACACCTCATCCATCTGGAAGCTTGGAATTCAGATTAAACTCAAGGGAAAATATCCATTATTTTCAACATATGTACTGTATATTCATTTCTTCAGTAAACCTTTTCCAGTTAGCCATTATAGTTTAGAGCTGTGATTCCCAAACTTTGGACCTCCAGATATTTTGGTCTTTAGAATGCCTGATACGGTGAAGCTGGCTGGAGCTTCTGGGAGCTGAAGTCCAAAACACCTGGAGGACCAAAGTTTGGGAACCACTGGTTTAGAGGAATCCTTCCTTTCAGTCAGGTTGGAATATTACTATCCTGAAAAATTCTGTCATTTGTAAAGCAGTGTGCAATGTATATGCAGCCTGTTGTGATTAGAGAGCTCAACTAGGATATAGGAAATCCAGAGTCAGGTCCCCACTGAGCTATGGAACCCACCAGGTCCCCATTGACCAGGCACTGAACTTCATCCTAGGGCTCTTGTAATTATAGAATGAGGAAGAAGAGAACCATGTACACCACCTTGAGCTCAATGGAGGAAAGGCACATTATTAAATGTAACAAACAAAACAAACTAGCCTCTCCAAGGATCTCTCTTCACTTTTCTTTGGCACAGTATTTCTATACTCTGCTACACTGTACAGACTGTAAAATCTACTTGTAAAGAACAAGTAGACAATACTTTATTCTTAATATTTATAATCTGTAAATGAATACCTTGCAAGTAAATATTTTTAAAAGGTAGAGGGCCCATGAGTTTGATAGCCCATTCTAAATAAGAACTGTCAAACTTCATAATGATACCTATTAAGTTATAGGTGCAGGTAGGACAATGCTTTGCCAAAAGACAAGACACAAATTCAAGTTTTGGAACCAGATTGTTGCATTCACAAAATTAGGTGGTTGCATCATTTATTTACTTTCTACATCCAGCATGAACTCTTTTGTTTCCTCAGATGATCCTATGCTCCAAGAATTAAGAAAAGCACTAACTCGCCAACAATCATGGGCTTTTAGAAGTTATTCTAATAAACAGAAGACAGACATCCAGATTTTTTAAAATTTCATTTGTCCTCTGGTACTGTTCATGAGTCTGCAGGACTTGAGCAGAGAAGCGAAGGACTGGGAGTCTTGGAGACGTCTCATTCACAGGGTTGCCAAGAGCCAACATAAGGGCAGTTAACAACAAACAACTGTTCAAACCATGTAAACATATAGCTACACTCATGCCTGTTTAATTCTTAAAGTTGCAAGACCAAAAAATATACCAGAAGACTCCTGTCGAACATTGCTCTCATGCTGTCAAATGGAAATTGCTTTCTATTGTGATTTTTTTAGTTACATTTTTTTACATTTTTAAAATTAAAGACACACTGCCCAGCATTTCTGCAGTGACCAGACAGTTTTTAAACATTTCATGAACTATCTGATCTAATTCTGATGAGAGCACTTTGCTTATATGGTTCAACAGATCACTGATAAAGCCATCTATCTGCCTAACTTTGAAAAATATAGTGGGTCCTGAGAGTAGGTCAGAAGCACATTTTTTAAACTGTCCTAGACCTATTGGCATAGCTAGACTGCTTCTTGTGACAAGTCTTCTGAGACAAGCACAAGTTAGAAGTCAGTTATATCTTTCAAATGGTGAAAAATGACTGACGATTTGAATCCAATCCAATATCATCCTACACAAGCTCTGGCACTTCCACTGCTTGATCAGACGCATGAACCAATCTCTGGAAGGACGTCTTGTTACATCATGGAGGATTTGTCCAGGGGCCTCTTGACAAGGAGAGCAGCAAACACCTCAGTAAATTCCATAGGTAAGTTCATCACTGTCCCTGTATCTGTCCAAATACCTCAGAGGCTGAAGATGTGGAAATTTCTTCTGTCTAGGGTGATATTTGGGTGGCCGTACAAATTCGAACACTGGTTCTTTCATATCTGTAAGAGGCAGACAGAATGTTATCTCAAAATCTGAAAACACGGAAAGCAGTTATCTTAAGCATCCTCCAGTTTAGGCATCACTTTTTTCTAACACAAAATGTAACGAATTGTCCTTTAACCGGATAGCGTTTTCCTGTCTTTAGTTTATACTTACCTCTTGCTTTTTTTCCCTTTGCAATCACCATTCTTAATAAATTCTACGGAATTCCAACAGTACCTCCAGTTGTCAACAAACTGATGTTGGTCCATAGCTACTTTTTGCTAGTTTCCATCTGTTCTGGACTTGTAAGCTAGACAGCACTAGAAAATCTGATCGAAATGAGTCTGATCTGCTATCTATTAATGGCTGATCAAAACATACAGCCAAGTGATATCCAACCTGCCAACAGCACATAACATGGCCGGAACACAATACCAATACAGGCTTGGGCCAACAAGATAGTAAAAAGTCAATGAACGCTGCATAAAGTTCGCCTGTATATGAGGCTGTAGATTTCTCAGTCAGATGTTTCAAGATGAGTCCCTGGTCCAACGTTGAATGACCAGGTAAAAAGCCTGCTTGTTCCTCTCTAGCAGGATGTTACCTTGCTCTAACCAGTCCTGTAACTTAAAGTACAAGTGTCTGTCGTATAATTTATTAACTATACTCAGTAGAATAATCGGCCTGTAATTCACTGGGTCCGAGTGATCATCTTTCTTATAGATGGAGATCACTATAGCTGCTGCCCTATCAATGGGAAAGACAGCTGTTCGATCAATCCATGTAAACAGATGTGCTAATATTGGTGCCCACCATTTTAAATTCCTCTTTAACAGCTCTGGAGAGATATTGTCGCATCCTGCAGCCTTACCTGGCTTTAATAGAGCAATAAGTTTCAGAATCTCTGATTCTGTAACAGGTGGCCATTCTGGTATATTACTGATGACATTCAAATTATCACAATTACTAAATTGTTGTTTTGTATAAATCCTACTAAAGAATGATTCTCATTTTGTCACTGATATGTAACAGTCTGCCCTTAAGTTAGATTTTTTTGTGTTACCCATTACTATTTTCCAAAATGCGGAAGAGTCGTGGGATTTACAGGCACAGATTAACAAATACCACTCTTCTGGGATAAAAAAAATCAACACACACTTATACAAAACCCCAGACTTTTGAACTGATCTGATTGGAGTTGAATATCTGAAATACACAAGCAGTTCCAGATTCTGTAAAATCTCAATTTTTAAATTTGGAATACCCATCAAAAAAGACACATGCTTAATACAATTAATCTGTTCGGGTATTTTTATTTCTAACCACAGAGTTTTGATGCAGAATTTTAATAGATGGTCTAATACTTACTGAGTAGGTAATGGAAGACCTGTGTAACAGAACCATCCCAGTGACACTGGAAAAATGACAACCCTGCTGGTGTCATGTTACTTTGATGTTTCTTATAGAAATCAAATGTCTTGAAGGTTCTCATCTTGAGGCTGTGGCTGCAGAGAGGAGAGAGAAAATAGAGTCAATAGATCCCTTCTGTTGTCCTCTTTTGCTATTGTGATTACACTATTCAAACCAGCTTCAGGTTTATTCTGTAAGTAAAAGAGATCTGCAAAATTACACATCTGCACCGACAGTGAAAGCACGTGAATGTGAATTTTAAATGAATTTTAGATGTGGATTGTTTTAATATAAGCACATCTTATTTGTTCATTTAAATTGATGTGTGTTTTAACCAATGTGCTTTATCTGATGCTGTTGTTTGTTAACTGTTATTGTCCCTCACATCGATCCATGGGGAGAGGCAGGTAATAAATATCATTAATATAGAATATTACCTCTCAGCATGTTATTTAGCATTAAAATTCCAAGATTTCAAAAAGTACCACCCAATCCAGAAAAGTTTCAACATTTAAAATTGATTTTGAGACCCTTTTTTTGGCTTTTTGTTGAGTTGTGCTATGCTCCAATGTTTCTCCTATACCATTAATTAATCTATTGTCTAAAATGCAGGGAATACCAATTGTTCACAATATCTCCTTAACAAACCAGTCACTGGCTGCTTTTCTCAAAGCAGATGGAAGCAGAAAGTGATCCCACTTTAATTATACCAAGTGAAGACTTACCATGGTTTTGGTCGTACATCTTCAGTGAAATCAACTGTCTGCAGCTGCTTGAAAAGAAGGAAGACATACCGATGGTATCCAGTTCCTTTGGCAGGGAATGCAGGGAAGTAATGGCATATCTCTTCACCTGCCTCTACATTGTTACCGGGAATGTTTGTCCTATATGTATAAAATAAGATTCAAAAGCATCTTTGTCTCCAATTACATATATGAACAAGCACAGAATAAGTCTTATGGTCACTGAAATTCCCCATGCTCAAAAGTGGCTTGCTACATGAACAAATAGCATTAAATCAGTTAATTTGAAACTACAGTACCATATATACTTGACTATAAATCGACCTCATGTATAAGCTGAGGGCAGGTTTTGGGGCCAAAATCATCAATTTTGACATGACCCATGGATAAGTTGAGGGTAAAACTTAAGGGCATGTAACAAAGGATATGAAGGAGGAAGCAAAGGGAAATGATGCCAAAGAACTTACAAAATTCCAACAAGTGTAACTGTTTGTTCTCACACTAAAGTCTGGTTGGATGAGAGAGTAGAGCGGGGTAAGAGCTTCCAGGACAGATTATATTCTTGCCATTCACCAGGGGATGGTTCCATTTTTAAATAAGAGTTAAAGTACAAGTCTGACATTGACCCGTGGATAAGTCAACTCAGGTTTTTGGAGTCAATTTTTGACTGAAATTTTTAGACTTATACATGAGTATATACAGTATGTTTTATGGAAGCCTAGGGTCCCACAATGAAAAGAGCAATTGATTCATGATGGATAAACGTCCCTTAAAAAAGCTGTTTTCACTTCACCTCCTTTATTTTGCAAGCTCATAGCTGGCAAAAGCAAGAGCAGCAAAACAACATCCAACATTACTGCCCCTTTTGGGAGGCTTGGACCACATGTGGTCACACACTAACATTTGTTACACAGACCATTCAAAGTTGCTCAATAGTAGGGTGGTAGCTGAATAGTGAAATTTATCCAAAAGTCTAAAACTTATGGTAATGGAAAAACAGTAGTAAGCAATACTCACACCAACCAGTGCACATACTCCATATTGGTATCACGCAAGTGCCCATCTGTGGATATAACACATAAAGAAACTCAGTTAATAGCCACTTATTTCTGTATAATTACATACTATGGCTTTCTTGTATACTTTCTGGTGTAAAATTTACTATTCTTTGGCTGTACCATGCTTTAAAAAAGAGAAGGGACAAATGTGGCTTCTGGTCAGTGTTTATGGCCTCAGACTCCCTTCAACCAGTCACTCCAGGCCTATTGAAAGCTCTCAACTTTTAAAAAAAAATGGTGCAATTTTCAGACAAAAGTAACCCACAAACAAAACCCCTTCAAAATACCTTAATTCCAGTTAGTCTTGGGGGTTATTTTGGAACTGCATTGCTGGCAAAACTGGGCTTGCTAGAAGCATTTTCCAGTTGAAACAGCTTTTAGGGGGATTTTTTTTTAAGTGAAGTCTGTTGGGCTGGAGGGCTTGCACAATTCTTACCCATTTTAAGCAAAAGTAGCTGCTTGCAGAAGGCTGTTCCACAATTTTATAGTTCTGCACAACAAAAGCAGGAATGATTAATTCCAAGTTAAACAAGACCTGCTAAATATGTAGCTTCCCAGAAGGATTGACTTCACATTAACTACTCAATAGAACTGAAATTTTTGTTTGCCAAGAGAAAATTCAGTTTCTCTATAGCCTTTCAGAACAAAGCTTGTTGTTGTTACTACAGAGCTTGTACAGTGCGGCCGCGTCATATGCAGGTGTGTAGATGCACTGGAAGAAGTGTTGGTGCACCTCAGAAGGAGTAATGGTGTGCGCGCAGACCCACTGCTTTTAATGAAGCTCGAGCATATGTGGAATTCCCCTTAGGTGGTGTGTGTCCAGAACGGATCCCCTGCATAAGGGAAAGGCCTGCTGTACTTAAAATTGTATCTTGGGGAAGGAAGAAGACAATTTTTTTTTTAATTCTATGACTTGCTCTTTGGCAAGACAACATACTAAGGAAGCATGCTCAGAAGAGTTTGCACTCACCTAGATTAGTAAGCAACAGGGTCCACAGGGTTCCTTCCGCAGCTTCATATGAGACTTTGGGAGGATTATAAGCCTGAATAGGAAAATAAGACAGTGACTGCAAGAAAGACTTCAGTCTACAGTTCTTAGCCTTACTAGTTTACATTTCTTTTGGTTACTATTCTGACAAGTACTTCCATTTCAAACTTGCAACAGACTATTCACATTATTTCTCCTAGTAGCTTAACATTAGTCTATCATACAATAAAGTGGTGAAGGAAGGGCTTTTACAGTCAGTTTTCCATATCCACAGATTTTTCATCTACGGATTCAAGCATTCACGGTTTGAAAATATTTAAAAAATATATACATTCCAAAAAGCAAGCCTGATTTTTCCATTTTATCTTACTTAATGGGACTTGTATATTCATGGGTTTTGGTATCCATGGGTGGTCCTGGACCAAACGCTGCTTTTCATGGTGGTGGTGATATGCAATTGCATGAGCCAAGCATGACGATGTAGGATTCCAACTATAGAGTGTGTATCACAACTAAAATTTTGAAGTATTCTTAGGCGCTATTGGATTAGGCAAAAATAGGGATGCTTCCTCAGTGAGAAATAATCCAGTTTGACACTACTTTAACTGCCATGGCTCAGTGTAAAGGAATTCAGGGAAATGTAGTTTATTGTAGCACCAGAGCTCTCTGATAGAGAAGGCTAAATCTCACTGAAGTACAATTCTTGGACTTCCATAGCATCAAGCCATGGTAGTTAAAGTGGTGTCAAACTGGATTATTTCTGCAGCGTGAATGCAACATGTGAAATACTCAAGATTCTCCTCCCTCCCTCAAAACAACTATTAAAGTGGCCACAGCTTTTACACTACCCAACATACCTCGGTGGGTGTAACTATATTCCCATGATAAACAGGCATAACATAATCCTCATCTTGATCATATTCCACTTTTAGAAGAACTCGGGGAACAAATGTGGCATCATCAAACAAATCCCGATACAGTCCATAGTGTTCTGCTATTTGCTGTCTGTGATATGGGCCACTGGTTTTCTCCCATTCAGCCTTGACATCATCTAGTGGAATCAACACTGCAAGCAGAAACAGAACAATAAGGAAAACTTGGCAAAGATCTAGTGAATACAAAAGAAACAGATGTGGCTGGAGGCATAACAAACATACATTTCCCAAGGCGGGATGCTCTTTCCAGTTCAGCATTATTAAGGTTCTGTGCCCTTATTGCTTTTCTCTCTTTACGTTTGTTTCTCCATGATTGTAGATGATAAGGTAGACCAATATTTATCTTTGCCTCTTCATCTAGGGTTAAAAAAAGAGAGGAGGTTGGGAGAAAGAGAGAGAAAAACAAACAAAATAAACATCAGAATGTATTTTCTACCTATAGTTATGCTAGGGAACAAATAAAAAATGGCTGAGAAGCTGGATATGCCGTATACTAGCACTCAGGAATGCATATCATTCAGAGTAGTAAAATTAGCTCTGATCCAGATCCTCTGATCTGGATTGAATCAAAGTATTTGCACCTGTATGCTTGTATGAATTCTGCTTTAAAATAACAAATACATTGCAGAGGCCTAGTACAAGGCTGTCAGCTTCTAGTCATTTTGTTTGTTTGTTTTTTGACAAGCAAGGGTAGTTCTGTTTCACTTTTGTATGTTTAACTTCCTCCACCCCCTTTCCCACATGCAACCCTTCATCTGAGTAAAGGTTATTAATAAAAACCACTTATGGCCTGATCCTATAGATTTTTATAAGAGATAGCTTCCACTGCATTTCATAAGTCTTGTTCCTGACTAAGTACAGTACACAGAATTGAACTTTCTACACAGAAAAGAAAGCATTGGCATACAGGGAATGGGGAAAATAAAACAGGAGTAGGTCTTTGTGTCTGGGTATTGGCTGAGTACCTTGCTTTGGAGTGATGTGCTTCTTGTAGGTTGACCACCAATGAGGCTTCTTACTTTCCTTTTCTGCTTCCTTGAAATAACGAGTGAAGATGCGGTACTTTTCTAGTGCTTCCAAATTACTCACATCAATGTGTTCATTCGGCATTGGTCCCAGGGGCACCCCCAGTTTGTGGAGAACAACTGAAGACAAAATTATTTTATAAATGTACATATCTTACTATCAGCACAGCTGGACATCTACCATTTAAGTGAAATTATCCCAAGAGCAATGGAAAAAAGAGAGAGAGAGAGAGAGAGAGAGAGAGAGAGAAACAACATAAAGCTGATGACAAAATGGTGGTGTCACATGTTTTAGACAGTTCTATCAATACAAGCCATGAGAGATTTGTATGTTAGCAGCTACTGGTTTGCAGTGCATAACAAGAACAATGATGAGGTATCATTGATCTTTTTAGTACCATTTGTTGTTATGTGCCTTCAAGTCATTTCTGAGTTAGGCGACTCTAAGGTGAACCTATCACATGGTTTTCTTGGTATGATTTGTTCAGAGATTTGCCATTGCCTTCTTCTGAGGCTGAGAGAGTGTGACTTGTCCAAGGTCACCCAGTGGGTTTCATGGCCCAGCTGGGAACTGAACCCTGGTTTCCAGAGTCACAGCCCAACACTCAAACTGCTGCTGTTACATATTTACAAAGGTACAAAAGTCTTTTCCATTACCAGTTTGCTTGTGTTTTTTTAAGTGAGTAAATAATCTGCCTCTAAATTCAAATGTTTTAAAGGTATGCATCCTCTGAGCCTGTGAAGTAAAATTCACCACAGATTGGTATAACAGAAGCTGAGCTAAAAGTACTTAAGCCCCAAAGCAGTAATGAAAAGAATAATTCCACTTTTGTTATTGAGATCTGTCAAGAAACAGCACAGTTTCAGAACTGCACTGAGGAAACCATACCCACTGAAAATGGGGGTATCTACCCCCTTTTTAAAAAAAGCAAGGCATCCAAATGCTGCCTCTACAGTCACAGTAGGCAAGCATCACTACTTCTTTTGAAAAGCAAAGCAAAAAGAGATCATCCCAAACAGAAGCAAGGGAGGAAAGCTTGTGTCTAGAAAGGCTTATGGTAGGATTATAAGTTTCAGGTAATGTGATTTCTGTGATTTTGTCATGGACAAAATGCTGTAACACCCAGCTTGCAGAGTGTGCTCCTGAACCTTATAGTTTGTTTGTTTTAAAGGCACTGGATTTATTTGCACTCCAGAATTAATGCAGTTTGACACCGCTTTAACTGTCATGGCTCCATCCTATGGAATCCTGGGATTTGTAGTTTGTTGTAGCACCAGTGTTTTCTGACCAGTGTTGCCAATCTGGTGACTTTCACACAAAAATGGGTACTTTTCAGAGCCTTTGGTGTGATTTTGGTGATTGGTTTTAATGGTAATTTTGAGAGTTGAAATAAGTATTTGGTGAGATATGGGGGGGATTTGGTGAGTTTTGGCCAAACGTTTGGGGAATTATCTTCGAGGCTTGTTGGCAACACTGTTTCTGACCATTTTAAATATGTAAAATCAGTTGCCTTGTAAATATCTTATAAAGGAAAAAGAAGTTTGTAAATACCAAGCTTGTGGCGGCCAATGATCTCACAAAACAACAAATCCCAGAACTCTGTAGCATGAAGCCATGGCAGTTGAAGCGGCATCAAAGCGCATTATTTCTGCAGTGTAGATGCAGCCACAGTTTTGCTTTTGGTCTGATTTGGTTCTCATTCAGTTCCTGTGGGGAATACAATTTTATTTATTTCATTTCATTTACGTATGCTGCCTTTCTCCCAGAAAGGGTTCCAAGGTGGCTCATCACAAGATTCAAACAACAACAACAACAACAACAACAATAATAAATTACAATAAAAATGTAAAAACAATTAAAATAACCCAGTTAAAAACTAGATGTTACTGGGGGGGGGGGAAACCCCTAGGATGTTAGTATACTGTATTTTTAATTCATTAAGTAGTGGCACAGCTTTGGAGGGTAAATGTGTATTGAAAAGCCCCTCGTCATCCTCAAGTGGGGCTTAAATGAGTGCAAAAATATAAAACATATAAACAATATAAATAGAATAAATATAATATACAATATATAATATAGATAATAATAATAATAATAATAATTTATTTATTTACTTATTTATTTATTTATATATATATATCCTGCCTCTCCCGTTTTGGGGATGGAGGTGGGTAACTACAAAGTTTGTACAGCACACAACATACAATACAAGACACAACATATAAAACATAAGATACATATAAATAAAATATATAACAAATACAAATAAAATATATATTAACTATAGATAAAATATAATTAAATATAAATAAAACATAATTAATAAAAATAAAAGTATAATATATATAATAAAGATAAATAAAAAGATAAATAAACTCGTGGATTGAAAGGAGTGAAAGGAGCGTTCGCCTTCCAGGGGCAGCCGAGGAGGAGAACCAAAGCCAGGCTCCCGGTCTCTCTTCCCTGAAGCGAGGGAGAAGCCTCCGCTCACCGCTAGTACTGAAGCCTCGCCCCATCCGCATCCTATGGAGCAACGCGCTCAGGACGGGCGCCGCCATTTTGCCGCTTCCTGCCTCGGTCGGAAGGCCCCGCCCCCATTCAAGGCCCCGGTCCGGAGACAGCTTGGCGCCCCCTTGATGACGTAACGCAGCGAGGGTTGTCTTCCGTAATGCCTGCCTAACAGTATTAAAACAAGAGACTTGTGGAGCACATTGCCAGCATGTGTGTGTATAATGTCAATATGTTTAATATTATGTTAATATGTTTATTATAGATAGAGAGAGTGTTATGGCAACATATATGTTTTGTTATGTTAATATGTTTATTATAGATACACACAGAGAGAAAGAGAGTCTTATGGCAAAATATATAATTTCTAATATATAATACCATAGGTTTAATGTTATGTTAATATGTTTATATGAGTGAGAGAGAGAGTTATGGCAATATATATATATATATATGTTATGTTAATATTTTATTACAGATACAGAGAGTGTGTTGTGACATACTTTGTTAAGCTAATATGTTTAATGTTATTTTAATATGTTTATTATATATACAGAGAGAGAGTGTGTTATGACAATATATTTTTTTGTTATCTTAATGTGTTTATCATAGCTATACAGAGAGAAAGAGAGAGAGAGATGGAGAGTGTTATGATTTTATGTTATGTTAATATGTTTATTATAGATACAAGGAGAGAGAGGGGGGAGTTATGGCAATATATATTTGTTACATTATGTTACTATGTTTATTAGGTTGCTCCAAGCAATCAGTCCCAGTCTGCAAAGGGACCCTCTCATACAACATGCTACAATAGTCAATCCTAGATGTTACAAATCTTTGATTTTGGGGGTTAATCGGTTTCCATGTTAGCCACAGCTGGCACCCCAACCTGTCAAAAGATCTGCCATCCTATAAAGACTATTGGAGTGACCAAGTTGGAGCTAGAATATCTTCTAGGGTTGCCATAATTGTCCACTAAAACCTGGGACAAAATGTAGGACAAATTCGAGACCAAACTGTAGGACAACTGCAGGACAAAACTCAACCCAAAATGTAGGACATTTAAGGTCCTCCATTTTTTAAAAAATGTCCTACATTTTGGGCTGAGTTTTGTCCTGCAGTTGCCCTGCAGTTTGGTCTAGATTTTGTTCCATATTTTGTCCTGGGTTTTAGTGGACAATTATGGCAACCCTACGATGATCTGGTATTATCATTACCATTTTGCAGGTGTGTGTGGAAAGGAAGACTGAGAAATAGGACAGCAATTATAAGTACCTTATAATATGGGCCAGTGTCGTTGTTATCCCTACACTATAGGCTGCCAGTGAGAGTGGATTACAACAACTTTGTATTGTAGTCTAACGTTACCTCAGTTTTGCTGGTGGCAGGAGGGGAAATAATAATAATAATAATAATAATAATAATAATTTATTTCCCCCCCTCTCCTCAAGGCTCGAGGCAGGGTACATGTTAAAATACAATTAAAAAGAAAACACATAAAACCAACAGTCAAAATACAAGACTATAAAACCATTAAAATACACTCATGTGATACATTCTTTAAAATATATCATTTAAAAGTTATGATTTAAAATTGACTGGGTAGGCCTGCTAGAAGAGATGTGTGTTTAATATTATTTTAAATGCACTCAGTGTTTTCAGCTGTCATATCTCTTCCAGCTGGTCATTCCACAGTCTGGGGACAGCAGATGAAAAGGTCCTCTGGAAAACTGTTGCCACTCTAGTCCTGGATGGTTGGGGCAAACATTTACCAGAAGAACTGAGTGTACAGGGCAGATTGTATGGGAGAAGGCAATCCTCTTGGTAACCTGGACCCAAACTATGTAGTGTTGTCTTCTGTTACCATGTCCATATGGCAGAGAAAGGCCTGAGGAAGCCAATAGCAATAGCAAGTACATTTCTATAATGCTTATCGGTGCACTTAAGCATTCCCTAAGCAGTTTACAATGAGTAAGCTAATTGCCCCCAACAAGCTGGGTACTCATTTGGAAGGATGGAAGCCTGAGTCGGGAGAACATATTAATCAAAACCACAAATAATCAAACTGCAAAAGTCAAAGCAGCAAATGTGGAGGGCTAACTGTAGGTCCATATAGCGATGACATTGGAAACAAAGTTGCAGTAGATGCTTCTTAGTGTTGTGACTATAGTTCCCCACCAGAGGGTAATACTACAATAAGAATGGATCCAGAATGATGTGAAATTTGTGGAAAACATAGAACAGGCTGCCCTGTTGGATTTTCTTGACACAAAAAGTCAAAATGCATATTCTTCAGGTTAAAAAAAACCCTGAACAAATAGAAGGAAAGCCGGTGTCATTTGACTGAGAGTTAAGATAGATATGCCTCTGATTTTAGCCATGGAGTAGCCTTAGTAAAACTGGGACAACAGCCACAGAACAGCCATAAATACCAGAAAACAATAGTGTAATTAGTTGTTGTATTTAGTTTTTAAAGCACTTCCTGTACAATATTCTCAAGAATCCTGCATTAAAGATGACATTCTGAAGGATAAATAAGGCATGTCTTTTTCTTTGGTCCCATATAGTCCAGCAATTCACAGGTGAAAAATGGGGCCTGTGCAGCCAAGTAACATCAGAGTGTGCCCAAGATGGCAAAATATACTAGTGAAAAATAGCACACAACCCAAGAGAGGCTGCAGCAGTTTGCTTTTGCCTGACTTTACTGGGAAGGAGCACAATCTGCCCCCTCGTCCCCACCCTGAGTGCAAACTGCTTTTGGACTCTGAGCTCAGTTTGAACTCAGTGGAAGTAAACCAAGGACAGAGCAACTGAAAAAGTAGCACAACATATTAAGACCTCATTGGGTTATTTGGGGGTTATTTTCTCTTCTAAAGTTACCTCTATTTACTTTGTTGATGATGCCATTTTGACAACAAAGAAAGCACCAATCAGAATATATTGGGATGCCCCTGGTATATACAAGTAGGGCCTCACAAATGTGTATTTGAAAAGGAACCTTCAAAGCTCTCCCTTCCCAGAGAGGAGCTGCCCAGAATGAGTAGGCACCAGGTGGTGAAAGTGTTAGTGAATAGGAGAGTTCTTTTATCTATTTCTTAAAGAGGTAGCAGTGTTAATCTGTTTCAGCATAAAAAACAAAGGGGAGGGGAGAGAAGGAATCTAACAGCACATTTGAGATGGGTTTATTTCAGCATGAGCGTTTGGTTTCATGTTCCAATTTTCAAAAGAATTCAGAAAAGTTTCCTACTTCAACAAGTACTTACTTTCAGGTAAGCAGAATATATTGCTTCCACAGCTCAAGGCTAACAAGCCAGCTGCTTGACAGATCCATATAATCTTAATATTCTTGAGCGTTTACAGCTACTGCCATAATTTGCATCATTATGTACGGTATTCCATTACACTCTGATCCCACCCCCACAACTATGTAACTGCATAGATACCTGTGGTGCTAATACTGCACTCTGCCAGTGTGTCTGAAAAAATTGATTGAAATCCATGAAGCTTTTACTAAATAGTCTCAAATATGCTGCTAGAGTCCTTCTGTGCCCCCTTCTATTGTATGTGAGTCTTTTTCCTTTTCCAGTTAACTGCTTTCTATTCTGCCCCGTAACCAGCAGTGAGTTTGTATTCCATGGGCACTGAATTCAATCCTCATTGGGCTGTTTGGAGGATCCTCCTAAGGAGTTTCTTCCCCCTGAAGATTTTCTATTTTAAAAATATTTATTTATTTGCATTTCTGCAAGTCTGCTAATACTTGCCTCTTTCGTTCCATACATGATGACATGTCGAGGATGAAATGTGAATTAGAATATAGATAATGAAAATGTAAGTTTCTTGTGTTTGGTATTTTCTTTAATGAATCCAATATAGTTTAAGATACAGGTCTGACTGTGAGTGTCAAGAGGCTTACGTATGCCTTGTTTCATAATAGATCATGTGTTTTTAAAGCAAATTTGTGTGAGATGAAAACCCCCAAGGTTTCCTTGTTACTTTCATAAGCGTGTTACAGACTGCCAAAATAAAGCTGCTTCGGGTCTCTTTAGAGGTATGCTGTTTAAATGATGCATGGGTCCTAAGAATCTGGAAGCTGCACCAAAGCTGCACTCCAGTGCTTAGGAATGGAGTGTGTCTTTGGCGTGACCTCTGGACTCTTAGGACCCATGCATCATTTAAACAGCATACCTCCAAAGAGACCCGAAGCAGCTTTATTTTGGCAGTCTGTAACAGGCCAATGTCAGGCCAATAAAGGTAGTATCTCTTTGACCATAGGCTGTGATTATTTCTTCCTTGGTCTCTAAAATTCCAGTTATCTTTGAACCAATTCATGTTTCATAATGGCCACCAACATTATGCTACTCCTTTTTAGATGGCAACCCTTCATAATCTTTTACAGTTGTGTGACAGGAACAGAGGTTTCATGGTGTTTTAAAAATGTTCATGCTGTTGTGCTCACAGAGCATATAATATACACAGCTTTAAAACTGAGTTTTAAGTTGTGTATATGCTGTGAACACAATAGCATAAAAGTATACAAAGATGGAGCAAATTAATAATAAGATTACCAACTGGCTGGAAAAACACTCACCAGGCCTGGGCGGCAATTGTCTTGTACATCTACCATTGACTTGGTAAGTATTCCCTATCTGATCTTTGCTGCACAAAGCAGATTAAATATTAGAAATCAGTACAGTTGTATAACCTCTGCTACTTGTCCCCTGCCCATTTTGGAGCTTAGTATGCTTCTTGGGAAAAAAATTAAGGATTACCATACCCTGCAACGGATTTGGCAGGGAACAGTCAGTCCCAAATATTCTTCCATTGTTCCACTTTTTCAGTTGTTTCTAAAATGTCCCAGTTTCTCTCTTTCTCCCACTTTCCCCCTTCATGCTCAGCTTACCTCAGTTAAAACAATTTGAGTTGAATGTGCAAAAGTTATTTGCACTCAACTCAGAAGAGGAAAGGGGACAGAAGGGGCTGTGACCATGCCCTTCCCGATAGGTTCAGGCAAAAGAAAACTGGTGCAACCTCTCCTAGCTCGTGTGTTCCTCTTCATTAATTTTTGCCATCTTAACCACTCTGATCTTTTTGGCCATGTGTGTCCTGGTTTTCATCTGTGAAATGCTGGGGGATATGAATGGCTTCCTTATCTCACACATCCTGGTAAAATGGAAGAATTCTGCTATTCTATGTTTATACATGTAGCAAAGCTCTTCCTGTGATTCACTGTGTTGTATGTTCAAAATCAAAAAAGCCTCTGCTTTTTATTAGTTTCTTGCCTTGTAGGCAGCAGTCTAAATAAGCAGTATCTGTCTCTTTGATGGAAACTAATGAAAAAAAGGCTCAATGGGACATGTGGAGATTAAATTATATTATCCGGGACAGCTGAAGGGATGAGGAGGGGAAAGGAAAGTCATTATGTCATTCTCTAAGCAGGTTGTTTTTCTTCAGTGTGGATATTATTAGCTTTCAGGCCTTAATGTGATGTGTGAGGTTTTTGTGTAAACAACAAATCACAGACCAATGTCTTTGCTAAGAAAAATATGGCTTGCTGCAGAGAAATAATGAAAATGGAAGAGGTGGAAACAGTTATTGGAGGAGAATATTAAAGTGCTTTCTGTGCATCCTATGTATTCATATCACAAAAGCTTTCTACTGGTTAGTAAACCGTCCAGTTCCCCAGCCTAACAGGGCAGTAGTTCATTTAATAACACTGCGGCTGCCTACTTAAATCACCTTTCTGTAAATGCAGTAGTTGCTGCCCCTAATAACAGCACAGTTAGAAGCTCAGAAGGCAGAGTGGTCTCTTCTTGCCACTGGCAATCCATCTCAATACTTTTGGCAAAGCAGAACAGTAAAATATGTAACCTGAAGTGTCACACTGGAGACAAAGTACTGATTCAAAGATATAGCTGTAGGGGCCTCTGCTTGTCCCATCATTGTTATCACTTTCTATGAACTCCCATACTAACACTTGCTGATTCCTCTTCTAACAGTTACTTTTGTGACTCATATGGATCCCCTTTCAAATGTGCCACTAATCACCAAGGTAACAACCACAATGCTACATCTGCTGCCCCTTAGACACTACAGTGCCTGAACTTATCAATAAATTAATCTCAGTGTAGGGACCACAAAATGCTTGCAAGTATAAACATTATTATTTAACTGAAAAAGACAATGAAGCTATTCACAATTACTTGTTACTCAAATGCATTGGTTTACAGTGGTGTTTTAGCCCATACAGTTACAGTATAGGTTGAATCTCCCTTATTTGGAATTCCAAAATGTTCCAAAAACCAAAACCATTTTTCATGGATGCCTGGAAAAAAATGACACTTTTGCTTTCTGTTTAATTCATAACATTATTTAAAATATTAAGTATAAAATTATTTTCAGGCTATGTGCATAAGGTATATATGAAGCATACATGCATTTTGTGTATAGATTTGGGTGCCATCTCCAAGATATCTCGTTGTGTATGTGTGTGTGTATGCGCAAATACAGCTATTCCAAAATCCAAAACACAGGTCCCAAGCATTTTGGATAGGAGAGACAACTTGTATTTACATACCTATATTTGTTGTTATTGTGTGCCTCCAAGTCCTCTTTAAGACAATCCTACCATAGGGTTTTCTTGGCAAGTTTCTTCAGAGCGGGTTTGCCATTGCCATCCTTTAACACTGAGAGAGTGTAACTTGCTCAAACAGGGGGCAAATTGAAGCTTAACCCAAACTAGGCTGAGATGTTCCTGGTCAGTCAAGACAGATCTGGACATAGGGATTCAGCCTGTTAGATGGGATTATACTCCCCCTGAAAATGCAGCTTTGTAGTTTGGGGGTAGTCTTGAATTCAGCTCTGAGCCTGGAAGCCCATGTTTTGGCAGGGACCAGTAGTGCCTTTTAACAGTTAAAAACCAACTGCACCCATTCCTGGAGAAGTCAGATCTGGCCACAGCTGTACATGCCTTGATTGCATCCCATTTGGAATTTTGTAATGTGTGCTACATGTGACTGCCTTTTTGAAAAGTGTTCAGAAATGTCAGCTGGCCCAAAGAGCTGCAGCCAGGTTAACTGGGTGGCTACAGGCAGCACAGAATTCCCTTGTTGCAACAGCTCTACTGGCTGCTGATCTGTTTCTGGGCACAATTCAAAATGGGGTTTTGATCTATAAAACCCTATATGGCTTGGGTCCAGGTTGTTTGAAGGACCGGTATCTCCCTGTGTGAGTCCATTAGGGTTTTAAGATCTGGAGAGGTAGTGGCTTCCTAACTTTGGGAATACCTTCCTGGCGATGTCAGGTTGGCCCTGTCCTCACTCTCCTTCTAGTGGCAAGTTAAAACATTTTTGTGGTGCCAGGCCTTTACTGATTGTTGAGATTAGTCTGTGTGGTGCGAGTTTTGAACTTTTTAAAAGGTCTATATATAGCATTTTTGTTTTTTATTGTTTTAAATGAATTTTAATATTTGTTTTAATATATGATTTATTGTATATTTTATTCTTTCATTTAACTTTTGTAGTGTTTTTAATATATGTTGTTTTAAAATGTTGTTAGCTACCTTGAATCCTTGGGAGAAAGACAGGATATAAAATAACAATGATGATGATGATGATGACGATGCTTTGTTACCTGCAACCAATGGGAATTATGGGCTTCAGGACACTGGCCCTTTTTTCATTTCCTCATTCCCAATGAAAACAAGGCATTGATTGAATTGTGAGCTCTATCAGCCAGAAAATTCCAATGAACATAAAATATAGATTCCATAAGTTTTTGGAGGGGTGATCTGGTACTGCCAAACCCAACTTCACAAGGAAATCATTTATGACAATGGGGTTGTTGAAATGCCCCTGAGAACCAGATCACCCTCCATCCACACAATAGGAAAAAACAAACATATATAGAGTATTTCTTGTCTCATGCATTGAATTAACATGGTCATCACTGTAGCTATAAAGTCCTAAGATGGCCCCATTAGCACTACGTCAGTGTGGATGTTGACATTCCTCAAACCTATAGTCCTGGTCATTATCTAATACCACTTTTGAGACAATCCTGGCCCGATCAGGCAGGGAGACTGCTGGGGAACAGGATGGGTATTACACTAGCAGCATTCCTGTTCTGGCCCAAAACAGAAACCCTCAAAGTTGGTGCCAGGATGGACGAGGGAGATGGAATCCTTTTGAATGACACCTCCTCCCTAGCAGTTCTCCAGTCTATGTTAGTACTGTACCAAATAACCCAGTGGACAAAGCTGGGAAAGGACGACTCCACCAAGCTCATCCACCCAAGTCATGGGCAAGTTGGACACACAACATATGCTATTTTATATTGAGTCAGATCAATGGCCCATCTCATCCAATATTGTCAATTCTGACTGGCAGTAGCTCTCCAGAGTTTCTGACAGGATTGTTTCCTATCCCTGTGTGAAGAGCCTTGTCATACCTTGTTGGAATACCACCCAAGTACTAACCAGATTTGATTCTGCTCACATTCCCAAATCTGACTAGGCTTGGTGTGTTCTGGATGGTGTAGCTGTAGGGTTCTGTTATACTGCTGCTTTCTGATACTGAATAAGGGAGCATTAGAAGGAAGCCAAAGCCAGTTTTTACATTACAAAAGGAATGTGATGGTTGTTGATTTGTGATTCCACACCATATTACTCTTGTAAGACAAGACAGTAAAAAAAAAATGAAAGTAATAGGATACCACACAAGAAACAACACAATGAGTCAGAACTCATGATTTTATGATTTTAAACTTGGATCACAATTCTACACTCATGTACAAGGGAGGAAGCCCCTCTGAACTCAATGGAGCTTATTTCTAAGAAGACATTTACAGGATTGTACTGTAAATCACCGACCAGTTTTGGCTCACCAGCAGCATGAACGATTCATACTGAAAGAGATGCAAGCAGGTTATTGGATGGAGTGGTGTGGTACGGTTAGGATACATTACTGGTCCAGAGGATCAATCTCCACAACTTGGTAATAGTTGAATTTTAGTGAAAGGAAATTTAAAAAAAAAAAAAAACCAGGCAATCTGGCAAAACCAAGAGTTTAAAAGAAACTTAGAAAAACATTTATTTTACAAAATGTAATTTCTACAACAGGCGTTGACAATTGACATGTTTAATTCATTACTCCCCCTCATTAGTTAACAATTCAGAATGATAATCCATCTTTGAAGACAGTCTCAATCCATGCAAGTCTGTCTCCAGCATTCATCTGCTCTCACACTGACTGAGATGATGTCTTGTAGGAAGCTTTCTTCAAGGTTTCTAAGAAGAACTGCTCTTCCTCCAAAAAATCATGATCCTATTTTGTTTTGTTTTTTAAAAGAAAAGAAGAGTGGTGAGAGAGAATCTTAGTGAACCAAGAGTTCTTTGGTGAAAGAAGGAAAAGGCTCTATGTCTGGGTATTGCGTAGTCATAATGCTTCTTCTTCCCTATCGAACTTACATTCATAAGCCATTATTATGTAGTGGCTACAATTTGGACTGTGATATGGGAGATGTAAGCTTAAAATCCCCTGTCAGCTATGATATTAATTGCATGATCTTGGCTTAGTCACACTCTCTCAGCTTGAACAGCCTCATAGAGTTATAGGAGAGAGAAAGAGATGTCTGTGCACTGCCTTGAGTTCACTGGATATCAAGCAGGACATAAATGTAAGTAAAGATTCAGTATCCCTTATCTGCAATACAGGTATATCAAAATCCATAAAAGTCCAAAGTACGGAACACTTCTGGTCTGAAGCATTTTGGCTAAGGGATACTCAACCTGGGATGACTGTGTATGTCTATGAGCTCATGCAAACTCTAAGAGCTAAGCAGAGTTCTCCCCCAGAGAAGTATGTGTCAGAACTAAAACTGAGTTAAACACAAATAAAGGAAAGCTAATTGAAATTGTGAGGACATAAACAGGAGAACACTGCAGACAGAATGTTCCATAGTAGGTCAAAAGCAGGATAAGAACATGGGAAGCATGCTTGTATTGAGTCAGACCTCTGCCAAGGTTTCAAGCAGGATTCTTTCCTAACCAAAATGGGGGATACCTGATCTTACATGGTTGTCTCTTACCTAAACAGGCCTGAGCCTTCTCAGCCTCCTAAACTCTCAAGCAATGTTGCATGTGTTTAGGATGGTGTGAAGCCTTATCCTTTCAGTCTTACCCGTTCAGCTGTAAGTTTATGCAGCACCAGTTTGGCATACAGGTCTGCTGGCCCTGATCTTGGGAAGACCTGAGAGACTCCAGGGTTGGTTTTAGGAAGATCATTCACAGGAACAGACAAATCTGGAAAGAAAATAAGCTTTGGTTTAGTAACAAGGCATATGTTACTTATACACTACACATAAAGTTTCTACTGGAAAAAGACAGACAGAATTTATAGTTATTTCATTGAGGGCATCTTGACATCAGTTCTGTGAAAAAGATCCAATGGATTTGCCCTTCCCCAATTCTATATTCTATGAAAGGACATTTCTGGATCAAAGGGGCCATTCAGCCAATAAATTGTGCAGTCAAGCATCCAACTGTGGAGCTCTGGATCAGTTTCTTTGTTTTGCCAGATAGCTAATTAAGAAGAATGTTTGTAGTCTGTGTTAAGTTTAAAAAGTGTAAATGTGTGAATCAACAATAGTAAATAATGCTACATTTATTTTTAAGAAAGAGGAGCATTCTTGTTTTTCCCTATTAATGTATTACCTTTGTTTTAAGATTGTATCTTTAAAGTCAGTGCTGGCAGTGCCTAGAATGCTTTTTATCTATGTGGGAGAGCATCTTGAAACATTACTCTTTCCTCCTTTCTGATTCTGTTCAGGGGATTATTAGTAGCTCTAGAGCTACTTACAGTGCATGTTGGAGATTATGTTGGCCTGAGTTCCTGGCAATGGCATCTGGGGCAAGGTTTGGAATACCAGTGGATTAGTGCTTGGGAGTCCCATCCGCAGTTGTTCAAGTTGCCTTCTCTGATGAGTCATACTGAGGCGCTCCTGAATCAGTTCAATGGGAGAAAGAGGAACTGTAATGAGCAAAACAACATGATCTGAGTGTCCATGGATAGATTTAAGAAGATGGAAAAGAAGAAATGGATTCATGGGGGCCTTGCTCTATTTCCCCCAAATTAGGACAAAATAATGTATAGAAATAAGAATGGAATTTTTAAAAAACAGAATATCTATTGTGTATTTGATTATTAGGATTGCTTCTGATCACTTTGAGCAAATGGCTATATATGTCTGGCTATATTTTCCTAACTGGTCCATCCAGATTCTGAGGCTGGCACAGACAGTGGCACAAAAGGAATAGACCAATTTTAAAACTTCAGCGAGATCACCTGGTGTAAATCTTCCTCCTGCTGCTTGAGTCGTTCCATCTGCTGCTGTACATTATGCAGTCTTGCCCGATGCTCCGATTCTACCTTCCTTGCCTCTAGAAGAGCTCTCTCCCCCTCTTCATACTTTTGAGAGGAGAGCTATGGAGTACAGAAAACAGTATCAGGACTTAACTTCTGCTCACATGTAAAGCACCTTTCCCTCATTGTGGAGCATGGTAAAATTATTTCACCACAGATTTGGAGAAGCAGGGGAATTTCTTTTCTTTTTCTCTTAACTTCAGAGCTGCTTTATTGCCTAATTCAGATGTTGTCTTCTTCGTTCCAAAAACCCTGGCTTTTCAGACTGAGAACAAGCTTCATGTCCATGCATGCAGTTGCTTTGCTTTCCTCTTTTCATATACCTAGCTTTGAGAAAAAATACTCTGTTTTCTTAAACCACATCTTCCCATAATTTCTAAATCAGGAAATGTTATGGACTCTCTCCGGACCAGACTATGAAACCAAAGTGCCATGTGGGTCCATCAGTTAAATTCTACGTACAGCTGTGAGAGGAGAAGCAATCCCTGAACTACATTTAGGCCTCCTAAATGAGGAAGTAACAAAAAACAACTACTTTCACTCAGAATGATAAATTCTCTTCTCTGAATTAGAAGGTATATGACAACTATCTCATGCTTGGCCTTGGAGCTGAAAAGTTAAAGGTTATCTGTTTTCATTTCACTGATGCTACTACTTCCCTCTTTGCCTGAGACTCATTTCTCTGTTTTGTTTCTTACTTGCTTCTCTCTTCATCTCTTTTACTCTTAGCACACCCACAATTCACATAACTTATTTTCTACCATTTAAAAGAACATTTTAAGGATCTTTTTTATTTGGGTCTTTATTTGCAGCTTCTCTTCCATCGATTCCAACCTCACAACAACAAAATATCATTTTAATGACTGTAAGGTTTTAAGATAAGTATATTCAATCAGTCTGTTCCTTGCAACAATAGAATTAAACCTGAAAAACAAAGCAATCTAAATTATGCATTCTAAGGAATACATGGGAACACAAATAATTTCAACTTTTCTCCTTGCAAATGTAAGCCTGGACATTTCCATTTCACCAAAGGAGTTCTCTTGGAGCAAAGGCATGCACAAATCTTAAACTCAAAGCACATAATTACCCCAGTTCCCTATCTCCAATAATTAAAGTATATAAAGCTAAAGTGACACCTATGCTCTTATATGCAGCAAAAGTTTCGGGTCTAAATCCCATCTCAGTGGCAGAACAAGCTCGTTCTCAACATTTGAGAAGTATCTTGGGTGTAGACAAAAGGACTTCAGCAGCAGCAGTTAGAGCTGAATTAGAAATTCATTCAATCTACTCGCAAGCTAAAATAAGAGTTTAATTATTGGTGTAAAATCAACGAAATGGAACCAGATAGACTTCCAAGATTGTGTCTCTTTGAATAGTTACAATCCCATCTACAAGCAGTTTGGTCTACCCAATTAACAAACTATATAAGAAGTTGTGGTCCTTCTGTATGTTGTACATTCAGTTACCAAGCAAAAAAGAATGTGGGACAAAGAATACTGGATATTGAGGCCCAGAAAGATATAGCCACTCTTAGTAAGGTAGGCAATTTAAAATGGTTGATCCAATACAAACGGACCTTTCAATTAGCAAACTACCTAACAATTCAAATGCCAAAACACCTGAGGGAGGTATTTACCTGAGCCAGATTCGAACAGCTTGATACCATGATAAGGTTTGAGAGATTTAATGGCATTCCTTATAATGAGCAAACCTGTATTTGTCGAGATCATGAAATTGAGGATATAGCTCACATATTGTTTTAGTGCCAACTGTACCAGCAGGAAAGAAACCTGTATCTCGGTCCATATATCAAACAAACAATGTACTGGGATACCCACATTAGAACAACATACTTCATGAGCAGTCAAGACTCAAAAATATCTTTCATTACAGCTCGACATTAAGCAAAGCAATACATCTGAGATCTAGATATGTGGGGATGATTGGGGTAAATTGCAGGGATGATGAAGAATTTTGATATATGATTGTAACTTTATTCTGACTGTTTATCATATTACTGACTTTTGTATTATTATTTATCTACCCATATATCTTTAACCTTTTACAGTCTTACAGAGTGATTTATTAGTTTTGTAGCTATATAGTTTTGTATCTATATAGTTTTATTATATTTTTATTCTTATTCCCATATGTTTTACTCTTATGTTCTCTTATATAACTCTTATTTATAGTTTTACACAGAGTTTTATATAGAATTATATAGAATTTTATCTATTTTGTATTTGGCATTCTGTATTGTGGTACTTTGAGATGGCCTATGGGCTAATTAATAAATATTGATTTCCATGATTTAGAGCTGGAGCAGGCAACTGGCAGCCCTCCAGCTATTGATGGACTGCAACTCCCATCACTCCTGGCCACCAATAGTGAGGGATAATGGGAGCTGGAGCCCAGCAACTTTGGGAGGGCTGCATATTCTCTATCCCTGATTTAAAGAGAGATTCAGCAAATTTGTTAGTATATTTAGGACTAAAAACTAGACCTACAGAATTCAGATATTTGCTCTGTTTCTTTTACCAAGCATTAATAGAGGGAGAAAGTCATTTTCTTACCTTGCTCATACTGTCAATTTCAGCTGTCCTCTGCTTGATGTGCAGAGCTGCTGCATTAACTCTTTCCTTTTCTAGTTTTAACTCCTGCTTTTCTTGCTCCAGAGTCTCTCGGTCTCTAGCCAACTGCTCCTCTTTGGCTCTCAACTCACTGGCTTTGATTTTCAGGTCTGCTTGTTCCTAATAACAGAAAATTCAGAGATCTCATATTTCTGTGAACAGGGTATAAGGCAGCTCCAAAGCTCTTTTTAATGAAGTTGAGACAAAATGTACATACTACTCCTTAAATGTACAAAATGTTTCGTAAAAGTACGTTGAAGGACAAATAGAAACAATATTTACTAATGACACTTTTTCTGTCATTTCTTATTACTTTTGAAAGTGACCCTTTGTTAACAGCAACAGATAATGATGTTATTGTCAGCACAACTGCTGGGGTCCAACAACCACTATCAGCATCTCCAACGAGTCCTGGGGTTAAATCAGACCCTTGTGGCAATTTCCAGAAGCCAAAGCATGGCTCCAAAGTCCAATTTGGGATGACAGCAACTGGATGTCTTCCAGGAACTGCAGCAGTGCAGGGACACACAGCAAACCGATGCTGTAGCTTCTTCTGATAAACCAGCAGAGAAACAAAGTCCCCAAAGTAGTCTTTATTCACAGTGCTATAATACAAAACCAGATCTCTAAAACTCAAAACCATACCAATCCAACTCCTTCTACAAACCCACACCACACCCTTGCAACCCCTGGGCTTATATAGTCTCCAGACCATGTGGTCTCTCAAACTCAGTGAGTTCAGGTGTGTAGCCATGTCATGTGTCTCCTGTGCAATCTAGACACATGGTTTCATCATCCATGGCTACGTGCACTTGGGCATTGAAGTGTCCTTGAGCTTCAGCTGTGCTGATCAACCTTGCCACTCTGCTGAATGCTCATGGCCAAACACACACACATCAAGCATTTCCCTGTGTGCTGTGTTTTAACCCTTCAAATCCCTGACAGTTATTTGTCATTCATTATTTTCAGTCTCCATCCAGTTCAGGCAATAGTTCTTCAGTAAAATATCCTTTAGTTGTTTTTTAGTTACCTTTATCATTGTTTTTAATATTTTAAGTTCACATTTCATTTTCGCTTTTATACTATAAGCTGCTTGGGACACCCTAGTACAAGAAGAAGGTAGAAGGAGTAAATTACTATAGTGACAAGAGTTATTAGTTGTGCCTGCAATTCATTCATGCAGTTTTATTTTTATTAACTTTATAGGATAGGGCATTGCTGCTGAGCTATTCAAATAGCCTCGTACACTCCCCCCACCTCTAATTTTTTACTTCTTAAATGAAATGTTCATAAGTTTAAGGACTGAGCTGTGGCACTGAAAGAATTCCAGAATGCAGGGTCTTCTAATTAAGTCCATTTTACCTTTGCAAAGCTCATAATGGCCCCTTCTCTCTGAGAGTCAATCTGCAAAGCCCGGTCAACCTCCCGTTCTGCACGCTCTTTGATCAGTCTCTGTTGGGTGTGGAGCTCTGACCACTCTAGAGCCAGTTTACGGCGCTCCTCAGCACATTTCTGCATGACCGATTTCTGCTCTTCAAGCAAAGAATTCTAAGCAAGTATGATGAGACAGGGAACAATTTAATCTTTGTATTTCAATACTGTTGTTGTTAGGTGCTAACAAGTTGATTCTGACTAGCGGCACACTTATCATAGGGTTTTCTTGGCAAAATGTATTCAGAGAAGGTTTGCTATTGCCCTTCTCTTAGGCTCAGAATGTGCAACTTGCCCAAAGTCACCCAGTGGATTTCCATGGCTGAGCAAAGATTCAAATCCTGGTGTCCTTGAGTCTTAGTTCAGCACTCAAAACACTATACCACTGTAGATACTGCCCAGTACCTGATTCTCCCTGGACAGATCACAAAAAAAGCTTCAAATCATATAATAAAAAAAAACAACATAACAACACATAACTGTAAAAGCCTTTAAACTTTACAACAGCAACAGGAGAACAATAAAGCCAAGTTAACACCAAAGTAAAGCCATCATCAAAGAGGTACATGTGATTCTTGAAAGCACTGCTGTGAAGTTAAATTAGATAGCAAACCAGTTAATCAAAATAATACTTTGTCTTCCATGACTGTCCATCTTTTACTTTCCCTTAGCCATCTCTATTGAAAAATGCAATTTTTCTAATAAGAAAATCTATATGGGAATAGAATGTGTCTCCTTTTTGTTTATATGGGGGGAAAAATCTCTTTGTCTCTTCTAAGAAAAGAGCAGTGGCAATACAGGGAACAATCTATCATGTAAGAACACCTCTGCTCACACAGGTTGCATCTGCACCACAGAAATAATCCACCTTGACACAACTTTAACTGCTATTGCTCAATGTTACGGAATTCTGGGATTTGTAGTTTGGCACCAGAGCTCCCTGACAGAGAAGGCTAAATGTCTCACAAAACTACAATTCTCAGAATTCCATAGCACTGAGCAAAGGCAGTTAAAGGGATGCCAAACTGGAAGAATTGCCTCCTCCCCATTCCACAAGTAGAAGGCATTAACTGGACACACTTTATAATATTTACAGACAAATTTATACATGGAAAATTCAAAGGAGAAATTAGTTTTTTAATGGCTGGGAGAGGGATGCAAATGTTGTCGTTAGGTGCTAACAAGTTGATTCTGACTAGCGGCACACTTATCATAGGGGTTTCTTGGCAAAATGTATTCAGAGAAGGTATATTTCCCACCCATTGCTATAAGTGAAGTTCAGGAAAATGCAAAAGATATACAGTTGGCCCTCTGGATTCATGGACTTCAGATTTGCGGTTTTGATTATTCGTGAATGGGAGGACGGGGACCGGCTCTGAGAAGACACAGGAGGGTGGGGGAGGAAGATGAAGAGAGGCAAGCGCGTGCCTGCCTCTCTTCAGCTCCAAGTTCTCCTGTGTCTTCCCAGAGCCCAGCTGGGAAAGGGAGAAGGAACCTCCTTCCCCCCAGTCCCTTTGCCTGCCCCATCGCTCCTTGGGCTGTCTGGGGGGCGATCGAGCAGGCATGGGAGGAAGAGGATCCACCCCCCCCGGACTCCTTTCCAACTGGATCACTGCCAGGGTGCCCTCCTTCCTTCTGATCCCAAGGCATGAGGGGGTTCTCAGACCCCTCTCTTGCCTTGGGAAAGGAGGAAGAAGGGCCCAGCTACCCCTCTCCCACCGGGACCCTATACCTGCCCCATCGCTCCCTCAGCTGTCTGGGGAGCGATTGAGTAGGCAAACAGAGGAGCTGGCTAAAGAGACAGGAGGGTGGGGGATGAGGAGAAGGAGGCTTCTCCTCTTCCCCTCATCCTTCAGTCCCTTTAGCCAGCGCTGGGAAGGGATTGAAGGAAGGAGAGATGAGGAGAAGCAGGCACACGCCTCTTTCTCCTCATCCCCTCACCTTCCTGTCCCTATAGCCGGCTCTGGGAAGGGACAGGATGGCAGGGCGATGAAGGGAAGTAGGCGCGTCTGTGCCTCTTTCCCCCACCTGCCTGATTCTTTAACTGGCTTCCTAGAACCGGTTAAAGGCAGAGAGGGTGGGGGAAGAGCTGGCAAGCTCCCTTTGGCCCCCCCATGCCTCGGAGTGAAAGTGGGCAGGGCTTAAGTTATTCATGAATTTTTCATATTCACAGTGGTCCTGTTGCCCTAACCCCCATGAATATGGAGGGATAACTGTACAGGCATTTCCCTCCTGCACCTCTATATAGTCTGTAGGAATCACAGCATGCTGAGAACACCATTTTACTCAAGCAATATAGACACTTCTAACCTTGGCCCTCTCTAGTTCTTCCCTCTCCATGGCCAGCTGCTGGATCATGACCCTCCTCTGCTCCTCTAGAGAGTGCTGCAAAGATTCCACTTTGGATTGTTCTGTGGTTACCCTCCAGCGTTCCTTAAAGTACAAACACACCATAGTTGAGGGAAGGTCTTACCTTTCAGTGAGGCAGATAAACATAACTAGGTGAAACAGGAAGGAATAGCAAAGACATTATTGAACAGGTGCTACCAGGTAAATGCCTGCCCACTCACACATGGAAAACAAACATGATGCAATTCCATACTATACAGGCAGCAACCATTAGGAAAAGTCATCTGGGCAAACAAAAAGGAAGACTCCTTATATGCTGACCAGTTATCTATTTACTTTTTCTTAGTTTCTCCAATTTATTGTTCATTAATCTAGAAACAGCCCAGATACCCTTTATTCCAATATGTTACAGAAAAAAGCCAATGTAATTTACAACCAGACTCATTGGTCTGTTACAGACAGCCAAAATAAAGCTGCTTCGAGTCACAGTGGAGGTATGGTTTTTCAATGATGCATGCGTCCTAAGAGTCCAGAAGTCGCACCAAAGCCACACTTCAGCCCTAAGGACTGGAACGTGACTTTGGTGTGGCTTCTGGACTTTTAGGACGCATGCATCATTGAAACACCATACTTCCACTGTGACTCGAAGCAGCTTTATTTTGGCTGTCTGTAACAGGCCATTGTTTTCAAGGTATTCTGTGTAAATGAAGTTACAAATAAAAAATTCAGTATTATCTTGGTAATAACCATGGTTGGTTAAATAATTTTCTTAATTCTTTCACTGGGGTATACTGAAATGCTCCTCCAATTTTACATTAATATATGTAACTTGATTCTGAATTAGTTTATGGAGAGCATTTTGACAACCATTAAAGTAAGCTAGAACCATTACTCTACTCTTTAAACACCAATATGAATGAAGAAAAATGTACTTGCTTTACCACAAAAAAAATCTTTTCCCATGCAGTTCCTGAGATGCTGACAGGTGTATGGATTCCTCAGAACTCAGCAGCAAGCCAGTTCCCTGTATGCCATCCCCCTTCCCCCACTGCCCCACATAATCGCCAATGAAATTCTCAGAATCCCTTTTCAAAAGAAATGCACTCATTGTTTCATTCACTGTCCTGCACTGAACTGGTAGATCCGAGTGAAATTTTGAGGCAGCACTGACTAGCCGCTGAGTTCTCATCTCTATTAATGCTAGCAAATAAATAAAGCCAAGGAGCTGTAAAGGACATAAAATCACTAGCTTTCTCATTATTAACAACTTAAGCAGTCCCAAGCTCAGCATTTTCTTTCAGCATTATTGCAGGGAGGTGAGAATAAGCCACCATTCCATAAGCCTTGAATACCAGTTCTCATGTTCCTGTTAAGACATCTACTTGCTGTGAAGCACTTCTATTCTAGCATGAGCTCACCTGCTCCAGAAGGCGAGTCTGCTCATTTAACCTGGCCTCCATTTTAGAGATGACCTCCTGCAGCCGTCCTCGCTCATCTTCCATATCTCTCTGCTGCCGAGCCAGACGATCTTGTAAAACTTTCAAATGGAAAGAAAAGGACAATAATTACTTCCGCTTTTTTGAATCTGAAGCAAGAACCCCAACAGAGTGATAGGCGGGATACAAACCGCCGCTTTGCGGCGGTCCCCCGCTGGTGCCATTTGCTCCGCGCGGGAGCTGCAGCAGCCAAACCGCGCGGCTCCCGCGCGGAGCAAAAAAGAAGCTCAATTTCTGAGCTTCTTTCCACGGCGCACTGATGACGTCGCAAGGCGCCGCTGGCGCATTCGCGACGTCATAGGCGCTGCAACACGTCTGGACGCTATGTGTCCAGTACGTAAAGATGGCGGCGCCCCTGTGGAAGGGGCACCACCATCTTGTACGTATTGTATACGTACTAGGGTTAGGGGGGTGCGGAAGCACCGCCCCTTCCTAACCCTAGTACGTATACAATACGTACTATATGGCGGTTTGTATCCCGCCATAGACTCTTCTGACTAGTGGGTATCCAGTGATTTCTAAGGGTCTATCTCTAGAAGTGAACTGGAAGATGAGGCACCCCCAATCAGAAACCTGCACACTTGATTTATCTTTGTAAGACACAAGCAGAAGTGCAGAAAAGATGTGAGAACCCCCATGTGCTCTATTTTCACGATGTTTGGGGCCCTGAGTCATTTTAGGCCAAGGCCTTTTTAAGAACTGGATGGTTTGAAAAGATGCCTCTGTTGAGTCTAAAATGGCCTTGAACGTTTCAAAAATGCTCCCCACAATCCCAAGAGGGCATTGTGTGACTTTGGGGACAATTTTTTTTTAACCTTTTACTTTTTTGTGCTGGGTGTGTCTGGTAGTGGATGTACACTTGTCCCTCCATATTTGCTAGGGTTAGGGGCACAATACCCCCATGAATATGGAAAAAACGCAAATAACAAAAACACCATGTTTGTACCTGAAAGGGCACCTCTCTAGGAATCTCTAGGTCCTCCAGGGCAACTCTGTGGCGAACGTCTGAGAGACACTGACCACAAATGCTTAGTGTATCCTCTCTAGGAATCTCTAGGTCTTTCAGTGCAACTTTTAGTTAAAGTTGACCATAGAGTTGCACTGGAGGACCTAGATATTCCTAGAGAGAACCTATTAATCAAACCCGTGAATAATCAAATCCGCAAATATGGAGGGATGACTGTATATCCTTCCAAGATCTCCCAGAGTGGTACTGTGGCCCCCTAATCTACCATAGTCACCCAACCCTGATATATAGATAATAAAATGTATTTATATTTTCCCGTCTCTCCCTGGTGAATTGAGGCAGGATTACAACCTAAAAGGAGGATACAAACAAAAGGCATGACAGTAAAATACATGTAACTGACAAGTAAAACAAGCAATCAAAAGCAGAGGTATGATAGAAAAATTCTAGTCCTAATCAAAGAGATAGGACAGTGTTTCTTATACGAGTTTGGGTGGATAGGCTCGCCGGAAGAGATCCGTCTTAACTGCCTCAGATGGGGGAATAGAGAAACAAATTATAGACCACAGCAAGTCATTTTACCCCTAGAGACCAACTATGTTAAAAGTGCCAAAAAGCATGAGGAAGACCTGGATGCCCGAGTGTTCCATATACCCCTTAGCTGTTCATCCCGTTGGCGGGCCCCAATCTCAAGTCCTTGGTGCGTGGTGTGATGAGTAGCCTCTACTTTGTTGGCAAGATCATTCAGGTTGCTTGAGAACTTTTCCATTTGGTCAATGATGCCATTCAAAGACCTGCAGAAAGTAAGATCAGCATCATGTTGGTTCATAGGTTGCACTCATTTGTGTCTCAGAGTTTTGTTTACCATCCACATCCACAGAGTATAAACCAATTTATGTTGTAGGAAGGATTAAATATTGGTTTGTCTGGATCTTTCCAGCTACAAATTCACCTAAAACATCATACAAGGCTCCATTTTAGCATTAAAAGTTACATTGGCCTAAGTGTGCATGTGCCTTTTCTAATTAATTTTACTAGATTGTCAGTTTGAAATACTTGGACCAAAGCCTCAAGATCCACAAGTTACCATCAGAACTCTTTATTATATTTGTGGAGGATATGGAACCCAACCTTATTATCCACCTGCACTCCCTCTTGTGTCTCACAGCAATGAAGAGCAAAATGCCTTGAAGAATCATGACTCCCGAGTAACATGTCCATTCCTTCGTTAACCGAATATCCAAAAGAATCCCACACCCTTCAAGCTTCTAACCTTATTTAAAAGGGCGGAGAGTTCCTCCACTGCTGCTCTTTTCAGAAGCCCTTCAAACTTTTCCACCTCACTTCCCCAGTGGCACTGCCATGCCCTTCACCTAGACCAGGGATGGAATAGTGTGGCCCTCCAAACATTCTTGAACTGCAACTCACTGACTATGCTGGCTATGGCAGCATAATTTTAGTTCAATACAGTCTTCCCTCTGAATTTGCAGGGGATCCTTTCTGGACTACTCCATGAATTTGGAAATTCAAGTATATTCATGCTCCATTGCTTTGAATGGCCATGTGCTCCTGCATGCAGCCATGTGCACGTGTCATGGGTGCGTGCACCATTAACTTTAATGGGGGTTGCCCCTCTGTAAATAATCAAACTGCAGATCTCAAGTCCATGAAAACTGAGGAGTGACTGTAGAATGAGATATACCTTCCACTTCTATTGATGCCAATATAATGGTTGCCTCACAGAAAACTACTTCTGAACAGGCCAACAGCAGCAGTAAACCAAAGAAACCCAACTCATTCATCAGCCACATATCATGATCTCCTATTAAACTTGAATGCTTATGTTTGTATATTGGATTGCAGAAGGTGCCATTCCTTCTACAGAGAGCTTCCCAATTCTCATATGTATCCAGAAACCCTCATATGCCTGACAACTCTGACTATCAATAAACAAAGGTATCTTGTAGCAACTTTAAGACTGAATAAAAGAAGTTGTAGCACAAGCTTTCACAGCCTTAGTTTACTTCCTCAGATGTATCTGAGGGAATAGACCACATCTACGAAAATTTATGCTACACTGTCTTTCACTCAGTTAATAGTGCTACCAGATCCTTTTGCATGCCGATATTCCACACTAACATGACTATAGTTTTTTTGTGAGTTTTTTGGGCTACATGACTATGTCTTTGATCTCTCTGGCTTGTGACATTTAACTGAATTTCCTGCTAGCAACGTCTGCTAAACACTGTTTGAAAAATTTCCAGCAGACATTAACTTGACTTAACTTACCAGATGTCTACTGCAAACTAGACACAATCGTTCATTTTCTCCTAATGTACTCATTATTTTTACTTGTGCTGACTATTCCTTATTCTGCTTCCTTGGAATCACAAATCAACGCAGATGTTACCTGGTGTAGGAGGTAGCACTGGTCACTGCATCAATTTCCTGAGACTTCAGTTGCTTCAGCCGTTGTAGTTGTTCTTCATGGTCTTTGCGCATTTCCAGAATGGACATCCTAAGTATCAAAATGGGAGAAAATACACATCCGTATACAGAAAATGGAATAAAACAGAGCAGGTTGCTTGAGTATGTATACATAGACACCTTGTGTTCACACAGAAAGTTTAGCCACATTTTGAAGGATTAAAATGCCAGCATTTGGCAAAAGAAATAGACCAGCATCTCTGACTTGTATTCCCGAAAAGCACCACCATCTAAGGTGCAATTGTTTCCACATGCACCTCAACATCCTTTGTGTACCTCTGCAATTCCTGTAGCCTATCGATCTCCTTGGCCTTCTCCTGCTCCATCTCTGTGAGTCGGCGCTGATGCTGGGCTAGCAGCTCTGATTTGACCTGCTCTGCAGTCTGGCAGTGAGACAAGTATTGCTGCGCTAACTCTTGGTTCTCTTGCCGGAGACGCTCCTCACGCTGGTGGAATGAATCCTCAATCACCTTCATGCGGTTCCTATCCTCAGCAAAAGCCCAAATGGATCCCAGTGTTTTGGTTGAAAAAAAGAATTCAAAACATTAATGCAATTAGGACTATATATACTATTAGAACAAATAATTAAATAGATCATTTCAGGGTCTAACTAATGGCTTAGACTTTGGAAATAGAACTCTTTGGGTCTCTCTGCCTTCCCTGTTTTTGATTACTATCAGTGAACTTACATTACTTCTTTTTGAGGTTGCATTTCATCTGCTGTTGTCTTTTATGCTGTAAGTTTTTAATCTTTCATTAAAGAAGTTCTCAACTTCTGGTCCTCCAAATATTTTCAACTTCAACTTTCAGAATACCTGACCATTGGGAATGGGAAAAAAATAACACCTGGAGGACTAAAGGCTGATAACCACACAGTCATTATGATAGCAAAAAGTCTGTGTCCTTGCTCTTCCCCAGCCACCAAGCAGGCTTGAACGAACTGTTCCTGATCATTCTCAGCTACATAAAGACAAGCCCTCCAAAGGTATTGTTAGGGCTGGAGAAGCTGTTAATGTAATCTTAGCCAGGAGCTGGATAAAACTACAACTGTGGGCATCTTGATAAACATATGCCCTTATCCGAATACCGACTTACTGTACCTGGAAACTAACTGCAAAACATTGTTTTTTGCAACAGTCAAGCATATGATTCTCAATTGCCAATTAAGACAATAAAGAAAAAAACAGCCCTTGTGATAGATCATAAAACCTGCCTGATGGGAATTGTGGCTTGTGGAACTTACAGTGCTCTGCAGATAATATTTGTGATCTACGTTGCTTCCAGGTCTTCATGTGGCTTCCAATCCACATTCTCTTTCCTGTGCAGATAGTTCTGCAAACTTCTTTTATCATGTTTTCTCTCAAGTCATCTTTTAGTGATCCATACAACCATATGGTCCATATATCTTTATGTCCCATTTGTCTTTTCCAGACGTTTTTATAAATTTCTTTAAACATTGCCAAAATCTCTCGACTTATACTGCAAAGACTCGGGACCATGCCCTAGTGGTCTCACGACTAGATTACTGTAACCTTCTCCTGGTAGGGCTTCCTCTCTCTCACCTCCACCCATTAATTTTTGTCCAGCATTCAGCTGCACGTATTATTTCACTCGCTCGCCATTTTGACCATGTTTCTCCTCTATTGTCATCCCTTCACTGGCTCCCTTTCCCCTTCCGCATTCAGTACAAACTTCTGTTGCTGACTTTTAAAGCCCTGCATGGGCTGGCCCCTCCTTATTTAGCTGAACTTCTTTCTCCTTAAATCCCCACTCATGCCCCCCACTCTGGTAGTCAAGGTCTCCTGTCCCAGCCTAGGATTTCCACTGCCCCGTCCCGGATTCGTCCCTTCTCACTTGCTGCCCCTCACTCCTGGAACCTCCTTCCCCCACAAGCATGGCTCATCACTTCCCTAATCAGTTTTAAAACTGAGTTAAAGACCATATTGTTTAGGGAAGTGTTCCCAGGGACTCTGTGATTGTTACCTGGCTGTCTGATACTTGATTTAATATTTGATGTTTTTAACTTGCTTTCTTTTTATTCAATTCTATTTTATAATATTATCTATTGTTTGATCTATTTGTTATTATCTTTAGATTGTATGCCATGGGCAGGCTTTTTTATATGTTCTTCAATTTTATTGATTTTTGTACAGCGCTATGTACATAAACAGTGCTTCACAAACAAAGTTTAATAATAATAATTATAAATAAAAAGCTTCCTATTTCTGTGAAACACACAAACATTCATTTTGGGGGTGCTCCTGGACTTGTCTCTCCATCTGCCAGCTCAGGTGGATGCGACAGTCAGGAGGACCTATTATCAGGTTCGGCTGGTACGCCAACTGCACTTCTTCCTGGAACGGAAAGACCTTGAAACAGTTGTACATGCACTGGTAACCTCTCAACTCGACTTTTGTAATGCACTCTACATTGTGTCAAGTTCGGAAACTTCAATTGGTACAGAATATGGCAGCTAGGCTGGTTACTGGCACATCTAGATCTGCCCATATCTCACCAGTTTTAAAATTGCTTCACTGGCTGCCTATTAACTTCCAGGCAAGATATAAAGTGTTGGTTTTAACCTTTAAAGCCCTACATGGCTCAAGTCCTGACTTCTTGTGGAAACGTCTTCTCCCATATTGTCCTCCCCACACTCTTCACTCTGCCGGGAAGAATCTGCTTCAACTGAAAAGGACTAGACTCTCTGCAGTGACCCAGCATTCATTCTCAGCTGCTGCACCCAGACTCTGGAACGGCCTGCCAGACGAGATCCGTCAGATTACCACCTTGAAAACCTTTAAGAAGGCTATTAAGATGGTTCTCTTCCGGCAGGCCTTTCCAAACTAGACCAGCCCTGCTTACCTGCCTCCCCCTCCCCCTCCCTACCCTTTTCTTCTCTTTTTTTCCCATCCTCATCTCTATCCTATTCGGACCCTGCTACAAAACCTCTTATTTAATTGTTATTTTATATTGTTGCTTTTAATGTCCCTTTGGTTTAATCCTTTTTTAGCGTTATTTATATTTTTATAACTGTGGGGGAGAGATAGGGATTTGGTTATTTTTAATGTATTCCTTTTTAACTGTATTTGTTTTAATGCTGAAATCCTCTTGCATTCCCTGCGATTAAGCGGAATATAAATAATAATAAATATTATTATTATTATTTTGAAGCTTGGAACAAATACAAAGGCTAAAAACATGAAAGTCTGTAGTATTTGTAAAATTCTTTGTAAATGAATGTGAATTTGCCTGATGACAGAACTACAATTTTAGGAAAATCTTACCTCTGCCTGTTATTCACACAGTGTATGATTGGCAAGGAAGATAAACATATCCATATGTGCCCATGTCTGGCAGCACACTCCAGTGAGGGTTTAAAGACTTGGGGATAGGCAAGAGAATATGCTACTGATGCCTGAAGGACTAGTGTCCACAGAAATCTTTGTGGGTAATGATGCCTTTGGTTAAGATTCTCATACTATCTCTTGTATATAGATCTTTGTAAAGTGTGTATTCTTTCACCATTACCTATGAGTTTTCTCATTACCTGTGAGCTTTCTCTATCAGTTCCAAGTCATCTTGATGACGCTGTTGCAGACTCTCTAGTAACAGCTTCTGTTGATTTTTCTCCAGCTCCAGCCGCCTTATCTGAACATATGTTTAAAAAATTTCAATATGAAGTGTTTCTTTAAAAAATGCCAAAAATCAGTTGCAATATACCACATATGTGAGTAATAAAAACTACAGGTATTACCGTCAGATAATACTAGGGAGTTACAATGGGTCTTACTTCAGAACAGGGCTAATCTCATTACATGGCTTTAATTTAGGGAAACTCAGAGGAGGGACCCCAGGATTTGACAATTACTTCTGAAAAATGTACTCCAGCAGTTACAAAACTGGGAAGTAGCTAGTTACAAATAATTATTTAAATAATAACTAAAGCATCCAGGAGACACAGAAAGCTGCTTTATACGAAATCTGACTGCTCGTCCACCTACCCTTGTATTGTTAGTCCTGTATTTGGTTGTCAGGAATGGCTCTCCAGGGCTTCAAGCAGGATTCTTTCCCAAGTCTACCAGGAAATCTTTTAAGTGTTCAAGGATATTTCACTCACTTCCATTTCATCCCTGAGCATCCTCACATCTCACAGGGCTTGTGGAATTTTTTTTTTTTTTTTGGTTCTTTCTTTTTAGAGTGAGCAGATCCCTTAAACACTTTCTGTACCTTACTCCCAATGCTTGCTAATACTTCTCTCTGGTGTTTATGTGATGCACCTTATGCTATATGAGGACACATGCTTAGCAAATAAGGTTCACTCTCAGCATACTGGATAATACTTTCATAATGAAAAAATTAGAAAGAGCAGTTCAACATTTTCAACTTCAGATACAAGCTTGGCAAACTTACCTGGCCTTCCAGCTCAGTGAGGCGAGTCTGGGCACTCAGAAGCTCTGCCTGATAGCCTGCCAAGCTCTCTCGCAACTGCAGCTGGACACCTGCCAATATTTTTTCATAGCCATTGTTATTTGGTGAGCTCAGTGAGTGGGGCACTGAGTGCAGCAGCTGAGAAAGGATAGGACAGGGAGAGGAAGAGATATAAACAAACCACATTTTTAGCTTCTTGAGCATGGACTGAGAAAGATCAAAGCTGAATTCAAAAATGAGGTGATAAGTGCCTAATAGTCCTTAACACTGTACCAAGTGTTGTGATCTGTCATTGAAAGAACAGGGGATATCCACTGTAAAATGGAATGTATACTGTGACAAACATGGCTCTATTACTTAATTGGCAAATGTGACAAAGTTCAAAGGCAGTTTTTGGCACCAATTGTGAAGAAGACCAAGAGCTCTAACACCAAATAGCTGTGTATTGACCTTATCTGTTGCAGTCCCTACAGCTTTTCTATGTTTTACATGTGTCTACTGGTGTATTATAATGTTGCATTTGTGTTGATAGCCACCTTGGGATATTGTAGCTATACGAATACAGTGGGGAAATAAATATAACAAAACAGCTTGTTGTTTCCAAGTTCCTTTCTACAAATGAACAAGTATAGGAGGAAAAGATTTTCCCTTTTGGCAAACCTTGTCCTTACAAAGAACCATATGGGAGTCAGATATGTCATGGTTTATACACACAAGAACAACAGAATATCCTTTTCTGGATGTTTACATAGGGAGAACAAATCAGTATCTACTGATGGACTGTGCAGCCTCATGGGCTAATGTTTGTTTTTTAATCCATGCACAGTGAGGAGAAGTCACTTCATAAGCCCCATTTATATGAACCTCTAAAAAGACATGTGTGCTTGTTTAAAAAAAATCAGTTATTTACTCCTCCCTTTTCCCTTCCTTGATATTTTAAACATATCTCACCACACATACCTGAGAATGCACTGGAATCTGAAAGACCTGTTGATGTTCTTGCAAAAATGTTGCAGGTGCTGGAACTGCAATACACATAGATATCAGATATAGCCATTGACTTATGAGTTTATAGTGAAACATGACTACCAGATCTCCTTTCTTATTTTAGCCATTTCATCGTTAATATTCATGGTGAAAAAGAGGCATAATAGTATAGTTATTTAGAATACTTTGCCCTAAAATTCTCCATACAAGTATAGAGAAAAGTAAGAGGCACAATATTTGACAAGAAAATATCTTGGATTATCCCTGACTGAGCAAAAATAAGTATAGATTTCCAGATATAGAAGAATCTGCCTCAGTTCAAAGAGTATAGCAGAACCCTTAAGGAAAATGGGCTAGAAAATAAGCAAAGAGATGGAGATACAACTAGGAAGCAAAACAAGCTGTTTTTCTCTTTGCACCAGCATCCAACCATCTTCTCAAATAATCAAGGAAGTGTCTGTTGGTATACTGCCTTGGCAGCCCAAGCTTCAAATGTTTCTACTATTCATTATTTTAGTAATGAGGGCAGCAATTAATATACAACTTCCTTTGAAAACTAGGGCCAGTTGGCTTATAAAAGTAAGTAAATATCAGCTACCTAAGGCTACCAAAGTAATAAGTCATGGAGATACTTTTGGAATGTACCTTGAATCTCACCTGTTGTATTAGAGTCTCCAAAAGGAGTTCCTTTTCTGACATCAGATGGAAAAGCAGGAGTAGTTTGTTCCTGAGATTTTAGCCAAGGTATGGAAGTCCTTCAAAAGAGAGATATTCATGGTTAGATAAACATCCAAGCGAGAGACTTATGTATAAATAACCACCAACTTCAGGCATATGTAATGGGAATTATTTAGGTAACAATCCATGGGCCCCAAGGACAAGATCACCCTGGGGCCACAGGATGGAGTACATGTCCCTCTCCAGCCAGAGAGAAGAAGGTCTGTGGGCTGAAAGACCTACCCTTACAAGGATCTTTGTTGCAGGCACAGAAAGCTCTTTTGGCCCTTGCTGTTCTGCTGTCAGTGCTCTAGCTGTGCTAACACCTAGACAGCATATAATAAAAAAAGCATGCTGGGCCTTCCCATTTTCCCAACATGCCCTCTGAATGGAACGGGTTGGTCAGCACACTAGCTATGGAGCTTCCTTCCTTCACATTCTGCTCTGCTAGCATACACTCAATAGGAATTGGGATTTGGATTTTCTGTTGGTACAGCTTCTTCCTCTAGAGCTTGAGCCCTAACTGTGTCCATATATACTGGCTACACAACTGAAAAAAACAAGCCAATAAGCTGTTTTCTGACCCTTCCTTTTGATTTTAAGCATCTTTTACGTATGTTGAGTTAGCTTCCATTTCTATGCCAATTCATGTATTTCACTCTAGGATAAGTGATCCAGTTTCATACGATGGAATTCAATATGCTTTCTCAAAAATATATTCCAGTGTACTCTGGGATTTACCCCCAACCAGGCATTTAGGATTTCTGCCTGAATCACCATGTAAAGCAGAATGGTCTGCATCTTCTGCCCTTCAGATGCACTTTGAAAACATGGAAATAGCATTGCACCTAAACTTTTGCTTTCTTTCAATGCTTCTGTGCAATAGAGAGCAGAGGAACATCTCAATTACCAGGAAGACCAAGCCTGGTTGAAGACATTTTGCTGCCTGAGACAAAGGACAAGATGCCAACCCTCCTCCTCCCAAATCATCACCAGATATGGAAGCCAACTAAAGAGCCCTACTGGACCAAATCAAAGACCCATTGAATTTAGCATGCTGGTGTTTTACCATGGTTAATCCACAGCTGCCTTGAATCCCATTTTGGAAGAAAGGTAGGATATAAATCCAATAAATAAATAAATAAATCCCAGAAACAGAGGTCTTACCCAGGTTCTTGTAGTCTTGCAGGTCTATCTGGGGGAACAACAGACTGCTGGTGATCCTGTGCAGAGGTAGTACACTGACTAATTAAAAACACAGAAGTGTATTAATTTTATTTATAGTATTCAGAAGTCACAAAAGATGCCTTTAAAGTAAACTTTCATAGTGCGTATACAGATCTCAAACTGCAGGCATTATAATATCCAAGTAAAACTACTGCCTGGAAGTCCAGAATATTCCACTCAGTATCAGCCTACAAGATTACTCTCAAGGGACAGCAAAAAGGTTTCTGCGCCTGCAATTGTGTACAACTCTAATGGGATGCTCTTCATGTCTTACAATCTGGATGCTTGCAAACCATCTACATATTAAGATATATAATGCATATGGAAAACTTAAAGAAGCTGGCAAATCACAGCAAGTACAAATGCTATTCATAAAGTGGAAACTGTTAAGTGCAGAAACAGAGCCCCCTTGGTCTTACGTGGTAAGAGTGATGGGATCCACCTCCTCTCCATGTATTTGAGATTTAGAGGGCCTCGGTTTCTTTTCCTGCACTTTGTCCTGCATGCGAGATTTCTTCTGAGACAAGACATTGCTCAGCCAGCTGTCACCATCATCTTCAATTGGCTCTGGTTTCATTGTCACTGCTTCAGGATCTGGCTTGGTTGTAGAAGGGAGCTGGTTGGTAGGAGTTGGATGTTCAACACCTAAAGACCCAAGTGGCACATCAGGTGTGGTTCCTCTTGTGATGCTTTTGCTGGATTCTTTTAATGGAGAGGGAGGAGGCAAGTCAAAATCCTCATCTTTCAGTCCCAACCAATCAGCTCCAGTCTTGCTGCGTACAGGGCTGCCAGATGCTGGGGTGGAAGGTTTGGATCTCTGGTCTGATTTCACTTCACTAAGGTTCTCTGAGGAAAACCTAAAAGAGCAAGCAAGGAGAGGTACTAAGATTTTACAGGCAGCCTTGTGGGAGAAAATGTTGTATTTTGTAGCATACCGTACTTATTACCTGACCGATTGTCGTCTAGACTGACGTCCCTCTGAACCAGATGCTACAGTAGGTTGGTAGGCTCCAAAGGTGAACTCATCTCCCAGAATGTCTTCCTTATCTGCATATGGGCAACACATTTGAGTTATCAAGCTGCTGAAATGGATTATCAAGTCTTTGCTTTCTTCAGAACAAGTAAGGAGAAAAAGATCTTTGGGATGGTTGATGTCTCTTGTTACCGGTGGTTCTGAACTGGTACCAACTGGAACAGATGCAGTCTTCTTAGCTACTCAGGAAAAAAGTAATTTCAACACAGATTTTCACTCAAATGAGGGTTTATTGATTTTGTTGCTATTTACACTTTACAGCAGGCTACTATACATCTATTCTCTTTCAGAGTCCATGCTAGAAGCTTGAATGTGACATCAGTCTTTGTTCTCTCAAAAGATCAACCTTCCCATCAAGTGGACACACCTCTTTCCCATGAAGTCACCATACTACACAAAAGCATAACAATAATACATTTGTTTATATTATGTCTCAGGCAATGTCCTTGAAGACTTGCTCTTCCAGGCCTAGGCTTTCTGGCCTTCAACAGGAACCATTTTAAACCTTAGTTAACCATTGACACATCTGAACATTTTCAATACAATTTAGAAATATATTTTAACAGTCTGTGGCTCTTATTATAAGTAGATTCCAGCTCCTATCATCTTTGATAACTGACCATGTCGGCTGGATCTCATAAGATCTGTAGGGTCACTGGTTCTTCATCCCTGTTTTAAAAAATCTAAGTGAACTCAGATGAAGTATGTAAGTGTAAAAGGTAGATATAGTGATGTAGATGATAAGCAATCATCTGGGAATATGAGTCTTTTCATAAAGTAGTGATTAAATTTGTTTAATTTTATTTTTATCCCATCTTCCTCCCAAGTTGGAACCCAAAGCAGCTCACAACCCTTTAAAACAACCCTTTAAAAAACAAAAGGACAAAATGCTTAAAGAAACAAAAAACACAAAATGCTTAAAGAAATGAAGATGACAAAGACTGAACCTGGAGTCTTCTGCATGAAAAACATGTGCTCTGCTACTGAGATGCACTTTCAGCTTCCTACCCCTCATTTCTTTAAAAAATGAAGGTGATAAACCTGAAGGTGTAGCTTAGTAGTACAGCATGCAGCTTTTCATCGCAGGTGCTATCTCCAGCATCTCTAAGTAGGACTGAGAATGATCTTTAATGGAAACCCTGGAAAACAAGTGCCAGTCAGTGTAAGTAGTAATGAGCTGAATGGACTAACAGTTTGACTCAGTAAAAGAAAGTTTCACATGTACTTGTTTTTTAACACGTATTGATTTATATAAATACATCTGCGTGTGACAGACATTCGTATTTATCCACAGCAATTTGTCTCAAAGTGAGTACTCACACAACACTATTACATGAATTTGATTTCATTTTAACACCCCCATCTCCATTCTATGGAATCCTGGGATTTGTAACCTGGGAATGTAGTTAGAATTATGGCTGATCTCTCCGTTTCCCTTATACACATAATATCTCGGGAAGTCTTTCTGCCCTTACTTTGAAGTTTCAGAGTCTATGTTTGAAAAGAAGATAGGATCTCATATGCTTGGTTGTGTCTCTTTTTTATACATCTGTGACTCTACCCAAACATTACTTTGACAAGGATGTTGAAGAGTTTTTCCCAAACCACATTGTCAGGTGATTCCCATTTCACACCATCTCAGAGTATTCTTAGGGTCTTTTCTGATCACTGTAATGTGAAATAAATATGCTAAGCATTTGAATATTGCTCACATCTAGCAGATCTTACAGAGCAACCATATTTTCTATTGGCATTCATTACTTTGTCATTCAGGAAATGTAATTCCTCTCTCAACTACCTGTTGCAATCACCATGTGGAATCTAGTTGAATAAGTTTCATAGATATGTACTGACTAGTGTCCCTGACATTGCAAAAGTAAAAAGCAGTGATGGCAACGCCATGCACTATATTGTGATTTTTTTTGGAAGTGTGTTTAGGAATGAAAGACTGAGTGCTTGCCTGCTGCACCACTCAAGGTAAAACACTCACATCAGGCATCCCTTTCAAAGAAGTGGAGCAGGAAAGGCAATAACCTGGTCCTCTGAAATCACTGCAGTTTATTGTACTGTTGATGATATTCCCCTTCAGATTTCTGAGCTTTTAAGTGTATTCTCATTGTATTGCAGTTTGAAACCACTTTAGCTGTCTTGGCTGGGAATTGAAGTTTGAAATACATGAATCTATAGTACTTGCCGGCTTGCTTTTGATATTTCTTATCCAGTTTGAATTCCTTTTGTTCTCCTGTTCTGGGTCTTTCCAGGAGTTTTTTTGCTGTTCCTCGTCCCAACAGTTCATCTAGCATGGATCGGGCAGGGCGAGACTCCTCTCTGCCAATGAGAAATATCATCTATATCATGAACTTCCCCCACTGATTCACTGGTTGGCAGACAGATCATTAAGTGCTTGAATCTATGCTGTGCTAAGACACATCAACTAGAACAAATAATGCTGTGGCCAATTTTACTCCAACAATGTATACATGTTTTATTATTCCAGTCCTCCTTCTTTAGTGCTAGGCTGTAATGATACACACCTTTAGAACATTTCTTCTTACTTTTTCCCCTAAGCTAAACACAGAGGAAACACTTCAACCCCTTTATCATTTCAGTTTCCTGTTTTTGAAATTTTTCCAGCTTCACCATGTCTTTTTTTGTGAAATGGTGAGTAGAACTGTACACAGTATTAAGCATATGATTGCACCACATATTTGTATAATGGAGTGTGATACTAGCAAGATGTTCAGTTCCAGAACTCCCCCCCCTTCCCCATGGATACCAAAATCCATGGATGCTCAAATCCCATTAAATGCAATGGCATTAGTAAAATGGTATTTCTTATATAAAATAGCAACATTAAGGTTTGATTTTTTGGGAGAATATATATACATATATATTCAAGCTGTGGATAGTTGAATCTGTGGATAAACAATCAGTGGGTATGGAGGGCCAACTGTGTGTCCACCATTCAACTTGTATTTTTCCTTTTTCACAGCAGTGCAAACTGCACTAACATTGCCAATGAACTATCAATCACAATCCCAAGGTCTTTTCCAAGGTCATCTACTGCTCAGATCTCATCAGTATATATAAATAATAATAAATAAATAAAAATTTTATTTGTATACCGCCCTTCCCATGATCAGGGCAGTGAACAACAGATCAAAAATACAGTATATTAATTACATATCAAAACAAATTATCAAAACCAACATTACAAATACAATACAACTATTTAAAACCAATATTAAAAACCCCATAAGCCAGCTACCCTTGCTGTCAGGGGGGGGGGAAGACTAGCTGGAACTTATGTTATGTTATATGCAGCATGTCCCACTTGTTTACACAGAACTGTCTTTGCCATTTTAACATCCAATCCTCCATCTGGAGATAATCTTTTGGAACTTGAAACTTCACTCTTCTGATGTGATGGAACACAGTTCTTCTCATCCCCAGCTAATAAGGCCATATGATAAATGTTCAGAAATCAGAAATTCCAGCTACTATTTTCTGAAATTAACAGAACCATGTCTCAATAATTTGCGAACAGGAGCAGGGCAGGCTTGGAATTCATGAGAAGTTGAATACCTTGGCTTTCTCTTAGCTTCTGCTAAGGTGAAAGTACAGTCAACCTCCATAGCCACAATTTTTTTATCCATGGATTCAAGCATCCATGGCTTGAAAATACTCCAAAAAGATATAAATCCAAATAGCAAACATTAATTTTGCTATTTTATATAAGGGACACCATTTTCCTAACCATAGTATTTAATGGGACTTGAGCATCCATGGATTTTGGTATCCATGGTGGGTTCTGGAACCAAACCCCAGCGGATAACAAGGGCTCACTGTATATTGGCTTCTACCTTCACCTTAACCTCTACTCTGGGTATCCAGAATGGAAAATGGCCCCCAGAGTAAAAAAGTTACAAAAATATTAAGTTACAAAGTCACTAAGAGTTACCCCTTTCCTATGCCAAGGCTAGCAATGCCATAACTACCAAGGATGGCCAGATTCTTAAGATTATCCCCAAGTTCCAAGTACCAATGTTTCAACCCGAGGAAGCTGGTCATTCCTGCCCTATCCTGTACACAATTGGAATTTCTTGGCTGAACATTCTCAGAAGTGCTGCTGGTGTACTGTTGTTCAGCCATTCCCCTGTGGGATTTTACAGGGGTCAATACTGTCCCCTATGCTTTTTAACATCTACATGAAGCCACTGGGAGAGGTCACCCAGAACGTTGGAGTTGAATGTTATCAGTATGCTGATGATGCCCACTTTGATATCTCCTTCAAAACTGATGCCATCCCTTAGTTACCCCCCTCCCCTGATCAGACTACTGTAATGTGCTCTACATGGAGCTGCCTTTGAAGAGTGTTTGGAAGATGCATCTAGTGTAAAATGGAGCAGCCAGACAGGTGTCAGGTATGCATTTTAGAGACTATATAAGAGCAGTCCTGCAAGAAATGCATGGGCTTCCAATTTGCTTCAATTTGCTCAGAAATTTGAGATCTTCAGAGCAGGCCCTGTTGCATATCCCAACACCTTGTGAAGTTAGGTTGGTTAACACATACGTAACAGGGCTTTCTCTGTAGCAGTGGCTGAACTGTGGAACTCCCTACCCAAGGAAATTAGGTTGGCCCCATCTCTTTTAAATTCCCAGTGGGCAGTCAAAAACAGTGCTGTTCAACATAGCATGCAGTGTTTGAAATTGCTGTTTTAGCCGATTTAAAACTGGATTCGAGGATTGTTTTTAGACTGCCTTCAGGAGTTTTAAAAGAGTATTTTAATGTGTTTCAAAATGTTTTAATCTCTGTATTCTTTAAATTGGTTTTATTTGTTCTTTGCCTCAGGAGCCCCCATGGACTGGGAGGCAATAAATAAACAAGTCCAATAAATACAGTCATGCCTCCTTATCCACAGATTCTGCATTCACAGATTCAGTCATCCACAGCTTAAAAATATTCACCAACAACAAGAATCCCAAAAAAATAAATCTTGAGTTTGCTATTTTTTATAAGGGACACCATTTTAGTATGCTACTGTATATAATAGGACTTTAGCACCATGGATTTTGATATCTACAAGGGGTCCTGGAGCCAAACCCCAGCAGATATCCAGGGAGCACTGTACAATCCAATTTGCAGCATTAATTCCTTCTCCTTAATTTCACCTAAATGTGAAATAATTCCACTTCTAGAAATACAGTTTTACACCCCTTCAGCTGAAGACGTCAACATTACTTATTGCTTTTTAGTGAATAGAGATGGCTTACTCTTCACCCTTTCTGCTGGATTTCAGTTCTTCCTTTGGGTTGTCACCAAACCCCAGAGTATCCATTAGATCATCCCCATCATCCTCAAATGTCAATTCATTCCTTTTCTGGTCAGGGGCAACAGCATGAGTGGGAGTAGCAGACAGCGATAATGCTGATAAATGAAATGGAAATGTTTGTAATACTGTAGTGAGTTCTAACTTTACAGTGTTAGTCAAAGATATGGACTTCTGCCTTTATTCAGAAATGTTTAAAATACCATAGGTTTATTATATGCTAAACATTTTGTGGCACGGCTCACTTTCCCCCTCACTTTTAATTGCAGTAGTTCTTTTCTCTAGAATTGCTGACCTTAATTCTCTCACTTTTAATGATAACGATGCAAAACAGTTGCATCTAAGTGTTTTTTGTTTTTCAATTCCAATTTGTGGGACTTTTAAAAAATACATAAAATGCAATTGTAGCATCATGTTGTCCAATATAGACTAACAACATACCACTGAGGTTTTTCGGGGCTCTTGTGTCTTTACTCCAAAGCTTCCTGTTTGGGGCCTGAATCCTATAAATTAGTTCAAGTAAACCAGATCCACATGATAGGTTTGCCTTAGGGTCACCGTAAGTCAGAAATTACTTGGAAGCACACAACACACACACAATTTTACCTCTGGTTCCAGCTATTTGTAGAAGAATTAATGGAATTTACCTATGTGCTAACTCCCCAATCAACATTTGATTCAGTGAGCCTATTCTAACCAAAAGCACGCCTGAATGTCCTGCTTATTTTAGTAATGCCTTTTCAGCACAAATTAGAGGATAAATGTATTAGTAATTAATTGTTGTATCATTTGTCAGTTTTAATTCCCCAGAATTTTGAGTTAGTATTTGCCTTTAAATTTTCTTTAGCAAGCAATATTAAATATTGCAGGGGACCTTTCCTGAACAGGATTTGCTTATAAGTAGGTATTACATAAGGATGCTGGCAAGAGGCAGTGTACTGCTACATTAAATGCTGTGTAATGGCGAACCTCTTTTGAACAAATCTTGTGAAGAAAACCGCATACTGTAATAGATTTGTGTTTGGGTTGCCATAAGTCAGAAATTACTTGAAGACACTCAACATACAATTTTACCTCTGCTTCCAGCTAATTGTAGAAGAACACGGCCTCAGCAGTTCTAAAAGGCTCAAAGTGTGGAAATGTCTTTTATTACATTAGATTCCAGTTTGCTTTTCCATATAAGGTTTTCCCAGTGTACTCACTGACTTAATAGTATAATTTAACAACCTTTCAGACAGTCAAACCTCACTTCATTAACAAAAAATTCTCACAGTAAATATGTTGCAGTTGTGACTATCATCTAATCAGGATAGCAGAAGTATGATTCTGAATTAGATTTAAAGCTAAGGGTTGTTGAGATCCTCCATCTTACCACAATAAATGTACTTCAGAAAATTAGATCTTCAACTATGTGGCATGATATGTACAGATATGTATTAACACTTCTTGTGTCATGCTTTGAAACCTGCATGACACCTTATAACAAACATAGGCCCGTTACAGACGGGCTAAAAAGTACGTGCGGAGCACGTACTAGGGTTAAGACGGGGCGGTGCTTCTGCACCGCCCTAACCCTAGTGCGCGCTCCGCATGCACAAAATGGCGGCGGCCGTTCCACACGGCCGCTGCCATCAATACGTGACGACCGCGCCGCCTCCAAACGAGGCGCGCGATTGTGACGTATTGGGGTTGCGGCAGGGTGCCTAGGGCGCCCTTTCCGCGACCCCGGAAGGAGCTCTGTTTCGGAGCTCCTTCCTGGTTTGGTCCGCTGGGCGCAGCCTTCAGACGGCTGCACCCAGCGGACCAAAGGAGAAAGGGGCCAAACGGCCCCTTTCTCCTTCTCCCCACCGCCGCGGGGTGTCCTTGGGGGGCTTGAAGCCCCGGGACAACCCTTTCCAGGCTGCGGGGGGGAAGGGGCCTTTGCCGCTTTCCCCTGCAAGGCCCGGGGAAAGAAAGGGGAACATAGAAAAGTCGGCGGATCGGGGCTTCGCGGGCTGCGCTCTGGCTGCTGAGTGGCCCAGATCCGGCGGGGAAAGGTGCACCTAGCCCCAAAGGGGAGGTCTGTAACACGCCATAAAATAAATTTAAAAACAAGAACAAATCACAGTAGGGAAAGAAAACAGAAAAAGATTCTTAATAATCCACACAATTTATAAGATCACAGCTACACAAATTGTCTAAATCTATGTTAGGAGACCAAGGTTCCTAATTCTATCCTTTTCTGAGTGTTCTTGTTCATACAAATCCCCTGTTGGCTCAGTTAATACAACTTAATGCCAGGTTGATAAAATCTCTACTATACATAGCTGGATCCCACAAATAGTACTGACTCATCTCATCTTACACAAATTAATGCTAATCATTTCTAGAACATTTTATGGTGGGCATCTTGGTTTAAAATCATTTCCCTATAAATTCTCACCATAAACCTGTGTAGTAGTAAACCTGTCAAGTCTCTGAAAAAGGGTGCATTGCTTTGTAGATCAGCAGAGTTCAGTGACAACCATTCGTTTCTCACCCAAGAGTGTTTAAGAGATGGCATTACTGTAATCAAGGCTAGATTTTGAGAAAACACCTGATTTCCTAACCTGAGCAGTGGAGAAGAACAACTCCATAGGAGGAAGAACACCAGAGGAGGAAGCAGCATTCTCCAGTGCAATGTCCTTCAGATGTCTGGGAATGTATTTCCCATCATATCCTACAGATGTGCTAGTTGGGATGATGGGACTTGTAATCGACATCTGGATGGCATTGACTGGGAAAGACTGTTATGTAATTTCAGACCCAAGGTCAATCAATAAAGCTGACTAGTGGGAGATTCAGGACACACAAAAGCAAGTGCTTATTCAAACAGCACATATTTCATTCATAGATTCTGCTCCCAGATGATGTAATTATGTCCATTAGCTTTGACTATGTTGTAGAAGGCTAGTTAAATTCATGGAGGATACAGCTATCAATGGTTACAGCAATAAATCTTAGCTCCTATAAAACATGAGTGGAAGGGTGCTATGGTGCTCATGTCCTGATTTCAATCTTCCCAGAGACAGCTGGTTGGCCTCCATGAGAAACAAGATGCCAGACTAGCTTCAGCTTTTGGGGAGATCAAGCAGGACTATTGTATTTTTACTGGTTACCAAATCTGTTCCAAAAGACATTCATAACCATTTTATTTGCACAAATCAAAAAAGTATAGTCCAGTTACTCTTAATGACACATCCTAAAGCAGCCAAACTAGCCTGAAGGGATATAATTTCAGTACCTTTTTCTTTAACAGTTCCAGTATTTCTTCCTGGAGAATTTTTGGTGGCAAAGGAATGTGCTTTCTTCACTGCATCCTCTTCTTCATCAGGCAAAAGTCCAGCCAAAGGGTCATTCATATCTGAGGAGAAAAAAGATACATCTGTGAATAAATGTTGATTAGGAATGTGAACTATCATTTTCAAAAGAAGAACTCATGCCATTAGAAATATGCAAATCTTTAAGGTGCTACGGGACTGAAAGCTTAAAAACCAAAATATTTGCTAATAAGATGATGAACCATGTGACTAAACCTACTCAGTTACTGAAGAAATGAAAGGAGTTCAAGCACATGTTGAATCCCCTTCTAGCCATCTGATTCTAGTCAGGTTTCCACAAAATGAACTCCACACACAGTCTAACTAGTGTTGAAATGAAAGATCTTTCAATGTTTCCCATGTTCTTATTATACAGACCCTAACAAGCAGACTCCTGTTTGTCTATAAGGAATCCCTCTCCACTGCCAGAGTTCCTGACCAGATAACTCCATTTCTGACTGTTTGTACCTGGAGTTGGACATTTTGAACAGCTTAGGAATTCAGATACTGTGATATTCACTTCAGTGTCCAGAGTTAAAAGAGATTTTTTTAAAAGGGCAATGATATAGGATCAAACAGGAATCCCACCACCATCTTTTGAGTCCACCCCTATAAGAAAGGCTATAACCAGTGTAGAACAGTGCCCTCAAGTCCCATCCCAGTGAAAGATACCATAATCAATGGTATCAAAAGCCACCGAAAGGTCTAGCAAAACTAACAAGGATATACTTCCTCTATCCAGTTCCCTTTGTAAGCCATCCACCAAGATGATCCCACAGCCAGGCCTGAAACCAGATTGAAATGAATCTAGATAACCCATTCCATCCAAGAACCCCTGGAGGGAGGCCCCTACACACTCCAGAATCTTGTCCCAAAAAAGAATATTGGAGACTGGCCTGTAGTTATCCAGTGTAGTTGGGTGAAGGTTTTTTTAGTGACCTCACTTTAGCTTCTTCTGCACAAGATGGGACCTTGCCTTGTTGCAATAAGACATTCACTATTCCCATTACCCACACAGCTAGCCTCCCCTTGGCTGCTTTTATAAGCCAATAGGGCAACCCCTCTGACCCTTTTTCTTATCCTTATACCACAATGACTCTTTCATGCAAAGCTACCAATTCAACAACTACATGAGTACAACTGCACTACTGGGCTGGACTGGTGCTCACTACAAATACCATCTTTATAAAATGAATGAATGCAATGATGTCTAGTAGTCCTGCATTCAGTGAATGTTATTGTTCCATGTCCATCACCTGTGATTTCCACACTTGGTGAGAGATGTACCATTCCAGCACTGGGCAAAATTACCCTGATGTTGGTTGATTATATACATGGTCACATTCCAGTCCTTCCCTTCCACATTTACTTTGTGTTTAAACCTAGATTTAGAACTAAATGTATTTTACACACACACACCATTTCCCATGCCTGCAAATGAGACATTACCTTCAAAGGATAACTCTGGTTTAAGCTGCTGGGAAGTGGTGGGAGTAGAACTGGGATCCTTTTTTATTCCATTTACAGAGTTTCCTGTATGGATAGATCATTAATATTTTTAAAGTCATGGTAGATATCAGGATTCAGGTCCAGTTCTTAGGCAACAAAGAACTTCTGTCCCAAGTCAGTGTTGCTATTTTTCAGGACTGGTAGCAAAATCAGGACTCAGCAAATGCAAATGAGAAACCATCTAAGGTCAGAGGTTTTCCCAGCAGACAGTGATCACTAATTAAGCAGACACTAATCCTCTTGGCATATCCTCCCACCCTGAAGCCTGGCCATCAACAACAGAACAATACACAGATTAACATGGAGATCATTCCTCTCTACCCAAGGTCACACAATATATATATATATATATATATACACACACACACACACACACACACCCAACTCTCTTCCATACCAGCATTCTCTGAGATGCCAGTCAGAATAAATGTCAGGAATAAACTCTTCTAGGACATGGCCACATAGCCCAAAAAACCCACAAAAAATTTCTTGGTTATTTGGAGGTGTTCGGCCTGAATTTTTTGGGGGTGGGGGGGCTGAAAAATGTGTATAGGAGTTTTCAGAAAAAATCTGAGGGCTGCAGAGTCTTTCATGAAAAAAATGAGTTGGGGTCACCTGGGGCTAACTTTCCCCATCCCTGTTCCAAGTTGCTCAGAGCAGTGGATGCTCCTAACACATCCTTTCCAGGTCAATGTGATAATGTGAATCAGCTCTGTGCCAATGAGAATGCAGTGTTCATCACAGGTATGGGTGCTAGGTAGCACTAGAATATTGTTTGCACTGTAACAATTCATAAGAGAAACATGAGTAACATATCTGTAAGGTAGACAGTCAAGTCCTAAAAGTTAAACTGCATGCATTCAACTCGTAGCATATAGCTATATAACCTTATAAAATATACCTTTGAGTAGAAAAGGATCTTGAAAAGTATTAGCCTGCAGTTTTATCCTAAGACAGGTTTTTCATATAAAAAGGAAAACAGCTTTGCCTTTTTCAGTGATGGTTGTTTTCTTAGCAGATTTTGTTGGCTCAGTTGAAGGATGAGGTTTTGTCAGAGTCTTTGTAGGTTTCTGAACAGGCTCAGAATTTGATTTCTTTATGCCCAGAAGATCAGCTTCCATGTCATCCATATCCTGGCATGGAAAAAAAAGATGCTTTCTGAGTAATAATAATAATAATAGGATTTATTTATATGCTGCCCAATCACTGGGAATCCAGGCAGCTTACAACACAGGGGATAATAGACGGTTCCTTACCCTCAGGCTTACAATCTAAAAAGACACAACACAAAAGGAGAAGGGAATGGGGGGGAGGGGATCAGGTCCAGCATTCTTCTCTCCCTCTGAGGCCCGGACCAAGGCAGATGGACTTGAGGGAGGGCTCTTTTTCTTAATCGAGGTCTGGCCCGATGGCGTTGGGTCTGTCCTTTCACTCCCTCCCAGGCCAGAAGATGACAGTTGGAAGGAGGGAGGGGAGGGCTCTTCCTCTTCAGGCCCGATGACGTTGGGCCTGTCCTTTCGCTCCCTGAGTAGAGTTGACTTTCTCCACAAATAGCAGAGCAAAGCAAACTACTTATTTTTTACATTGCTAGAAATATTCTCCATTTACCTTCAAAGTCTCCAGAAATGCATCTGGGGCTACTTCTGAGATAGCAGGATCCTTAAGAGAAATAAATACATATGAAACGAAACATTAACTTAATACTGCTTGTATACTGTTTGGCTGTTGAATCAATCAGTTAATCCCAGGCAGTTAGTTTCAGTGCTACCAACATGCACATCACTGATCTTGACATACAATACTGGGCCTCAGCAAAAAAGCATCAGGGAAGCTGTTCTATATGATAACCTGGCTGTACTCAGCAGACTTCATGTTCTGTTTGTTTTTTAAAAACTGATTCTTTCCCAACCACATTTTCAGACATGAAAGCCACTTTTATTTACTATGCAGAGAACATGGTGGCTCTTCCTTATTCTCACCTCTGCTTCAGCTTCTTTCTCAAAAGCCATTTTGCTGAAGGAGTCATCATCCAAAAGCCCTCTGAAAAGCAATGAACAAAAAGGTTATGCTTAGGCTGTCCATCTCTCCCACCCAAAGCCCTCCCCACTACACACTTGCAACAATTCACTGATGTTACTAAAATCCCCTCCAAATTACACAAAGATTTGAGACTTGTCTACATGGACAATTACCCTGAATTCCCTCTGAGAATGCTGCATACTGTTTACATGATGCAGGCCCCAAACTCCAAATTGGATGTGAACTATATTCATGACACCTGCACCTCATTTGAGGTATCTGCCCCCAAATTCATACTTAAATAACTCACCTTTTGCTGTGGGTTTTCAGCTTTCTTCACAACAATGACGGCAGCTGCCTTCATTCGTGGTCCTTGTGAGCCACCTGCCACTGCTGCTTTGGGCACGTGTCACTGTGAGGTCAGAATGTTCTCAGCACCAACAACATGTCTGGGAGCCTCATTCTGAGCTCAGCAGCAGCACTAGGCAATGAACAGGGAGCACATGTCATTCATTGTGAGATTCAAAAACCCAAAGCAAAAGAGAGCAGATAAGGGAGGGAATTCAGGGAAGATCTGAGGCCAGAATATTCCAGAAGCACCTCGGAGTATTCTGGCAAGTGTAGACCCACCCTAAGACTAAGGGAGGAGGAAAAATCCCAGTTCACTTCTGCTTGGAAGAAATGTCAGTAGCTACCCTGCTTGTGAAATATCCTTGAAACAGGAAAACCAATATGGTGTTTGGGGGGGAGGATGATAACTGGATGAATGCTCCCAGAGTACTCTTCATGTTGGGCACTGAATAAGCTACAGAAAGAAGCAGCAATGTCATAACTCACTTTTTGCTGGTTTGTGAGCTGATTCCTCTGACACGCCCTCCACTGCTACTAAATGAAGCAGGCTTACTAGAGTTGAGGGGACTGTCACCTAGGAATCAGAGATTTGTCTTAGAATATCCAAGTGTAGGTTACATTACTTGCTCTTACAATTGAATTGCAATGCTTAAAACCTTAGTAGTTCCCTCACATGTAATGACAGACACACCATGGTGAAAGGGGGTGAGCACATTATATATAAATATAACAGTATTGAGTCCCTAACAAGTCAGAGGAGAACACGAGCAAATTGCATGATTAAAGTATTCACTGCCCCTACTGTAACATCAGATTAGGCCTCAATATTCCCCTCTTTGTTTGTCAGTGATAAATGACATGAAAATAAAAAACAAATTTATTTTGGAAAATGTTTACCCCCATAAGCCTCTTAAAATAGCCTTGAAGAAAGCTTACACAATTAAAGACAACGCTACTTATGAACCCCCACCCTTCAAATGGAACAGTGATGGAAGGAATAAAGGCATACAGTAAGAGTGTTTACACGTAACTCTAAATCATGATTTAGCATTACACACGCAGACAGGAATACACAAAAAACTTTGGATTTGCACACTTCTTCCTAATTTCTGTGAGAGACTAGTAAGAGGAATAAAATAGAATTCATTATTGCTCTAGAAGATTCCTGGATTGTTATATACCAATCATGGATTATTGTTTCAAAAGAAATTAGTGAGTTGCTTAAAGACCACTAACGAATCCTGGGTTATTATACTGGCTTGTTTAACAAACCAGAATTTATTTTAAACTAGTGCCCATTACTAGGGCACTTCCGCACACCCCCAACCCTAGTAGGTGCTCAGCATGTACAAAATGGCAGCGGCCGTTCCACACGGCCGCCGCCATGACTACATCATGACCGCACCGCCTCCAAACGAGACAGCGCGGTTGTGACGTAGTGGGGCCATGCGAGGGCACCTAGTGCGCCCTTTCCGTGGCCCCGGAAGGAGCTCCATTTCGGAGCTCCTTCCAGCTTTGCGTCGCTGGGCGCAGCCTTTAGATGGCTGTGCCAGCGACGCAAAGGAGAAAGGGGCCAAGCAACCCCTTTCTCCTTCTCCCCGCCGTCGCTGGGTGTCCTTGGGGCTTGAAGCCCCAAGGACACCCCTTTCCAGGCTGTGGGGAAGCGGCCTTTTGCCGCTTCCCCGCGGCCTGAAAAGTGGCGGATCGGGGCCTCAGAGGCTGCCGTTCTGGCAGCTGAGGCCCCGATACACCGGGGAAAGGGGCACCTACAGGCCGCTCCAAAGGGGCGGTCTGTAACGCGCCTACAATTCCTAAGTTCCATTAAAGGATAAATCAGGTATGTGCTAAAGTGAAATTGATTTCTGATTGCTTCCTTGTCCTAGTTACACAGAAGAAGCATGCAGACTCAATGTTTTCCACAGCCTACTTTCTGCTCATGAACATTAAATTATGCTTTAGCTTTAAGTGTGAATGCACCCAACATTACAAGCATGAGTGAACTGCATGGCTTTATTTGCCACCTGAATATGTGCACCAAGAAGTTTTGTTAATGGAGAATTCCCCTGGTGGTGCAGTGGTTAAATGCCAGTATTGCAGCCACTCACTCAGTCACAACGTATTCCAGCCAGGGGCTCCAGGGTCATCTCAGCCTGGCATCCTTCCGAGGTCACTAAAATGAATACCCAGCTTGTTGGGGGAAATTAGCTTACATATTGTAAACTGCTTAGACACTGCTTTTTGTGGTATGAAATGGTATATAAATGAAGCTGCTATTGCTGCTATTGATAATTGGGACATAAAGGCAGAAAAAGACTCTTTCCTTCAGTGTTTCTACACTAAACCTTTGAAGGCTGGAAGCACATGGAACAAATCCCCACTTGAAGATATTACTGTATTTGAAAGGCAGGTTCCAATAAGATTTTTTCAGTTTCAGTTCTTATTTACCATCATTTCCAAGCAGATCACCAAGAAGTTCATTGATGGAATCTACAATAAGACAGAGTTTACAACGGTTAAAAGACTACCCAGCATAAGCTCAGTATAGGGGCCTACTGGAATAAGAGAGATTTATGGCTCTCATAATGACAAGAGCTTCAGGGGAGACTGTTCTGTCCCCCAGGTCAACCTATGAAGGACCATTCCAAGGCAAGAACCAAAAGATTATGAGAATGTGGAAACACAAACACATATACCTTCTATTCTTTTCTTCGGTTTCACTGCCTAAAGGGAAAAAAAGAAAGTTACTTTATTAAAGAAGATGAAAGCAAAGACATAAACTTGCCTAACCTGCACCCCTGAAATCAGGGATGCCTAATAAACCTAAGAACCAAGAAATGGTAGCTACAGGGTTTTCTCTTGTCACAGGACTTGTGTCTACTGCTTGTTAATTTAAATTTAATCTTAATACATTTGAAATCACTGAACTCTCAGGATAGCTTAAAAGTACTGCTTGAAACCTGACACAGGTACACAATATGTATATGCTTGAATCAGAATTATAAAACGCATATAATTTTATGTACATAGTTCAGAGATCTGAAACTGGTTGAGTTAGGATCCTTTTGACTTCAAAACCATTTTACAATTTTGTTCTCATTCTTCTTGGAAACCTCTGTGGTATCTAGTAAATATACAAGTCAACTGGATTCAAATGTGGAGAAAGGTATAGGAGGTAGGCTCCAGCATTTAAATAAAATTCAGATACTATAGTCAAGTACTCTGTAGCAGCAAAGTAGGTTGATGTTAAAGGAAAGAATTATCCAGATTTCAGGATACTGGAATGATATTTCATCAATGACTGCAGGATACACTAATTTCAGTCATGCACTAGAATTCTGCTTTAAACTAGCAATAAAAAAAAAGGGTGGCTAGAAACCAAGATAGTTATTCTAACAAGATAGAGCAGTGAATATTATGTGAAACTTGAAAGGGCTTGAAAAAGAAATGTGGAGAAAGGGCAGGAGGTGAATAACACCGGCTGTAGAAATGTTTTTGCTTATGAACAAAATGGGAGAAAAGCCTGCAAATGTATGGGGTGGATGCACTGCTTAGTCCACATGTACATCCGTCAATGATGTAGATCTGTCTACAGAAGTCATAATGTTAACTCCTTTGGTTACTGAAATAAAACTTGCTGTCAAGATACAGAAGACTAATTTACTGAATTGAAGTGAGTGGACAGTTCTTGACAGCATCTTGTCAATCAGCAACACTGCTCAGGTCTCTTTGGCCCTTATCAGATGAGTGTGGAACTGGGGTTCTCTGCACTGGGTGGTTCGAATCGCGTTATTCGCAAAGTACCATCATACCAGCATTCGAATGGCCCAATCCGCACTCACGTGAATGCCGCGAGCTGCGCCGAACTGAAGCGTACTGGCTCCCTTTTTGGAGCGTGTTGGCCAGTGCGCTGATAAGGGGATGGCGTATACCGGATTTTTTCTCTGTCGCAAGGTCTGGTATGATGCCATCCGAACTCCGTCGCAGACCCCCAGATTCCAATTTTTACTTCCGGGGTCTTTCTCTTGCGTGTTCCAGGGAAGCGGGGGGGGGGGGGGCGGTTCCAGCGCCTCCCCTCCCGGCTTGGGATCCAGCCTGGGCTGCATCCAGGCAGGGAACAGGCGCGGGGCCGCTGAATCGCGCGATGCCGCCGTTCCAGTGGCCTCCTCCTCCTCCTCCCGGCTTGAGAAGGCATCCCTGGCTGCTCCCAGGCGGGAAGAGGCGCGAGGGGCCGCTGGAATCACAGTTCCAGCAGCCTCCTCCTCCTCCTCCTCCCGCTTGGGAGCCAGCCTAGGCTGCATCCCAGGCAGGAAGAGGCGCGGGCCGCTGGAATCACGGTTCCAGCAGCCTCCTCCTCCTCCCTCCCAGCTGGGACAGCCTGGCTGCCTCTCAGCCGGGAGGAGGAGGCCTGTGAAACGGCGCGATCGCCGCGATTCTAGCGGCCCGCGCCTGTTCCCTGCCTGGGATGCAGCCCGGCTGGATCCCAAGCCGGGAGGAGAGGGGGAAGCGCTGGAATCACGGCGACCCCAAGAAAGGCCATCCATCCTCAACCTCCTTCTGCCATCAGAACTCTTAATCAAGCTCCCCATTGACTTAGTGCCATCCAGCCTCTTGACAGCCGCTGGAACTGCTCTCCCCCCACCCAGAATACATACTCACACACTCACACACCACACACCACACACTCACGTAGAACCGGGGCATTGCTAATTTGTTGCAAGGGAAGGTCTGGTTACGTTAAAACCAAGCAGGAATGTAGAGAGGAAACAGTAACGGCACGTTGTATCGCGTGTTAATGTGCATGAGTGGCTCTCCAGCTGTTTTCCGGGCTGTCCATGACGGGACCTCCCCTTCACCCCGAGCGTTTAAGGTCGCAACCCATGCGGGCACCACTGAGCATGTGCGAGGCGGCCGATACGAATCGCCAATCCTCATGTGGCACGCGGTGTGACAAAACATTCTGCACTGAATGCACTTCGCGCGAATGCGGATTGGCCATTGAATCTGCCAATGCGGAAGGACTCCCAGGTATGATGGTCTTTGCGAAATAACGCGATTCGAACGTGCAGAAGACCCCCAGTTCCACACTCATCTGATAAGGGCCCTAGACTCAAGGCTGTGGCTCCCTTAACTGAATCTGTCAATCCAGAACAAGGTCTTCCTTGTCTCCTACCTCCCTGTTCCTTTCCTAGCATTATTGTCTTTTCTAATGAGTCATGTCTTCTTATGATATAGCCAAAGTAAGACAGTCTCAGTTTAGTCATAGAATCATAGATTTGGAAGAGACCACAAAGGCCATCCAGTCCAACCCCCTGTCATGCAGGGACTCTCAATCAAAGTATCCCCCAACAGATGGCCATCCAGCCTCTGCTTAAAGACCTCCAAGGATGGAGATTCCACCACTCTCTAAGGAAGTGTGTTCCACTGTCGAACACTCCATACTGTCATCTTGGATTCCAGAGAAAGTTCAGGAATGATTTGCTCCAGGACACATTTATTTGGCTTTTTAGCAGTCTACAGTATATGTAGAAGTACATTTCAAATGAGGTGATTTTCTTCCCCATCCATCTTTCACAAACATACACATTCACCTATACAAATTCTTGGGTGCAATCAATATCCTTGGTACAACAGAATGTAAATGGTGGTGGTGGTATATTTACTAAGATCACCAATTAAATTAGTGGTATGGACAATTTCACTAAGGAGGTCATAGGCCTGGGTTGCCAGCTATAAGGATTTTATGAAAGATGGTAAAGCAGGAACTATAGATGTGGGTTTGACTCATCATCCTCTAAAGAGTTATGCTCAGAGTCTTTATTTTCTGGGCTCTCAGGCGGGCTGGAATATAGGGCAGGGCCTTTCCAATTATGATCACAATTCTGTAGAACAAGTGAACTAATTAGATTTTCCTTACCATAGCCTGGCTCCCAGTTGGAAACTCTATCTCTTTCTTTCTCTTGTGATCACTTCAAACATTTTTCATTTTTGATCCAGTGAACATCAATTCTAATCTTCCTCTCTCTAAAGCAATTAACAGTAAACAAAATTCTTAATTTAACTTCATTATGAATTTTTCACTTAATTTTAAAGTTTTGTTGATATACATAAAGCAAGATATTGTTGCTATACACAGACATTTTGAGATACACATGTATATACATTTTAATAATAATAATAATAATAATAATAATATGAGTTATTTATATGCCGCCCAATCACTGGGAATCCGGGCAGCTTACAACAGAGGGGATAATAGACGGTTCCCTGCCCTCACAATCTAAAAAGACATGACATAAAAGGAGAAGGGAATGGTGATGGGGGGGAAGTATCCATAAATTTTAATTTTGTTGGTATCCATAAATCAGCAGCCCAGAACTGCATTTTAGTCTTACAACAACCTTATGAAATAGAAGTAGATTTTAAGCCAACATGTTGTAAATTGCCTAGTACCACTCAACTTCACACAGCTGGAAGAAAACTGGCTGAGGGATTCTCATGTTTATTTAAAGCAGTGCCCCACAAGCTGTCTTTTTTCACTGAATTTTAAAAGTTTTGTTGATATATCAACATTGTGTTGATATATGAAGGACCTGCACTTTTTTTGCCCAGAATTTCAGGGAATGGTACCATATTTGTGCCCATTGGTCACACATCACATCATCCAGGAACCACCACTTTCAGTAGCACCGATTTAAAGCATTTTAAGCCCAACTTTTAGCTCTAAAAGCTGCCAGTCCCTCCCTTAGGCTCACAAACTAAATAAGACAAGAGAGGCAAGGGAAAAAGGAAATTGAGGAAAGACAATCCAATATTTCTTGTGTGCTTTCAAATCATTTCTGACTTACAGAGTTCCTAAGGCAAATTTATAATGGGGATTTCTGGGCAAAATTTGTTCAGAGGGGCTTTGCCTTTGCCGTCCTTTGAGGCTGAGAGAATGTGACTCTCCCAAGGTCACTCAGGGTTTTCCATGGCAAAACAAGAATTCAAACCCTAGTCTTCAGAATCATAGTCCAACATTCAAACCACTACACCATGAGTTACAGAACATGAACTCTCTGTAATAAGAGTAAACAAACAAACACCATTAATGTCTTCACTAATTTACTACACTCTGATCCTTCGCACATATGTTCTATATTGGTCCCCCAAAATAAAAGGAGCTGGGCACTCCTAACTCTGCATAGAATTGCCTCCCCCCCATTTTTCTTTTGCTACTATTCTTTTGGGGGGGGGGGGCAATTTCAAAGGATAATATTTCCTTCTTACATAATGCAATTTAAAATTAATACTGTAACCAAGAGAGCTTTGGTTGTGTGTTTAATCCTTATATTGAGAGAAAGGCAGGATGTAAGAATAATTTATAACACTGTATGCCAGATTGGGTATCTGTAGTTGCTCCCATGGAAGCACACATAAAATAGGAGCCCCTGAATCATTGTTTTTGTGGGTTTTGTGGGTGTTCTGGAAGAGTTTATTCCTGATGTTTCGCCAGCATCTGTGGCTGGCATCTTCAGAAAACGCTGGCACGGAAGAGACAATACACAGATTAACATGTAAATTGCTTCCTCTCAACGAACAATATATATCCCCCCCTCACTTCCATGTCACCATTCCCTGAAGATGCCAACTACAGCTGCTGGCGAAACGTCAGAAATAAACTCTTCTAGAAGATGGCCTCATAGCCAGAAAAACCCACAAAAAAAAACTATGGATGCTGGCCATGAAAGCCATTGAGCCCCTGGAGATCCTTCCCTACTTGGGCAGTGCCATTTAACCTTGGTACTAAAACCCCTATAGGCCCCAGATCCTATCTGATCTTGGACATTAGGGAGGGTCAGCCCTGGTTAGTACTTGGACAAGAGACCACCAATATTATATTAATAATAATATTAGCTGCTGTAGGCTCTGTTTCAGAGGAAAGAATGGCAAAAGAACCACCTCTGAGCATTCCTGGCCTAAGGAAACTCTGTGAAATTCTTGGGGTTTCAGAAGTTGGCAGGAGATTTAAGGCTTGGGGGAGAAAAACCTCATTGTGCCAAAGTTTTAGTGGATGTCACAACCACCGAGGAGGACAAGGCACTGTAAAATGTAGGGCACTAAAGATAAATATAGGACGTGACAAAATAAAAGCTGAAAGCACTTCATATAAAGATAAATCCAGGCTCAAAATGGGAGGTCGCTTTGGAATTCCTCCGGGGAAGAAAGGGGCTGCAATGGAAAAGGAGGACAAAATCTGGCCACTCTGCCTGGATCCCCTCCCAGCTGAAAAGGATGAGGAAAGGACAGAGATGAGGCATGAGGAGTAGCCGAAGCTCAGTCGCCACAGTAGCCAAGCGTCCCCTGCTAAACAAATAAACAACAACAACAACAACACACACACAACTGTTGTGTGCCTTCAAGTCGTTTCTGGCTCATGGCCACCCTATCATGGGGTTTTCTTGACCAGGTTTGTTCAGAGGAGGTTTGCCATGGCCTTCCGCTGAGAAGGCTGAGAGAGTGTGACTTGCTCAAGGTCACCCACTGGGTTTTCATGGCTGAGGCAGGATTCGAACCCTGGTCTCCAGTCATAATTCAACACTCAATCAAACCACTAAGACAGTCTGGTTCCCCCACACACACACATACACACATATATGTGTATCTCAACCCTCATCCCTTTCGCTAGAAGCAACCTAAGGAGCCTCACCTCCCTCACACTACAACCGCAACAACAAGGGAAACGAATATATTGTCCGCGCCGAGGGGGAAGAAGATTCTGTGGCACACGCTCAGGCGCCAAGCATCCTGGGAAATGGAGTTCCAGGACTACGCCCCTCCAACGTTCTCTGGGCAAACCGGAAACGGAGCGGGCCCCACTTCCGGAATGGTCTCCTTTTATGCCTTCCTGGCGCAGAAGGGGGAAACTGCGGCGCCAGCAAGACAGTTCCGGGGTTAGTGTGGCTTTATTAATGATCGATCTGCAGTGGAATCGCCCTTTTGCTGTTAAGAGGCAGTTGTTGTATGGAGCAGAGAGTGCTCTTTCCAGCTCTGTCTGTCTGTCTATCTATCTATCTATCTATCTATCTATCTATGAAGATAGATAAGTTGGGGTGCTTATGATGTTTCAGTGTGCCTTGAACATTTTTACCTTTTTAAACTATTTTGATATTTTAACATGGAATTTGTTTCAATTATTGCAGTGATTTAAGTCTCTTTTAAGGTACTTTTTTAATGTTGTAAGCTGCCCTGAGTCTCAGTCTTGGGAGAAGGGCAGGATATAAATATAATAAATGTGTGTATATACAAACACACACACTCTCATATGAAAACTTGCAGGGTGTAGCTGTGTTGGCCATTTAGCAAATTCAAACAAAAATCCACCGAACAATGACACCTTTGTGGAGGAGGTGGCTTTCATGGCCGGCATCTATAGTTTTTTGTGGGTTTTGGGGGCTATGTGGTTGTGTTCTAGAAGAGTTTCTTCCTGGCCTTATTCCTATACCTCCCTCTCTTCCAGGCCAGCATTCTCTGAAGATGTCAGCCACAGATGCTGGCGAAACGTCAAGAATACACTCTTCTGGAACATGGCCACATAGCTCCCAAACCCCACAAAAAATAGTGATACTTTTATTGGCCAACTGAAACGCACAATATACTTGTTGCAAGCTTTCGCAGCTCCACAGGCTTCTTCATCAGGGAAGATGTTACAAACCAAACAGGAAAAAAAATGGAGATGTTGGTAAGATGCCTGCATTTTGTTGTCTTTGTCCTTAGTTAAGATGGTATGAAGGGGGTAAATTTTGAAGGCAGTGGCAAAACCACCTCTGAACAAATCCTAACAAGAAAACCCCATGATACGGTCGCCATAAGTCAGAAACAATTTGATGGCATATAGCACACAAGATGAAATTTAGTTTACTCTGTAATTTTTAGGCATTCTTAAATCATACGGGGGCAGGTTATAGACCGCCGCTTTGAGGCGGTCTGCCGCCGCCACCGTTTACTCCGTAAGGGAGCTGTCGCTGCCACACCGCGCGGCTCCCTTACGGAGCAAAAAAGCTCCAAAATGGAGCTTCTTTCTGCGGCGCCCTAATGACGTCGCGAGGCGCCGCTGGCGCACTCGCGACATCATTAGTGCCGCGACACGTTCGGACGCACAGCGTCCGATACATAAAGATGGCGCCGGCCGTGTGGAACGGCCGGCGCCATATTGTACGGGACATCCTGCGGACGTCCCAAGTGGCAGTCTATAACCCGCCTAAATTCAGTTGAGTTTATCCACTAAATTTTAGTTTGTTGCCTTACTGCTGTGAAAGGCAAACCCACATTTGTGTTAATAACAGTTAATCTGATTTCCACTACTTCATGAAGCGCATGTAATGAAGTTATCATGAAAAACTGGTAACTGAAACACAACGTGCATCTTGACATAACTGGCAGTCTGACTGAGCAACTACCACTATAGCAAGTGCATTGTATTTTTTATCATTGGAAAAGACAATAAACTGTGGTAAAGTGGAAGATAGGAGGAAAAGATTACAGTAAAGGGGAATAGACTCAAAGCCACAGCCCTCCTATTTGCTATTATTTTTCTGTAGAGAAAGTGCAAAGTACAACAGACTGAAAACTTCATAGTTGGGATATATGACATTCCATTTCTGTGGGGTTTTTTTTTTCTTTTGCTTTGGGTGTTATTTGAATAAATTTCCCTCTGTGTTTGCAAACTAGATTCTTAAGTAGGTGGTTTGTTTGTATGTAAAGACCATAGTGGGATGCAAATCACTCATTCCTACATTTTATCTCTTCAATTCTCTTCCTCCACCACTAAGTCAATTTCTATAAGCAGAAACACAATGAGATAAACATTGGAAATACATTTTTTAAAGAAGTCTGTTTACATTTTAGTTACCTAATCTTTTTTAAACAAATGCAATGGCAACCTTTATTATAAAATATTTCAATTTAGACTTAAAATTAATGCAGTTGTAGCAAAGTTCACTCAGGTGATGACTGGGGAGGAGCATTCGCCACTAGCACAGCATTTTGGCAAGGCAGGAGAACAGCCCAGTGGATTTAAGTCAGGGCTTCAAGGAACCAGCTCTGCTATCTCCTCACTGTCCTGGAAGCTGCAGCTCAGTCTTCCCCCAATCTTTCTTTGGAGTGCAATGTGGCACTCATCTCAAGACTCACCAAGTTGGATAAGCCAGTCTATAGAAATTTGGGAGAGCCAGCATGATGTGGCTTGAGTACTGGAGCAGGACACTAGGTGATCAGGGTCCGAATCTCTGCTCTGCCTTGGAATCCCACTGGGTGACCTTGTTCAAGTCACACACAGTCTCAGAGGAAGGCAAGACCAAGCCCCCTTTGAACAAATTTTGCCAAGAAAACTACCTTAAGGTTGCCATACATCAGAAAAAATAGAAATCTGGTGTGTCAGTCTACGATTCCCCCTCTCTGATTTACAGTGATAAGACAAGTCATCTACATTAACTGATTCAAAATACATCCATATAGGTTATTCCATGAATGGCCAGGGGAAAAAAACAACAAATGGGTCCTAGACCAGATCAAGCCAGAAATCTCCCTGGAAGCCAAGATGACAAAACGTAGTTTGGCATACTTTGGACACATCATGAGAAGGCATCAATCATTGGAAAAAACAACAATGCTAGGAAAGGTGGAGGGAAGTAGAAAGAGGAAGGCCACATGCTAGATGGATGAATTGTATTAAAGAGGTCACAAGTATGAGTTTGAAGGAGCTGGGCAGAACAGTGGAGTACAAGGGATCTTGGAGATGTCTCATCAGCAGGGTCGCGATGGGTTGAGATCGAGGTGAACGCAGTTAACAACAACAAAGGTTATTGTGAAATATGTTTGAAGGCACCAGAATAGCAGAAAGGATAGTGTTCACTCAACACATTAGCATTGCCCCTGATGATTTATCAAATCAACTCAAGAAACAATAGAGAGATGTTTTTCCACTGTTCAAAAGTGAATTTCTTTATTAAGTATACATGTGCCTGCAAAAGATGTTCAATGGTCTTCTATTGCTTGGTTTCCATCTCCAGTCAGCATTGCACAGAAAGCCAATATGCACGTATGTTCACACCACAGTAATCAGATACATTAGAAGGAATGTTTCAGCAGCTAGGAAGTTATAATGATTTTACAATCAGTTTTTGCTTCGATTTAAATACACAGTGCTTCTTTTGCTTGAAGGCTGTAGAGTTAGGAAATCCCTATAGCATGTTTAGGTCTTGGAAGAGAAATAGCAGAGTGGTCCAAGAATTAAGTCTCAAGACTTAGGTTTAGACTCTCCATTTACACAGTTTCACATAATTGAACACAAATCAAAGTTCTTCAGTTTGGGATCTTTACATCCTGATTTGTTGGAGAAATTTAATTGAAGCAGAATCCAACCACTTTGCTGGAATTGTTACTCCTGCTGATTTCACAAAACAAAGTTCTGTACAATGTTAAAATGTTAGCCTGCTAACAATAATCTGGAACTATTTAGTCTAAAGGCACCTATTCCTTGTGGCACCCCTGAGATCCAGATTGTGTACGATGATGGGCTTCTGGCCATCGTTCCAGTTTGGAACTTCTTCCCATTTAGGTTTTGATTCTGCAAAATGCAGGGTGTAAATCATTCTACTTCTAAAATAATTTAAGTGCTTCAGGAAGAGTTCTAGGAAATGCCAAGACTGTGACAGGAGTTATTGTCTAACCTTCAGATCAAACATGGCAGGAAGAATTATCCTTAACCTGCTGCGCATTAAAAGGTTTACAGCGTGACTACCACTTTCATCATTCCCAGTATTCTCTAGAACTTTTTGATATTTTCCCATTCCTTGGGACGTGAACTTAGATGAACATAAAACACACTGTGATACAGCTAGTTTTACAGGAGTTGTGATATTGACTCATAGCTTTACAGGAAAAAAGGAAGGTGGACTCTTAAGAACCATCTGGCAGAAGAATCAGAATGGCTCCTCTTAAAGAGGACAGGTTGTACCAGGAGTTAAATTATGAGTCTCTAAAATTGTTCCTGAATGACCTCCAGAACTACTTAGTAGTGAAAAAATCCTGCTAGATGTAACACAGGCTTCTGCAGCAGTTTGAATTGCTTCATAAATTGACAGTTTTAACATCAATTGGTAAAGTTTTTCTGAACGATTAAAAAGATTAGTTTCTGACCATAATTACAATGGCACTTTTATCATCTTGTTTCCTTTTCGTTAATCCATTCAAAATGGGTTAAAAATCATCAAGGCTAAAATTACCGACTACCCTATGGCTATCTGGATTCACCAAACGATTCAGGTGTTCATAGGGCAAATGAAGTAATCAGTTCCAGGGAACAGGAGAATAGTACAATAGAACAGCAGTAAAGGTGATCACAGTTTAGCTTGCATTGGCTTCAGGTGTTTGTGGAAAGATGGATGGACCTGTGGGAGGTATTAAGATAAGCCATTAATTAAAACACAAACACATACATACTCCATACATCTTCATCCCAATAGAATGGACCTGATTTAATGAAAGTTTTGTGACCCAGTCAATATTCAAACCTTGCAAACTTGTAATATCATTAGATCAGTGTACTCAATTAATATAACTGAGGATCTATATTATATGTTAAATAATCCCAAGAGAGATCCATCATTCCATGATAACTGTGAGATGCTGTTACAGTTTTATCTCACATTCCTTCTGATGCATTTCTGAGGAACCTCTTTTCTTTCTTGTGCTAATTATCTGATAAACGTAGGTGGTATAAGTATGCCTTACCTGTGTTTTATTTAGTGGAGATTTCTTTGACCACTCAAACATATTTTCATAGACATTACCATCGTATCGGCCAAGCACTGATCCAAGAACAGAATCATGGAAGTCAAAGGAGTCCACCAGTGCTACTGCATTAGGACGGATTAATGCCAAGAGTTCTTTCACGCGTTGGTTCACCTGAATTATCTGTGAATCTGTTAAAATGCCTCCCTGAGAAAGAAAGCAGAATAAAGTTATTCAGTTTATGTGAAGCCCAGCCCAGCTAACCTACAAACCAAGAGTTAAGATGCATTTGTATGTGGATACTGTCTCATAAGGATACTTATGGCTTTCTACTAGCCCAGGGACAGGCAAATTCACACATGCAGGGTCTACTTTGGTGTTTTTTTTTTTACAAGAATCCTGAGATTGATCCTACTACAAAAGACATTTACTCAACATTAAAGAATCTGAGTCCAGATTCTTTGAAACTGTTTTGAATATCAGAACTGAATGGTGCTTACAGTCCTTCCACAGAAAAATCAACTCCTAGTTACCTTTAGCTTTTTAAAATTTCAACTGTATATTTTATAGGTGTGTTGGAGTCATTTGGATGTTGCTGTTGCTAACAAATGGAAGTGAGAAACCCTTGCCCACCATATTGTCAATCACCTGGAGAACTATAAGTAGATATTGATCTACCTTAACACCACCCATGATCTAGCCTGGAATTGCCTGTTCTGACAGCAGCTCTTCATGGTAGAATCTCTTTCTAGTCTCACTGTCATCATTATGAAATCCCAATGACTGCCTCTATCTTACAAATAAGCCAAAAGCCCATCTTAGAAACCATATTCTATCTATAACTGGCCAACCTTGCCTTTAGCTCACTTGCCAGAATTATTTAACCAGAAGGTTTTTCTGTTGTCTTCCCAGTACTGTTTGATTTTAGTCATCCCCACTAAGTTATTTCTCTTTGTAGCTCAAAAACAGTGCATTGTGGTACAAGAATTTAGTTACATACATGCAGGAAGTCTCCAGTGTTTTTACTAATTCCATGTAGTGCATACAGTAGGCACAAATTGTTTAGGACAGCCCGGACAGCTGGGTCACCAATTTCTGAAATCTTTGCTGTGAAAAGCTTCACCACGACATAGTGACAGTGTGCCTAAAAAGGAATATTTAATGGACAAGTGTTAATTCCTTGAGTCTGAAGGATCAACAAGCTACAGACGCTAACTTATCTGGAGGCAGTACTGACCTCAGATGCTCGTACTAGATCAATGGAAGTCCGATTCCAAGCATCCTCCTTGCTCCTCCTACGGTTCAGTTCAGCCTGCAAGTTCTTTGCTGCAAATTCAACCAACCTGTAGTCCGGAAGAACACAAGCGTAACTTGTTCAAAACAGCTCCAAACCAGTAGTTAGCAGAATGAACCCTTGGGTCTATTGAACATGTACAAACAGTAACAAATGGTCATGGGCACAAGGCCCCAAAGATATATTCTTTATTTAGTAGCCAAGTATATGTCTCCTCTCTCCATAGAGATTTTTTTTTGCCATGTGTCTTGTTTTAATATTGTGCATTTATTTAGTGCAGTATGTGCTTTTTTCTTTTAGAGGTCAAACTCAGAATAATGGATGTTATATTGTGAACCAGTAAAATCCATCTTGCAACTTGGCTGCATGTAACATCTCTACTTTTGGGACCCTAGATCCTTGTAAATAGGGGTCAGCCTCAAAGACCATAAAGAAGTCCTGTGCTGACTGAAATACAGTACTCTTAATCCTTGCTATGACAGGAAACTCTCTAGGGAAACCTAAGCAAGTTCCTGATGGTGTACCTCTCTAAAAACCCACCACCCTCTAAACATCACACTGCTGAAGCCATCAAAGTTCTTCAGGAACTCTAGTAGCTACCTATGGTTCAAGAGGGTGCTAGAGCATCTCCTGCAACACAGAGCCCCTTCCCCCCTCCCCAAGACTGGAAAAGCAGTTTCCTTCCCTTCCAGAAGGGATACAGAGTTCTTCTGCCACTGCTGAATTTTAGCAGTGTGGTTCTGCTGCTGGCAAGCAACCACACTATTTCAGTTTGGAAGTAGCAGAAATGGACCAAGAGAGTGCATATGGTCCACCCATAATAGGGTGCAATAGACACAACTGTACCTATCTTGCTCTTCAAGAGAAGGATACTGTTATCTCTGCAGGGCCACTAACACATGTTCTTTTGTTTGATTATGAAAATAAGATTTCAGTTTTCAGCTGGTATTTTGGCATGGGTAGAGGTGTTCTGAAAGTTTTTTCCAGACTCAATATTCCCTTTGTTAGAGGAAAGGGCTGATATTCTCCAAATCATCCTCTTCCTATCAACCTTTTCCTAGAGATCCAGGCGATCTTATTTCCACCTCTTCATACATCGTACATTCTATCTTCTATCCACTCTAATTTGATGTTGTACAGAGTGATTTACACAAGATGTTCACTTCCAGATTCTTTCTTCCCCCTGATTCCTACATGTTTTTGGATGACCTCTTACCCAGTATTCTGTCACATTGAACACCTCCCTCTGTAGTACTGCCTTGGCCTCAGAGGGAGCGATCAGGCAGACCCAGCAACATCAGGGACAGCCTGAAGGAAGAGGCTCCTCCCTCTTTTAACTGTCATCTTGGCCTCAGAGGGAGCAATCAGGCAGACCCAGCAACATCAGGGACTGCCTGAGGGAAGAGGCTCCTCCCTCTTGTAACTGTCATCTTGGCCTCAGAGAGAGCGATCAGGCAGACCCAGAAACATCAAGGACAGCCTGAAGGAAGAGGCTCCTCCCTCTTGTAACTGTCATCTTGGCCTCAGAGGGAGCGATCAGGCAGACCCAGCAACATCAGGGACTGCCTGAAGGATGAGACTTCTCCCTCCTTTAACTGTCACCTTGTATTTGTATTGTATTCAATGTTTACTGTACACCGCTATGATCATTGCGGAATAGCGGTCTATAAATAAAACGTATTATTATTATTATTACACATTACACAATCTTTACAGCTGTTAGCATATTGTTTTTTGACTCCACTCGGCCCAAACCTCTGTTCAGCCTGACACCTATACTTTCATTTCATGAGTATGTAGAGAGATGTTTGAGCACCTTTGAGACTAACAACCATTTCACAAAATCAGGCATTAACTCCTTTGCAACATTTTAAGCCTGCAAGATTCTTAGCTGCATTCTCAGCTTTTAAAAATAAAAATCTGAGTTATGTTCTAGCTTCTCCCAACCCCCTTTTTTTTTTAGAAGAAAGAAAGAAAGAAAGAAAATCTAGCAAATGGGTTAAAGGGATGGTTAAAATAGAGGTAGAATATTTGGAGGAAAGGGTGTATTTTTAATTGTAATATTAATTTTGGGGGATTTTTTTCTCCATCTGTGGGGGAAAGCAATAGAGGATCACCCCTTTAACCCATTTGCTAGATCCATGCAAATAATCCTGTTTGCATTGGATTGCACAGGCTTTATGGGCTGCAGAATATCTCGTTTTAAAAAAAGGGAGAAAACTAAAACAGAACTCAATTTTTTACACTCTTACCCCGGGATACGAATGCGCCGCGTTACGAAATTTCCGGGTTACGAAAAAAAAAATAAAATAAAAAATAATTCCGGGTTACGAAGGTTTTTCCGGCTTGCGAAAAAAGTTTTGGTGCTTTTCGGCGCCATTTTGCACGAAATCGCGGCTTTTCCCCATTAGCGCCTATGGTAATTCGGCTTGCGAAAGACTTCCGGGTTACGAAAATGGCGCCGGAACGAATTAATTTCGTAACCCGGGGGACGAGTGTATTTGTAAAAGCTGAGAATGCAACTGAATAAGTATCTTGGAGGTTTAAAATCTTGCAAAGGAGTTGCTTAATTTTGTGGAATGGTTGTTAGACCCAAAGGTGCTACATGATCTTTCTACAGACTGATTCTATAGACTAACATGGCTGTATCTTTGAGTTTCATGTTATGAGAAAGACAAAAGAGCCAATACATTTCACAGAAACAAAGTATGAAATGGTCAAGATAACTGTTCTCAATTGAACTGTACACTTTACATAAGAACTTACCTTGAAGCTCTCAGTTTATATGCTTCCACTAAACTGGCTGGATTGTTGATATGCACTGTGGTGGGTCGAGCAGCCACTTGCTGGGGCTGAATGTGCTGTCCTGGTAGGTCATTCAGGTAGGACATCATGCCACTGAGCAACTGTCCTGAACTAACTTGTGTATAGCTTTTGACAAGGAATCTGGATACAAGACAAAAATTATATAACACATCACTTTGCTGACCACAGAACTACCTATGAACAAGTTAGCTCATAGGTGTGACCAGTAATCATGTCTTGGAACTGATCACAGCATATGTGGAGTAAAACTAGGAAAAAGAAAAATGCAAGTAATCAATACAATAGCTGTCTGATGTGATTCAGCAAACCTGAATACCATGAAAGTCTGGGCATTCCAGAATATTGTTCTTGAATTGAAATGATTCTTACATTTTCCAAGTTTTCTTTTTAACGTAGAGCTTTCTGGAATAACAGTTGAGTTTAATTATTAGTATTAGCCTTCACTGGCTGGCTTTTGCCCAAGAAAGAGCTCTCTAGGCAGGACACCATACAAGAGTAGCAACACAATAAAATGCAAAAAATTTTGTGGGTTTTTCGGGCTATGTGGCCATATTCTAGAAGAGTTTCTTCCTGACATTTCGCCAGCTTCTGTGAAGATGCCAGCCACAGATGCTGGCGAAACGTCAAGAAGAAACCCTTCTAGAACATGGCCACATAGCCCGAAAAACCCACAAAAAACTATGGATGCCGGCCATGAAAGCCTTCGACTTCACAATAAAATGCAACTTAACAAAAAAGAAAAGTTAACACAAGCATGAAAAGCAGGGAGTAGTAAAAAAAAAGTAACATAAAACTAAAGAAGCAATTTCAATCTCATCAACAACAAGCATACCTTGGGAGGGGACAACTTAATTTATAGTGAAGGCATATGAAAAACAGCAGCCCACAACAGTCCTCATTAAATGTCACAAGATTACCATGAAACAAAGGTGGAAATTGTGCTGCCTTCAAGATACAGTCGGCCCTTGATATCCGCGGGCTTGAAATCCGCAGATTTGAGTATCCGTGGACGGCTAGCCTGTGTTGTCGCTAATGACAGTGTGTGCTGGTCATGTGCCATTAAGGACATCCCCCATTGCCCCTAGTGATAGTGTGTGTATGCAGCAACGCCGCCATTAGGGACAACGGGACTTTATTTGTCCCCACCGAGAACTTCCAAGCACCTCGAAGAACTTCCAAGCTGTTGATTTGATCCTTTAATGGGAGTATGGCCTTCTCTAGACCAATTTATCTAATTCTAGATCAGCTTTCTTATTCTACCTGTGTTACATCTGGATCAAGACTCCATTCTAAACCACACACTAGGGAGTAAGCCCCCAGACTGCTGAAACTTCACCACCGCTGCTCTGTACTCACATGGGCTGAAGTGACTAATTAAACTTTTAAAGTGAGAGAACAGAATCAAAAAATCCATAAGAACATCACTGTTTGCTAGAGTAGGATCTGAAACAAATTCTTCTCACCAGTCTCTCACCACAGGAGAGCTGCTGAATTGCCTGCCCAACTGAGAAAGCTCCTCCTTGTTGACTTAAATGACATCCACTGTGAAAACATGGCCCTCACTCTGTAGGCGGGAAGCCCTCATTACATGCTGTGCTTTAGACCATGTTCCCTGATTTGCATGTGAGAGGAGAATGCTCCTGGGTATCTGTTATGGGAGAAAGGAGGTAATGGGTACTTATAACATCTATTTACATAGGACTTTAGAAAAAGCCAACCAGGAATAGATCCCCAAATGAGATCTGGCTGGCCTATCATTAGAATAGTACCTACAGCAATTTTGAGAATGACAGGTTTTGTTCAGCCATCCTCCAGAGTCATTCATGCAGTTAAGTGAAAAATGTGATGTCAAGAGGTAGAGAAATGCCCAAAGGTTACATCACTCACCGTGCAGTTTGCAACATCATGACAGTATTCTCTCCTTCATAAGTGCAGGAAGGGGTGAAATTGACATAGATATCAGGCAGGCCACTGCAACGGGAATAGCCATGCCCACCACATGCCATCCGGCATTCCTCAATGCCAGCATTGGCTACCCAAGAGCTGAAAGCCTTTAGCCCTGCAGACAATGCATGCAGCTGAGGGAGAGAAAAAAGTTAGGAAACCAGGCATCTTGTGATATTTCTACTAGGTCATGTATCATTATATTTAGCCCCCCTGACTTTATATGGCCAAAGGAGAAAAGGCAAATCCCCAAAATCTGGCTTGAAGAAATTTGATGGCATCAGGGTCTCACGGGTCCCCCACAGAATTTCAGAATTCAAAGAGTGAGAACAAATAAGGCAAAGAAGTCCAAAAATACAATTTTTCCTACTTGAATTCTTTCACGGGTGACCCCCGTGAAATATGTTACCAGCTGAGACCAGTGGTGTCACTAGGAAGTTGTGAGGGTTGCAGACTGCACCAGGTGACACCCCGAGGAGGTGTCACATCATTTCTGCTCAAACACCTGTATTATGGCAGAAACATTGTGGAATTTCCCTGTATCTCTTTAAAATGCTTTATAAGATGGTGGGAGGGAGGTGAACCTCAGTGGGAGAAGAAAGGAGGGGCCTCAGACTTTTTTAAAATTAAAATTTCAAAATTTTAAATTTTATTTTTTATTTTGAATTTAAAATTTTTAATTTTCTTTAAAAATATGTTGTAACCAAATCTTCACTATGTAAATACATTTACATTGCGCATATGATATTGTAATATGAAGGTATAATGTTTAATTTTGCTAGTTGTTTTATGTCACAACTATTAGCATTACATTCAGTGGTAGATGGGAATTCTGATTTACGAAGAACATTAGTGCAATTTTTTTTTTACCAAGGATTCTGTATGGTGTGAAATGGAAGGAGGAGGAGGGGATCAATGAGGGAGGTGACATCATGAGCGACCATACTGGGTGACAGCAACCCTAGAGATGCCACTGGCTGAGACCAGAATCTGTCAGGTCCAATATCATATTAACCAGCAGCCTTTGCTTATGAAGGTTACAACTTTTCCAATTAGATTGGACACCTTCTAAACAAAATGAACTTCAACAGGGAGAAATGCAAGGTACTGCAGTTAGGGCGGAAAAATAAAATGCACAGATATAGGATGGGAGACACATGGCTGAACGAGACTACGTGTGAAAGGGATCTGGGAGTCCAAGTAGACCACAAGCTGAACATGAATGAACAGTGTGATGCGGCAGCTAAAAAGGCCACTGCAATTTTAGGCTGCATCAGTAAAAGTATCGTATCTAGATCAAGGGAAGTCATAGTGCCACTCTATTCTGTTTTGATCAGGCCCCACCTGGAATACTGTGTACAGTTCTGGGCACCACAATTCAAAAAGGATGTTGAAAAACTGGAACGTGTCCAAAGGAGAGCAAGTAAAATGGTGAAAGGTCTAGAAACCATGTCCTATGAGGAACAACTTAAGGAGCTGGGGATGTTTAGCCTGGAGAAGAGAAGGTTAAGAGGTGATATGATAGCCTTATTTAAATACTTGAAGGGATGCCATACGGAGGAGGGAGCTGACTTGTTTTCACTTGCTCCAGAGACTAGGACCCGGAACAATGGATGCAAGCTACAGCAAAAGAGATTCCACCTCAACATTAGGAAGAACTTCCTGACAGTAAGGGCTGTCCGACAGTGGAACAAACTCCCTCGGAGTGTAGTGGAATCTCCTTCCTTGGAGGTCTTTAAACAGAGGCTAGATGGCCATCTGTCAGGGATGATTTGATTTGGATTTCCTGCATGGCAGGGGGTTGGACTAGATGGCCCTTGAGGTCTCTTCCAATTCTATGATTCTATGATTCTAATGTAGGCTTGCCAGAGTGAAAATTTAAGTTACCTTCTGTCCCTTTAATGGATGTGTAGCAGAAGGAAGCAGGTGTAGCTTGTCATGCAACAAGGTAACAAGCAACACCTGTTGAAATTCCCTCTTCTATACAACCATTAAAGAGATAGAAGGTGACTCCAGTTGTTATTCTGGCAACTCTGTCTAAAGAGATTAGACAAGTCCATGAGGGACTATTAAAGGTTCATGGTCATAACTGTTAAGGAATGCTCTTTATAAGGACCTATAGTTTCACAAAGGATAGGAACAGATCCAAATTACAAATGCAGCCACAAAATGGAACAAGGAAATTTAATTGCCTTGTCTTTGGGGGGAGGAGGTCCTGACTTCTACCTCAATAAGGTTCTATCTTTCTGTAACATCTCATACAAGCAAGATGCAGACTTGTGACTCCAACAATGTTACCTTCTCACCCTGTCATTTTTACCCTCTTTTTCAGATTAATGAAGATACCTATGTGCTTTGAAAGCTAGCATAATTTTCTTGAGGGGCGTGGTAAAAGAAAATGTGTTTTCATCCCTTTTGGTTTTCCATTAACCATTCTTTGGGTTGAAGCAATGGCTTTCACTTCTGTGCCTTCATCTGTGAAATTCATGGTTCTAAATTCTTCCCCCTTGACTCTCTTCTCTCCTAGGAATCACCCTTATATTCTAAAGAAAAAGAATACACTTGGCCAAATTCAGTAGGACTTCCTCCCATTTTAAGTAGAAGAATCACACCTCTGGCAGCTCACTCAAGTCTCCATCACTGATGTTCCCAGTGATGCGACGGTAGGTATCTTTCATATAGGCACCCACAAAGTGGAAGGCATATGCTGTTGCCAAAAGTGGAAACAGTTTATACTGCTGAGTCTGATAATCCAAGATCTGAGGCTCAGGTTCCCTGCAGCAGAAAGCAAATGAAAGAGAGAGATTAAGTTATTGATGTAGTCTGCTGACCATTTCAAAGTATTACAAATGATAAAACCATAAAATAAATACTACAATACAGCTACCATAAAAACATTGTAAAAGAGTAAAAGAAACCTCCGCTGTTGCTAAGGCTTGATTTCTTAGAAAGTCAATACAAGTACTAAAAGTATGGTAAAGTTGCATTCCAAAGAAGATGTGGAAACATGCAGCGATAGTATACAAGTGGCCCTCCACATTTATTGTTTGAGTTTTGCGGATTTGACTATTAATTGTTTTGATTAATATGTTACCTCTAAGAATCTCTAGGTCCTCCAGTGCAATACTGCCAGAAGTTGTCCTAAAGTCACACTGCAGCACCTAGAGATTCCCGGAGAAAATCCTTCTCTAGGCATGTATAAGTCCTCCAGTGCAATTCTATGGTCAACTTCTGCCAATGTTGGCCAAAGAATTGCAATGTAGGACCTACAGATTCCTAGCAAGGTGTTCTCTGAGGTAAAAAAAAGAATAGGTTTTTATTTGCATTTCCCCCCACTTTCACAGTGCCCCTAACTCCAGTGACTGTGGAGGACCCACTTTATTTACTTATAGAAACAATGGTGAATTGGTCCAACATGTGAGCAATGAAAAGTTTCTTTATAAAGAGAAGAAAATGTTGATTAGTTTTAAGTATAGAAGACTTTAGATAATACAGATGAAACAGATACAGGATGGGAAAAGAAAATCTGAATTTAGTAAGCCTAGGCTGCAACTTCTATCTCATTGCAAGTTTGGCTCCAAGTTCTGAGGAAGCCTTTTGCCAAGGTGGCCTCAGTTCCCCTGGCAAAACATTCAGTTTTCTCCTCACTGTTGCTTGCCCATTCTGTCAGGACCCATCTGCATTATTAGCCAGGGGAAGACAGAAAGGCAAGCAATGGTCTACTACTGCTCCTTCTCTTCTGCTTATCTCACTCTTCAAGAGAGGTGATGGACAGGTAGCAACATGTATGGAAAAGCAGCAGCAGAGTTTGGGGTTCCAGAAAGCTGATAGTGGACCACTTGAAAGGGTATCTACCAAGGTAGGTGCCTCATGATCCTGACAATTAACACTGACCAATCTTGGGCAATGGCCTCGATGTGGTAGAATGACAATGATTCAAATGTAATGGGAGGAGAGGCTGTATGCTGCTTCTTTAAGGGGAAGACGACACTTATGCTTCCTTCTTCTGATTTCCCTTTGTAATCACTCCTGCCTCCCACCAAAACCAAAGCAGATGTCACAGATGCTTGGAACAAACCATGAGTAGCTTCTAAATTAGTCTATGGTATTCCAAAAGGAAATTTTGCATTAAGGGTTTAATAGTGCACTGGGCAAGAGAGCACAATATTGGTATTTGATACCTAAGCATTGTGTGCAAGACTAGGCTGTATACTACATGGGACTTAGGAGTGCAAGACCCCTATAAAAAGTGGGAAAACTGCAAATAACTCTACTCCTCTGCCAAAACAATAACATTTACACACACACAAAAAAATACAATCTGCTTTTTCAACCCACTATGGATTACTTTGAAACAGCAGGGTTCCTTCAAAAGTCAGAACCTTGCCACCATCTTCACTGCTGTCCTAGTCATTTTTAATAGGAACTTAACAAGCTCCACTGCACACCTGCAGTACTTCAATCCCTATTTTAAAAATGGCATAGGCCAGCAGCAGCAGCAAATAATCTTGTGAATAATCAAATCCGCAAACGTCAAAACTGCAAATGTGGAAGGCCAACTGTACTACCGGCTTCTTACCCTGGCTTCAGTTCCGACTGGTGCCGCACTGCACTGTAACGGATGGCAATTGTACAAGCTCTAGCTAGAGAGCGAGCAGCATCTCCTACTATTATTGAACGGATGAACACCATGGTTCCATATGTCAGCTTGGCATTTAGAGGTTTCACATATGTGCCATCTGGTTCAACCTAGCAGAAGGAAGCAGTACAAATATGAAGGGCTGGTTGTTTCAATATTCCTTTTACAGTTTTACATAGATGACACTTGCATTTTTAACACCTTAAAAGCATATCTGAACAGATACTCAGTCACTAAAAGCACTTTCAAAATCTTGATGATCTACACTGAACTATTTTTGTTGTCTTTATTTCAATAAAATGGCTGGATACCATTTGTGTGAAGGGATGAGATACAAATCTAAGCATATAAACAGATTCCCCACCATCAACATTTCTGGCTGCCTCCCATCTAGCTCATGCTGTGAAACTAGTAGTGTTTGCATTTGAGATTCGAAAGTTCATACTGCTCAAGTAATGACATTTAGATTAGTGATTAAAAATAATTACAATAATTATCAGGCTATTTTGCAAAACAGAAGACTGATGAAACATGAAAGGGAGGAGGTCAGATACTAAATGTATGTTATTAGCATTCATTCAATAGGAGGTTGTCAGTGGCTGGAGCAGGAAACAATTAGAAATGAATCCATGCCTGGTCAGCTGCCTTAAAAGATGAGATTGCCAATTATACAAATAAACAGATTAGCAAACCTAGCAGATTGCATATGAGTGGTTTTTTCTTGTCTTACATAAACTGCAATACACTGGACTTTGGCACACTTTAAAAAGATTTCCAGGCAACTTGACCTCAAAAACTGGAAACAAGATAGAATTGCACAAGTCAGAAGTCCTCAGCAAGAGACACAGTAGGATTTAATCTTAGAGACATGACCACACTTCCTGTAACACCAATTTAAAGCATTTGGAGTGGTCAGTTCCTTCTAGTGAGTGTAAGTCACTATTTGAAAAGGCTTCTCTGAAGTGATTTGAAGAACTGGTAGTTGTACATCAACAGCAAAAAAAGACCACCAAAACTTTACCTTGGCGTGTTTCATTAGCATATTTTCACGGGGTATGCGGAAATTGTCCATTTTTAAATAGCCATTGTCCATTTCATCATAACCAAATTTTGGCCCAATATCACCAACAGTAATGCCTAGCAAACAGGGTAAAACAACGAGTGTAAGAAATTCTCTACATTCTTAATGGAAAGCTAAAAGGGGACATTCATAAACTAACTTGCTACATATGCCCTACTATGGTGCTAGAATGATTAATACCCTTAAATTGTTCTGCTGACAATCCTAGGGATTCTTCCCATGACATGAAGATTCAAAGTGCATGGCATGATACCCAACATGGATTCCATCTTTCACATCACATTACAGCATATAGTGAAAATACAAAGACCAATTTTTTAAAAGAGATTCTCAATCTTGCTGCAAACTGTGGCAAGTAAAGCCTGATTTACAGGCAGAGGGTTATGGACAGAGACTATCTGCGTATGAGAAATCTATGAGGATTATGGGTATGATAAATCTACATTTATCTCTTCTACATGCTAGATGGACCACAAGGCACTCGTACTCTCCTTGCCTTGTTCATTAAAGTGAGGGTTAAGCAACTTCCTGGGGAGGGGGATACATGGAACCCCTTGGAGCCACATCATTTATTCCTGATAGTACCCAGCTCTCTATGATAACAGCAAAGTGCTAGACTATCCTCCTTCAATAATGGATGGTGACTGGAATTTGTGAATTTGCTAAGAAGCCATGATTCAATAACACGTTCCAAACTCTTAAACAAAGGCTTGAAAAGAAATAATGTTTTTTAGGAGACTATATGTGAAAGATCCACTGTGGTGTAGCAGTATGAGTGCTGGACTGGGAGATCAGGGTTTGAATCCCTGCTCAGCCATGAAAACCCACTGGGTGTCTCTGCGCAAATCACACTCACTCAATCGCAGAGAAAGACAAAGACACCATCTCCGAACAAATCTTGCAAAGAAAACCTGATAGATTCACCTTAGAGTTGTCACAGGTCAGAAACAACTTGAAGGCACACAACACAACAACACATGTAGTAGTATTCTGTTATTCATTACTTTTGTGTGTACCACACAGATTCTTGACCAAGAAAGGGCTCTTTCTTCAAAAGAAACAACTTTCTCAGAAGTAGTATGTTCTGTTTTCACACCACAGTGGTAAACAGAGAATATTAGTTTTGCAGAACATGTTATAAGCCATGTTATTATACTAATTCAGCCCTTTCAAGATTTTGAACATTGTTTTTCTGTATCTCACTACCACCACATTTTATAACAGTGTTTGGATTTTTTATTTATTTATAATCTTTGTGTTCGGTTCCAGTCTACAGGTTAACTCTTGCCTTTCATTGGACTTAAGACTAAGACTCCTCTCTACCATACATATGTTTATTTGCTTATCCAAACTTGGATTGTACTGATCACACATATATCCTTTTAACAACTCTCAGACTACCATTAATATCTGCACTTGTCATCCCAGTATCATGCTCATGCCTTTTGCTATTATTTTATTATTATATTACATTATTCTATTACATTTCAAATCCCCCCAATATGTATAAATGTTTGCCTTTGTTATTCTTGTTGCTGTTGTTGTTGTGTGCCTTCAAAGTTATTTCCAATTTATGGTAGCCCTAAGGCAAATCTATAATGGGGTTTTCTTGGCAAGATTTGATCAGAGGAGTTTTGCCATTGCGTTGAAGCTATATTCTATGTATCTGAAGAAGTGGGCTGTAGTTCATAAAAGCTGATCCTGAAGTAATGCTTGATGGACATTCCTAGATTATAGAATATTTTAGCTAGCCCACTTCTTGTTGTCTATCCACTTTCTATGCAGACAGGACTTCAACAATTGACTGCTTTCTATGGTCTAATATTTTAGAATAGATGTGTTGACATACTTTACTGCTAATTTATTGATAGTGTGGCATTTTAAAATCATATACATTTTGGCTTAAAGTATAATTAATTTAATTTGTATTTTAATGTGGGTAACGTGTTGTGTTTTCATTGAAACCTTTTGAAATTATTTGAAAACTTCATTGGCTCTTCGCTCTGGGAAACATTATATAAATCAAATAAATAAGAGTTTCAAAACATGTGCCCCAGTTCACTGCCTGGAAATGTACTTTATAGTCTTTGTAGGTGCTTTTAAAATAAACCTTCAGCTGCTTCCTCATACACTGCTATTTTTTTGTTTAGCTTCTTTGTAAACCTAGCTAGGACAGCTTCCAACAAGCTTTTGCCCTCTGGATGCATTGGACCACAACTACCATCATTCCCAGCCAACAAGACCACTGACCATGCTGATTAGGATCAAAGTGGTAATCCAACATATCCAAAGGGTGGTAATCCAACATATCCAAAGGCTTTGGGAGAGGCAGTTTTAGAATGATTATTAAGTTATCCTTACATTTATACCAGGGGGCAAAGTACACAAAGAAAGAACAAACCCACATATACAAAGACACAGAAGTTGGGGCCATACCTGGTAATGGCTCATGGGTTCCCAACTGGCGTATCGGCACTATGAAAGCATGTAAACCATGACACTTGCCCTGGGTATAGAGCTGAGCCAAAACTATGGCATGGTTTGATGTCTTACCCACTGAAAGGAGATAAAGAAAAAAGAACATAAACAAATGGAAGCTTTACCACACAGTCCAATCCCCCCCCCCCCCCGTACATTTTAAGACTGCTAAGCACTAACTTTGCTTGTCATTAAAAAAGAAACATACATGCAACCAAAACAGGAAACAGACCTAGATGCTGCTTTCATTAACAACTTGGGTAAGATTCTTGAAATGTAATTGTATTTTGTCCCAATGAGAAAAAACCGAGGAGGATGTGATTGAGCAGGGAACATACCATCATGACTTTGTCTTCCCTAACCTGGTACCCTGCAAATTTTCTGGACTACAGCATCCATAACCCTGAGCCAGCATAACCAATGGCTATGAAAGGAGTGATAGTCCAACATATTCAGAGGGCACAGAGTAAGTATAAAGAAAAAAACAGTCAAGCCTCTTTACATAAAACCACATCCTCCCACCTCAGCCTTCAGTATCAAGAGAACAGCATAAAAGAATAAGAAATATTTCTGAAACAAATGCTATTTATTCCTCACTGGTCGCATCCTTATGAAACACATTAGACTAATAAAGACAATTTCAATCTCTTGTTTCTAGAACCAAGATTAACCTTCTGGGAGAGGGGAGGGTTCCTAATTTTTATACAGTGAAATAAAAGATTATATAACATGAATTGTATTTAAAAACAAAAACAATTAATTAGTTTAACTGTCTTCAGGTGGGATAATTCTAAAGGGAGACACAGTGCATATAGCTTCAAAGCTGAAACAATCCACTTACATCCCCCTGGCCACCACTTAATAGAAGTCACAGTTGGGCTGTTTATGATGAATTCCTGTGTTGCAGGATCATAAGTGGCTGTGGTTTCCAGTCCTCGGAGATGAGTTCCTATAGACAAGCAGCACATCTTGTTTCATGGGTTATACAGAAGACTTACAAATATATTTTTCTGTGAATTTCAGTGATGAGACAAACACAGATAATACAAAATATACCATGGGAAAAGGGGGGGGGGGGGGGAACGGACATAAATATAGTAAAAGTAAGTATATGTATGAAATACTGGATGCATGCCAATCACACAATTTGCCTAAGATCGCAGCCAGATCTTTCCACTTTTGAGCACCTCCATCCTGACAATGTACTGGTTTTATCACCAAGAGGCAGTTGCTGCTCAGAGTTACATTTTCTTGTCTGCTTGCCACTAAAGCATACATGCAAAGTGAATGTCATAACTATCTGATAAAATCCCCTAAAGAGAGACACAGCCTCTTTATCCCTTTCTTGTGATGAAGCTATGCATTAAAATCCAGCTATTGCTTTGCGTGGAAGTTCAACAACTGCTTCCTTAATGAATTTTACTTCCAAATGTTCATTCTGCTCCAACCCACTGCCACACCCAGACACAATCTTCTTTCCTTTTTCCTGCAGATAGGCTCATAAGTTTTTCAAGTTGAGCAATGGAGCTTGGCAGGTGTTGGGGTTTTTCATCTTCTGCATATCAAGGAAATGGCGAAATCAAGCTTCTTGCAAGGGTTTTGCCATCTGGCTATGATGAAGATTTATGTCAAAATGTCAACTGAGATTTCATGGCACACTCAAGGTGGCAACCACTTTTTTTAAAAAAGAAAAGATTGCCTAGCACTATAGCACGGTAGACTGGTTTTGTAGATTTACACAGAAAACTTGTATAGAAAGCAGTGGAGGTGACTTTATTTTTGAAAGAGTCCAACTCATGTATATTATATACTTTTTTCAGAACTTGACACAATTGTGAGCAGGGTAGAAATGCATCTTTGACCAGCTGCACTATGAATTACAAACTTATTTTTCTTAGGAAAAGCCATTCATCCATTCTCTCAGCTTTTAGTTTTTTAAAAGTAAGCTGTTCAGCCCTAGGGTGGTAGTGACAAACTTTAAATATTAATGCAATCCTGAATGTTGTCTTTGGTAAGCTCTAGTTTAGACTTTGATTCAGCCCAGCCTTTTGCATGTATCAAACTCAGCCTTATTTTGGCCATTCTATACACTACTGGAAAGGGGAGAAATCTGCCTTGGAGGGTTTTAGCAAATTCTTCTACTTTTAAGCCTTGGAGAAAAGGATGGCTATGAATCAACTTGGCCTATGCTTTTGCTCAGGTGTCCCACCATGCTTAATACCTTTTACAGTTGCAGACAAGACACTTGGTGGGATGCCCGAGCCAAGAAAGAACTGAACAGGCAGAGAGGCCTTTGTAAACTGTTCAAGAGTTGGGATATTCTCTGTTTAGGATCATCAGCCTTCCACAAATGATAAGCATAGCTAAGCATGAATATATGAACTATCTAGATGACAGTGTTTGTTCTAACCCTCATAATTTGTCTTGAAAAGAATTCTACAAACTGAAAATGTGCTACTAGAATGTTCATTATCCATGTCAGGAACACATAGTCAGTTGTCTACAGAAAGTGATGTTCTGAACAAAGATTCCTGTGTATCCTGACTTTCTAGCACCAGAGGTCACCTCTCAGCATAACATGTACAGAATGCCCATTTTCCTTGCAGCTGTACCTGTGGCTTGAGGAGATGGGGTCACTTGATGCTGAGTGAGGTTGTGGTGATGGTAAAAATAAAAATCCCAATTTTCCAGCTTTTACAGTACATATCAACTATCCTAGTCAAAAAAGAGAGAGGAAACAAAGCAGACCTCAGCCCAAGATTTAAAAAACCAAATGGCACTGCTCCCAAGTAGACCATAGAATATAGCCAACCTGACTTAAGATTTTCAGGAGGAAAAGAAGTTCCAGTCAGTTTCTCCTCTATGAGAGTGAGGGAACACAATTTTTTAAATCTAAAATCTTTTTACTGAAACTCCAGAAACCTTCCGTTTTGGAAAAAAAGCCTTCTTTTTATCGAGAAGAAGTTTGTTCCGACAAACTCATAACCCTACTGTTGGCAAACAGTGAATTCTATATTTCTTGATCAGAAGGAAGATTACCATACTAAGTGACAGCACAACAAAAGAAGACATACAAAATCTATCTACAAAGGTCACAGCTAAAATGAGGAGCCACAGAGCTGATGTTGGTGGTTATGGTTGTTGTTTTTATTGTTATGTTTCATTAAATTTATTGTATTGTTTTAATGTCTTATTCTATAAGCTGCCTTGAGAAAATTCACCTTAAAGTGCAGGTTGCTTCTCAAATGAAGTGATCGTGTATTGCTCCTGTAGTACCTCAAATAAGTTTTACCATCTCCAAAATGAATAAGCCAAATAGGACAAGAGTAATCTCAACAGTAGATGGGTTTGAAGACTATCTGAGCTGCACGTGTGAAAGATCACCACACCCTGGGCATTTAAAAAAACACACAACTAACTATGTAATTGCAGGATGTCATTATGTGAAAGAGGAGTGCCCTTCAAATACACCCAGATACAATATTGCACCAGAATCTCACAATTAGAAACTTATGTGATACTTTTTAATCTACTAGACTTAACACAAATATTTGTTTTCAGAGGATTCATTTTTCCTCATGATATTATGGAAACTAGAATGAAGATTCTGTTTGGTTTAAGCACATTAACTGTTGTAAATTTAAATCTTTCTGTGACACCATCATGATATATTTTATATTAAAGATCTGTGATCTAGTTTCCCCTGGAAGCCTCAAGTTTCTAATAAAGCATTAAAGGGTGACGTCAACTACACAAAGATCATAATCAAAGTTTATTTACACTGGAAGTTGCATCAAGTAGAGAAACCCACTGAAGAGAAACAATTTCAGTTGGCTTTGCAAAATCTCCCTCCCGCACACAACATTTAGAAATGGTGAACTTAGTGCTACAGAAACAGAGATGCTTCCAAGGAATTTAAGCATTGTTACTGAAAGGATGAATTAAGACTGCTAAGAAATAGACTTCTTTCTCCCTCATGTTATTTAAATTATGGCTAAATTTAAAGGTGGTTTCATCAACACAGAATATTTATTTCTTGCTCAAGACTATGTGCTCATCTGTGTTCTTTGAAAGCATGCATGTAATTTAAATGTGTAACCTAAAAGCAAATGCATATCAGCCAGTGGAATACGTCAGGCCAGAAACATGGGAAAAGATGTGTTCGACATTTAGCAATGTCACCTTTGGCATATGACTGAGCCATACCATCTGAAATTTCTACCTCTATGTGCAATTCTTTCATAAAAAAGGTACCCAATAGACTTCTGAGAACTGGATAGCCTGAAAGACCCTGAATTTAAAGATACACACTCCACAGTTTTCGAAACATCGTCTACCCAGAGGTATCACTCTTTCAAATAAGACTTGAAAGTACTGTACCATGACCCATCTCTGTTTGAGCATATGTGCCAATGATCTCCAAGTTCCAAGCAGGCATGAAGAAGCGATCCTGCTGTTCTTGGGTTGCCTGGGTGAGGAGCGTGGGCAGGAACATGCCCAGGTGGAGGTCCAAAGGTTCAGGTCGGCCTCGGTGAGCAGAGCTGTAAAGAAATGCCGAGGGAAAGGAATTGTGAAGGGACATTACAGGATTGAAGCAGGTGAGATTAGAGGTGCAGATTGGAAGGTGGAGAGAGAGAGAAAAAGATAATTTTGTACGAATTAAGAATTTAGAAAGCACAAATTTTTATCAAAGCACCATTCTTTTCCTTGGCCCAAAATGATTTACACAAGGAGAGGTTATTCTACTCCTATTACAAAAAGAAGACCAGAATGACAGAGCAACACTTCCTAGTTTTGTTTTGGTGTTTTTTGGTAGGGTGGTATGTGGGTTGATAATTACTGCAACATTAAACAGAAGTTGAATTGGTTGCTCCCAACTATTGGAAATGTATTTTCTCTTCTCAGCACTTAAAGCTTTTAGACTAAATTAGATAAGGAATGCTTCACACTGGAATTATAGGTTTCCATCTATATCCAATTTGATTTCTGGGGGAAATGTTTAGACAAAACACAATTTAAAACAAATAGCAAAGCCAATTTTAATTGTCTCTTTTTGATTCCAATAATTTTGACACCATCAGTTTTTGTTGTTGTATTAAAATTATTATTTAGGGGCTCTCTGTGGAAGAAAAGAACAATGCTCTGAATCAGCAATCAAAGCTAGTGAATAGATCCATAGCTTTGTGTCAAAAGCCAACATTTATAAACAGCTGAACCATCACCAGCAATGGTCTCCAGAATCCAATAAAACATGCTTCTTTATAATCCAGTAGCCCGCACATGATGTCTTCATCTAGATTAAGATTAAGCACTCATTATCCCTTGTACCAGCCCTCCCTCCAACATAGCTTTGTATGCAGTGCTCATTTCATTTCCTGTATACTGGTGTAGTGACTAACAGAGCAAGTCAAGAATACAATTTTTGGTCCAAATTTAACTTTTATCACACTATGGGGCTGGACAAACAGCCCCGAAAGGGCAGCCTCCAGATGCCCCTTCTTCCACCAGATTGGGGCTTTGACAACCACACACCGCGGCCTCAATCTGGCCTTTCCAGGGCGCACTGGAAAGGGCACAATAGCCACAGTTATATGATGCTTCTTCAGTGCTACATCGTCTGGAGTGCCAGAGGAGTGGCTTGATACTGTGAGTTGTGTGAAGCAGCACACAACATCACGGTGCACTGGGGGGGGGGGGGGTGTGGGGGCATGTGTCATGCGGACACAATGCCCTGACTCCACCCCCAGGCCAGCCTTAATGGCTGGTCTGAAGAGCCCCTAACTATTTTTAATAAGCTATAAACTTTCAGACTTGGTAACCAATCTGCAATATGGGGATAATAATCAAGTAGTTTACAGATTTATAGTGGACTTAAATAAGACAAATTAATGTGCTCTTGATTTAAAGTCAAGTGTGTGCCTTCAAGTCATCTGTCAACTTATGGAAACTCCATGAGTTTCATAGGTTTTCTTAGGCAAGGAATACTTGGCAATAAGCACACCTCACACTATAAAGAGGCAAACACTGCTAATAAACCATTCTTCTCCCTGTGAGATAGCCAGTATTCATAGGCTGATAGTAAAATTCTCTCTTATCAACAGCACAATAATGATGGCTACTCTAGCGGTAGTGGTATGCTTGACACCAAGAGATGGCTGAAGCAGAGACTCTTCTTTAGAATAGTTCAAATATTATTTATTGCAAACACACAGCCTACTGTGATAGGAACAGACTGTATGGTATCACAATTAAAATTTAAATAATGCAGTATTTCCAACCCATTCAAAGTACGGTACCTTTGTGTAACAGTAAAGTGAGGCATATTACATCTTATGATTAAGAAAAAGGCCAAGAACTTACATCACAGACATTGGCCTGTTCCAGACGGGCATAAAGCACGCGCTCCGCACGTACTAGGGTTAGGAAGGGGCGTCACTTCCTGACACCCCTAACCCTAGTATGCGCAGAGTGCGCACAAAATGGCGGCACCCGTTCCACATGGGGGGCGCCATGTTGATGTTGCGGACGCATAGCGTCCGGAAGTCGCACAGCAGAAGTGATGCCGCGAGTGTGCAACTAGCGCCTCGCGGCACAACTTCCGGGGCGCAAAAAGAAGCGCCATTTTGGCACTTTTCAGCTGCGCCTGGGAATTGCGCGGTTTGGCCGCTGCAGTTCCCGGACGCAGCAACCAGCGGCGCTGGCAGACTGCTGCTTTTAGGCGGTTTGTAATGTGCCCTAGTTAGGAATATGTAACTACATATCTTCTCCTGACATGACTCCCCAAATCTACCTTCACTTCCGCCAGCTACACTGAACAATGTAGCCCTGTTATGCTGGTGAATTGCTGGATAACGTGGCCAGCCTGCTCCCACCTAATCTGTGGTGCACTCCAATTGCCAGCAAAACAGATATCTGTCATTCAGTGTGGATGTTTGGGGCATTTGTGATTGTGGTAACAGCCCAAAATTATAAACAGGAATCCTGGAACAGTTACAAATTTGCAAGTCTAGCTTACGCATTTGTAATTGTCAACAGAATGCCAGCCAGTATCTTTGATCTCTCCATTACACGTGATACTATAAAATGGAATACTATATACTAAGAACAAAAATTGCACACGTAGTTTTTGTAAATGAATAGAACAGTATCAAAAGGACATGTGGAGTAGCTCCAGCTATTGGTATCTGAAATCACTATAAGTAACCATAAATAAATCAGTTTTAAGTAATAGTTCCTATGTTTCTAATTTACAAAATTTTCAAACATAGTGCTGTCATGGTCCCATGTTCTTACAAATTTATTTTCTGCAAGTGGAGTCCCTACTCCTCATGTTGCAGAAGAGAGAAAAAATGGGTAATTGGATTGCAGTACAAAGATGACAGAAGATCGTATAGATTTTATTTGAAGCTCAAAGACATGCCTGGAGTAAAAAATAAATCTAACCTGGAATCGTAGCAATCTTTCAGGTAATGCAAAATTGCTTGCCTTTAAAATTGAAATGAGAGAATTTTCAAATAAGTGGAAGAGTTAGTCACATCTGCCACTGAAGAATTCCCTCCAGATCACATCTCTGTCAAGCCAGCCTAGTCAATTATTAATTCAAAGCAGAGCTTCCATTTAGTCCAATACAGCCACCATTCAACAGCAGGAATTCAGCTCACACAGAGGAATCATGAGAACAGAAAGTGTCAATTACATCACTGGAACATTATTACAGTAACTGTGATGTATCAGTATGGTTCATTATAATTAATACACTGGTTAGTTGAAATTCCAATATCCACAATGATATAAAGAAAATATGTTAGTAAGACACACATCAAAAAACAAAAAAAGAAAATCACTGCCAGAGACAAAGCTGAAGAGATAGAAAGAGGAAGACAAACAGGGTGCTCCATTTGCTTAGTCCCCAAAATGTTCCATTCGCAGCTATTTCCATTCAAAATGGTGATGTGAAGTGTACAAATAAGGTTGTGTTTCTTCATAAAGCAAGACTTCTGACAGTTAAAAATAGAAAACAAGAATTCATCACAGTCTAAGAAGTCATCTGATTGGACTTCTTCAGGTGTGATTGCAGACGAACTAAAAACCAGAGGCTTTTCCTTCTCCTTTGAAGGCATCGTGTCTCCTCTAAAATAAAGTTCAGTATTAAAAAATTAAGCCACCAATTTTAAATAACTTTCTTATGATTTATTTAGATGTCCACCATAAGTGAGAGAGATAAGTGCTTGAGCAACAATGCTACCTTTAAAACGTAAACACAGCCACTAGATGGGAAAAGATGCCGTATAGATTCTTGCTGTGGGTTTTAGTCTCATGTCATCTTGTACGTGATATGTTCCTTCAGTCCATGTACTTGAAAAGAGTCACTTATCCTAGCAAATACTGAGTGTGGTTGAATGGTGGCCACATTTATCAGCTCCCTCATGCAACAGTAGAAATACAAAGAGCCAACATTTTAAATCTTTCTGGACTGGCTGGAGGAAAAAAACTGATTTTTCTCCCCGACATTCAAATGTCAAAAGAGAAAAATCCTGAAGGAAAGAACTGATTGTGCAAAACGCTAACAAAGGGTCTTTCCAGGCAGATGGGGACTTGTAAAGGCTTTACTATACCATTCATGCCATGCAAAAATCTTGCCAAAGCAAACTCATTTATGTGGGCAAAATATTAGAGATCACTACCCAGTGCTGCTGTGCCTCACAGAGGAATGTACTATATATTTTGATACAAGCATTTTCTTCTCTTCCAAGTGTGTCAGTCAGAAAGCTATAGGCTTGGTTCACCCATTGGTCCAATTAATGCTAGAACGTCCGCCATACTTCAAGTCCAAGTGTATGGCTTAAATCCAAATAGTTGCGCAATATGTGATTGTACTAATGTGATTAAGGGAAGTTGACCTAAGATTTTGAAAATATAATACTATCATATCTTTGGGAAGTGCAGTAGTCCCTCATATCCACTGGGGTTTTGGTTCCAGGATCCCATGGGTATCAAAATATGTGGATGCCAAATGCCATTTGTACAATGACGTAGTAAAATGCTGTGCATTATATAAATGGCAAATCAAGGTTTGCTGTTTGATTTTTTTGTGGAGTGGGGATATTTCAGACATCAGTGGTTTTGAATCCGTGGATTATGATGGCAGAATTGTTTTTTTTGTTTTCCTAAATTCAGGAGGAAAACTAGGCTAAATGAACAAATTCTGACAATGGACCATCAGCATCCTGAGGACAATGCTGAGGCTGGAACATACTTTTTGAACAACTTCCAGTAATCACCAGGCACCATGGCCATGCCTGTTTGGGATGCTGGGAGTTATAATCCAAAAAAGAACACTATCAAGCTCTGGAATTTGGCATATTACATCCAGACCTAATAACAAGGGATAAAGACCAGTAACAGCACAGAGGAAGTGTCTTTGAATGTGCAAACAACACAGCTTGAGTTAGACCATTACATGTAGCAAAGGCATTCAACAGTGTAAAGAAATTGAAATCTGCTGTAATCCTTTTTTAAAAGAATATTTGCATTTTCACATCCTAAATGTGACTGAAGGTGGAGGTTACACCACACAGGGTCATCCAAAGTCTCTGAAAAGAACTAACCGTGCCCAATTCTGTCTGAGCGTAGGTGCCGATTATCTGGAATCGATGGCCAAAATGTAGCCATTTCTCTCGCGTGAGTATCACTGCACTGGTTCTGTAAGGTGGGCATAAACATGCGGTAGTGTAGATCAATAGGCAAAATAGGTTTGGGCATGCCCACGCATACGCTACGGGAGAAACAGAGATGATTGGTCAGGATTTAAACCATTACTTCACTAGAGTACACAAATTCAATTTTTTTCAGACATACACAGAAATTTTAGCTGAGTTTTCCTCACATTGTAAGTTTTAGACATAACAGTATCATGACAGGCAAAGGCATCACTGGAATGTTGTATAGGGCACACAGTTCTTTTCATATGCTATAATATAAAAGTGTAAGAAATCATATTTACAAACTTCAACACCATAATGCATTTTTTAAAAAAACAACTGATGTAGCTTTTTTATTTTTAAAAAACAGTTTAAAGGCAAAGACTGAATTCTGTCACGTCCTCTCACGATTCAAATTCTACACCAAAAAAACCCACCCCCTCCTACAAATGATGCATTAATTGATAACAGTACTGGAGTTTGTATAGGATTCACTTTATTTGATAACAGATAAGACAGTAAAAATAATAAAATGGGGCAGGTAAGGGCTGGGAAGAGAACTAATTACTCAGACAGGCCTCACAAAAGTACAGTATGTGCTAGAGAGTGCAGACTGAACTTATCAATAATAGCTCGTTTACAAGGACCTTTTATTAAGATGTTACTTCCATTAACTGCTTCAGGTTGTTACTACTGCTGGCTTATGCCAGTGTGACACAATGCACAGAGGTTTGTAGAATGCCAGTACCAAGGAAAATGCTTTCTTACATTCTGTAGATGATAACCACACCATATGCATAAATTAAGGAAACTGTCTCAGACAAAGGAGATATTATCTTCTTTCAATTATGGCCGATTGTCACATATTAAGCTATTTTTAAGCCTCTTTTTCAATGTAGCTCAAGGCTATCTGAAGCCAACAAACTTCTTTTTTAAACTTGGCCACAAAAGTTGCCTCGTGATGGTCCCCTGAGGACCATTTTTAGTGGGCTCAAATAAATTGTTGCCTGGAACACAGAACTGGAGGAGACCAAAGGGTCATCCCAAGTCCAAACCCCCTCCATGCAGGAACTCTCAACAAAGCACCCCCAACAAATAACCATCCAGCCTCTTGTTTAAAAACCTCCAAAGAAAGAGGACCAACCACTCTCTGAGGGAGTGTATTCCACTGCCAAACAGTTTTCTACATCAAATAGTGCTTTGAAAGCTTGCAACATATATTGTGCAGTTGGTTGGCCAACAAAGGTATTACTGATGGGTTTTTGTTGTTCTTCATATGTTGAAAGTGGAATCTCTTTCTTGTAGTTTGAATCCATTGCTCGCGCCCCATTCCTCGGGAGTAGCAGGAAACAAGCCTGCGCGATCACCAATGACACCCCTTCAAATATTTAACAGGGCTACATATGACCGCTTAACCTTCTCTTCTCCAGGCTTAAAAAAAAAAATACCCAGCTACCTAAGGCGCTCCTCGTAGGGCATGGTTTCCAGAACCGTCAACATTTTGGACAGCCCTAAGGCAAACTTATCATGGGGTTTATTTGGCAAGTTTCTTTGGAATGAGTGTACTAAAACTTTTGGCACCTGGGACCTCCCTTTACATCTACATGTGGATGTCACCACCAACATCCCCGGTGCAGTATATGAATAAAAATATTTTATTTAGTGTGCATATTTTCACTCACACTTACTTTCACTCATATTCAAGATTTAAACATTCCAAAGGAAATAACAACATTCAAATTAAGAAAGTTTTATTTAAGTAAATCAAAGCATCTCAAAGTTGTGAAGGAGAAGGAGGGGGATCAGGGCTGCCGAAGTCTTGCACGGTCCTTCACAACCCTTGCCTCCCCTCGAGCCGCCCCCCCCACCCATATTGTGGGAATCACTGGCTCTATGCCGCTGTTAGAATTGCAAAGATCAAGGCAAGAGAAAGCTAACAACTGAGGGAGAAAAGAACAAACTACCTTTATAAAATTTTAATACTTTCACAACTCCCCAAGCAACAAGGAGACAAAATAAAGTACATAGCAGTCTGTTAGCTGACACTGTGGGAATACAGGAAGAACGATTGAAATGCGGTGATGCAAAGGCAAAGTCTACTTTCGTGCATAATCTGGTTGATGTAAAAAAAAAAAAGGCCCAACAGCTATACAGAGTCATTTTGTTGTAAGTTTAGAATGAGAATACACAAGTACTGTTACTGAGAAACTCTTCAGCAACTTCATGTATCAGCTTATGCCTTGAAGCAGTGACCCAACAGATCACATAGCTACACACTGCCTTTAACAAGGAATTAACTTTGCTATAGTAGTAGCTCATATGTTGTTTGCAGTGATGCTACAATGTAAGATCCTCTAGTTAGTCATTAAATTTAACAATAGCTTCTGAGCAGTAAACTTGCCAGACCAGTTCCTCAGGCTGCTGACATATTAATATATGGAAATCATTTTTGTACTTAGTAAAATCCTGTATTCTTATTGCCAACAGAAATATTCTGAACAAACAAACGAACAGTAAACAGATGCAGCAAGCAGTTTGTTGGATCAGACCATCTAACCCAATGTTCTGTTTCTAACAGCAGCTGATCAGAAGACTCCACTGAGATTACTTCATCTGATAAAGCTTTTGGGCCTTCATTTGAGGTTTGACATCAGTGCTGGATATGGAGGCATTCCACCTCTGAACACAGAGCCTCCCCTTAGTTGGTATGGCTATCAGGCTTACTACCTAAATCTTTTGGCTCCAGGATAGAGGCAGCTTTAATTGCCTTGGTGAATAACATACACCAGGAACTGGAAAGGGGGAGTGTGTCCTTGTTAGTTCTGCTGGATTTGCCAGAAGCATTCAGTATCATTAACCATGGTATCCTTCAGGGCCACCTCACTAGAATGGGACTTGGAGGCATTGTTTTGCAGTGGCTTTGCTCCTTCCTGAAAGGTTGAACCCAAGTGCTCAGGCTGGCTCATAGGAGAAGTTCCTGTTCAACTCCTTTGTTGTTGGCCTGTGGAATCCCACAGGGCTCTGTTTTGGTCTTCATGCTATTTAAAATATACATTAAGTTGCTGGGAGAGGGTGTCCAGTGTGTTGGGGACAGGTGTCACCAGTATGCTGATGATACCTAGCTCTATTTCTCCTTTCCACCTCAGTCCAAGGAAACTGGTGCCTGGCAGCTGTAATGGATTGGATGAAAGCAAACAAGTTGACGCTTAACACAGAAAAGACAGAGGTGCTCCTGGTTAATCGTAAGGCAGATCAGGGAATGGAAATTTAGCCTGTGCATGGTGGGGTTACACTTCCCACAAAGCTGTAGATCCACAGCTTGGGTGTACACCATGATTCAGATCTGATACTGGATGCTCAGGTAATTGTGATGACCTGAGGTACATTTGCACAGTTAAAGTTAATACACCAGCTGCACCTGTTTCTTGGGACATCTAACTTGGCTGTAGTGAGTGACACATGCCTTAGGCCCTTTCCAGAAAGTGCCTTTTAGTACAGCAGGACTGTGTACGTAGTAGGTGCCCGGGGGCGTCTCTTTCAGACGCCCACAACCCTATGTACACAGTACAATACAAAATGGTGTTGCCCATTCTACCATGGGCCCCCCCTCTAGGACGTCAGACCGCAAACCGCCTCAAAGAGAGCGGCACAGGTGTGACATCTGGTTGCCACGGAAGGGTGCTGTGGCGCCCTGTCCCAGCCCAGGAAGGAGCTCCAAACGGAGTCCTTCCTTCATTGTGTCACTGGTGCAGCCTTGGTTATACGGCTGCCCAGCAACACAAAAGAGAAAGGGGCCAAGCAGCCCCTTTCTCTTTTCCCCTCCGCTGTTGGGGTGTCCTTGGGGCTTGAAGCCCAAGGACACCTCTTTCCAGGCCGCGGGGAGCGGCTTTTGTTGCTTCGTGCGTCCTGGAAAAGCAGCGGATCGAGGCCTCAGGGCTGCCGGCTGTGGCAGCTGAGGCCCTGATCCATCAGGGAAAGGGCGGTACAGACGCCCCAAAGGGGCAGTCTGTAACGTGCCGAGTTTACATCCCAACTGTATACTCGACTGCACTCTATATGAGGCTGTGTTTTAAGAGTGTTTCAAAAGTTTCAGCTTTGTCTAAGAGTTTGCAGTCAGATTGCTAACAGGTCTCTCAGTTTACAGCAAGCATACAACTCCCTTGTGTGCAAACAGCTTCACTGGTTGTCAGTCTGCTTCCAGGAACAATTAAAGCGCTGGTTTTGACCAGAAAGTCCTAATGACTCAGTAAGCTATTTGAAAAAAATCAAGTCAGTCTGGTATATGTGGTTTGACTGTTTGGACTATGACTCCTGAGACCAAGGTTTTGAATCCTGCTCGTCATGGAAACACACTGGCTGACTCTGGATAAGTCATATACCCTTTCAGCCTCCGAGGAAGGCGAGGCAACCCTCTCTGGACAATCTTGGCAAGAAAACACCATGATAGGTCACTGAGTCAGAAGTACATGAAAACACACAACCACCACCATTTTCCCTTTGAGCCTGCCTAAGTGCAAGAAGGGGAAGCACTTCTCTCTATCCCGCACCTTCACAAGGCACAGTTGGTGGTATGGAGAAGGAATCTGTGGCTGCTCCCACAAATGGAACTCTTCCTAGGGAAGTTAGGGTGTGGCTCCTTCTTTTGTTTTCCATTCAACAACAGGTTAAGTCCTTTCTTCTCCAGCAAGCGTTTGAAAATTTATATTTACCAAAACATATGAGTTTTATGGTGCTGTATTGTTTCTAATCGTTTTAAAAGATTTTGATTGGTTTTATTCTGGTGTTATTTATATTTGTTTTAATCTTAAATTTAAGTGATTTTTTTTTTCAAATTGTACTTTATATGCTATCTTTTGTAAGCCACTAAAGTCCCATCTGGGGAAAATGGTAGGCAATAAATAAAAAAGATGGATGTCACCAACTCACACATTCACTGGTTTTGCACATAATAAGATGCAGGTTTGGTTGGTTGAATTCTGGTTTCACTGTTGTTTTCTGAATCAATTCTTATACAAAGCTACCCACATGTGATGACCCTCTCTGACCCAGGAGCCCCTTCTACCATCCATCAGAAGCCAGCCTCCTCCAGTCCATCTCCTTGTCCAGGGGCCTCGGAGGTGGAGAAGATCTGCGGAACCCGACTCCTATTCCCCTACACCACTCCCTTCTCCTTTGTGTCGTGTCTTTTAGATTGTAAGCCTGGGGCAGGGAACCTATCTGATAAAAAATTGATGTACAGCGCTGTGTAAACTTACATCGCTTTATAAATAAAGTTCAATAATAATAATAATAAATAACGAACATGTTATCAGCAAGCACAACCACGAATCATACTTTTTGTTGGCTATGACTTGCCTCATGATGTCTGAACCAGAACGTGTTTATCATTGGCTAAAACTTGGAACTTCAGATAACAAAGGAGGATCTAAATCAGTCAGAACATAATGTTAAAAAAGAGATTTTTTAGATTGCACGTTGAAAAATGTGATTAATTGATTTCATACATGCATTCGATAAGGACAAAAAATGTTGTAGTTGGCAAATCTGTCTAAGTGTAGAATGGAACTTGGGAAGAATAGTAGGAAGAGTAAACGAAGAAGGAGATTTTAAGAGAAGGATTAGTAGGGAAGAAGTGTAGAGGGTAGAGTCGGTTGTTTTTAGTATCAAGTAGTAAGGAGGTGGGGGTAGAGAAAGTAAGAGTAGACAGTTTAGGAAGGAAGATATCGAGGCTAAGTAAGGGGCGACTCTTGATTTTCCTTTATATTCTGTGTGATTAAGTATGATTGTTTTGTTTTTGTCTATACTACTTGTATTGTTTGTTTTGTTACTATGTTTTGTTTTATTAATAAAAATTATTAAAAAAAAAAAAAAGGCAAAACAAACCATACTCATGATTTTCAGTACGCCTGGTTGTGTGTGGAATACTTTTTTTGAGGAGACATAATCATAATTAACTATGTGCTATAACGAAGCATGGTTAAGTCAGCACTGCATCCTATGAACATCTTCCCTCATACTAAAAGCGTTGAGGTCAATCCTGTAAATAAGAAAATCAAACTAGGTGGATGGCTCTTTTACTGCCTCTGGGACTTTGAGATGCCTTACATAACTGCCATTGTTGAATCAAGACCAAAGTCTATTAGTCCAAAGCTCCATACATCTAGCTGTGGCTGCCTGGTATATTTGAAAAGTTCACAAACAGGACGGACACTGTTGGCTTCAACTGTTTGTTTCTCAGTATTTGGCACCAATGTGCACCACCTCTATACGGAGCATTCAGTTGTGTTCATACTTCAAAGTTACAGGCCTATGTCCTGATATTTAGTCTACACCTAATAAGGAAACCAACCAACAGCTACTACCACACCTGTGGAGTAAATCCCATGTTAATACAATTTGGTTCCTGAACTTCTGTGGATTATCTTCTTTAGGTGACATGAGTTCTTGTACTATACCATAAGAAAAGACTCAATTAATTGCTGTTTCAATATAGGCGGTTACAGACCACCCGTTTGGTGGCGGCTGCACCCGCCCCTTTCCCGGTCTGTATCGGGGCCTCAGCTGCTTAGACTGGCAGTGCTGAGCCCGAGTCCGCTTGCTTACCAGCGGCGGGGAAGCGGCAAAAAGGCCGCTTCCCCGCGCCTGAAAAGGGGTGTCCCTGGGGCTTCAAGCCCAAGGAACACCCCATGGTGGCGGAGGAGGAGAAATGGGCCTGCTTGCCCCTTTCTCCTTTGGGCGCTGGCGCAGCTGTGTGTAAGGCTGCGCCCAGCGACCAAACCAGGAAGGAGCTCCGAAACGGAGCCCTTCCTGCTGTCCGTGCTAAGGGAGGCCTAAACTGTGGCGCGTCGTGACGTCCTCATGGGAGGCGGCCGTGGTGGAATGGCCGCCGCACATTCCCTGTGAGTTGCGCACCACTAGGGCTTAGGGAGCACCGCCCCTTTCTAACCCTAGTATGCGCTCTGCGTGTACTTTCCTGCCCGTTTGTAACGGGCCTACATTGTAAATTTCCACCCTATACTCTCCCTAGAGCACAACCCTAGATGTTTCCTCAGAAGGCATTGTGTTCAATGGAGCCTTCTCCTTGTGTGCTGGGACAGAAATAGATAAACAAATTGCTGGGATGGGATGACAGGGAACTGTGCAAGCATGAACATGCCACACTCCCAGGTAGTGAGCTTAACTAAGTTGCCCTCTGAAACCTACAAGACTCTAGTTAAGTGAAGTTTTAAAGAGAAGTTCCAGTCTTTTTATAATTTAAAGAAGTGAGAAGAAACCCATCTGCTTCTGACTGAAATAAAAAAGATTCTGTGGCAGGCACAGTCATGGGTATGGATTTCTAAGCCACTTTCCATCTCATTTTGATGAGTGCTTAAAATGCAGGATTCAGTGACCTCTTTCAACGCCTTCAGAATACAGGGAGAGAAAGTGGCATCAAGGTCATGGAGCAGATCAAATTGCAAGGTCTCATGTCAATTATCCACCTTACTCTTTATCCCACACAGAGCTAGCCTGTCATCAAACTGCTGGAAAGGAACTGGAGCTCCACCCACATGCCTTTGATTGAATAAACATTTATTGAGTGTTTATTGAACTTCAACCCATCCTGTACAGTTACAGAGAAGGGAGGAAACCTTTGCTCAACATTAATGTTAGTAGTCTCTCCTACGTGTAGTTTAAGAAAAAGGCATTAGCAACACAAGACAGAAAGGAGTGTGTTAAAAACAGTACTCATTAACAGATCATGAGATCCTGGGTGATAAAATATAGTTATAGATAACTATATCACTTTAACTAAGTACTGCATTGCATAGCATTATAAAATGCTGTTATTTAGCAACTCTTACTAAAGTGTCTTTAGAGATATAACCAAAGAAGAAGAGTAAGGCAGCAAGGTCTCAATGTTTTCTACTCCAACAAGGCCCCTTCCTGCTTGATACATTGGATGGATTAGATCATACCCATGCGATTATAATATGCTACGAGTTCCAAAGAGATACAAAACAAAAAACAAAACAGCTTCATTTATATACTGCTTCATACCGAACGAGCAGTGTCTAAGCGGTTTACAACTGTAAGCTAATACCAACTCATGTATTATCATGCCGGGCCTGGAAGACAAAGAGCCCTCCTCCAACCACCATCTTGAGGGGGGGAGAGGCCTTGCAATTTTTTGTATTGTTTTGGAATTTTATTGTACACCACTATGATCACTGCGGAATAGCGGTCTATAAATAAAAAATATTATATTATTATTATTATTATTATTATGTCAGGCTGGAATTGCCTGAGACCAAAGTTTTATAAGGCGCTCTTAATGTCAATGGCGTTAAATGCCAAGGGAAAAGCAAGGGTCACCAGTCCAGTTTAACTAGATAGAAATTCCTTCGTAACTTCTAAACTGGTAAGGTCTGAACTGGGTCAAAGGCTAAGTCTGTACATGCAAAGCAAAGTGTTTGCCATGTAGGATCCTGCCATTTAAACACTTTTTCTTGATCTGCTTTATTTGACTGTAACGTCTTAGGGAGGCATGTTGCACAAGCATTTGCAGCACGTTTGCACAGCAATAAGAGAACCTATAGGCCACAGTGGGAGCAAGCCAGGTGGGCATGTTGGTCTTCTTGCCCAGTGCTGCATTGCTGATTGTGCCCTGACTGCGTAAAGCAGAGACAGACAGGATACAAACCACCCAAAAAGGGCAGTCTGCCGGCACCTCCTTTTCTGTCGGCGGGAAGCCACAGCGGATAAACTGTGGTTTCCCGCTGGTAAAAAAAGAACCCAAAAAAGCGGGTTCTTTTTGCGTCACGCTTGCGATGCCCTTGTGCGCCAATGATGCACTCGTGACCTTACAAGCGCAATGCGATGTGCGGACGCTATCTGTCCATCACGTTGTAATGGCGGCGCCCGTGTAGACAGGGCACCACCATTTTGACGACACCAGTATGTACTAGGGTTAGGGAGCGAATGCATGGTGCGCGCTCCCCAACCCTAGTACCACTGATGCCACACCACATTTTGCTCGTCTGTAATGGGCCATAGTTTGAGTCACAAGCTGTTAAGGCACTAGAACAGTGCAATTTAATAGTCTACATTTTTTGTAGCACCATTTGCTAGAACGATTGGGCAACATAGCTTTACATCAAAAGATTTATTTTATTTGGTAACAGTACTAGTTTTATCTTTTAAGCTGTGATAGGATTGCAACACATTAACAAATACACCCTTCACAAAATCAGTCTTATTAAAAAAAAAGGTTGAACACATTGTTTACAGAACTTTTAAAAAGTCTGTTTCAGTATGAGAACAATCAAAACATCAGAAAAAAGATACTAAAAGCCATCCAGCTTGATGAATAACTCTTTCCCTAACATGACAACAAATAGCTAGAAGGTAGAGGTCACTTTATATTCACTTCTATAGAAAGGATGGGCAGCTGTGGCCCTCCAGATACTGCTGGACTGAGATTCCTATGAACCATCACCATCTGTGGTGTTGTTTCAGCTGATGGGAATTGCAGTCCAACAACCTCTGGAAGGCCACAATTGCTTATCCTTGTATTATGAATCAAATGGATTTTGGATTTTATTGTAAATTATTTTTTCAAGCATATAAACATTGAATCATTAAGTAAGTTTGCTATGCAACTTTTCTGTCAGCAGAAAGTGAGCCAGATACAATTATTTACTTTATTGTGAATGTTCTTCTAGAGATGGGGGCATACCATTTGGAATAGCTCAAAACCCATCATGGAATACACATATTCCAAGTCCTTATTCATTTGAATATGAAATTAATATCCAGTGGCACTAAGGGATCATGCTTGACAGCACTGTCAGTAGGCCTGCTTGGTTAAACCCAGTTTTTTCTCACAGTTCTATAATCACATGGTGTTTCTGAAGAACCCAAATAAAGGTGGCCTATTGTGACCAGAGTTGTCACCCTGATCTGCACTGTAAAAATACTAGGCTGACAACTTGGGATTGAAAAAAAGAAATCATCTAGAGCAGAACACTACAACGTTTACTATGTTCTTCCACAAGCTAGTTTGATTGTTTCTGAAGAAATTGTCGCAATTACATTAATTTTTAACATTATTTTTCATTACGTTTACTGGACTTACACAGAAGCAAAAGTAGGTCAAAACACATGGAAAATCAAATGGAACAATGAGTGGATTATATTTCAAAAGAAAGGTCAATGTATTCACTCATGTATAAGTCTAGACATTTTACTCAAATAATTCACCGCAAAACACTCTGTAAGTACTGTACTTTAACTCTTATTTTTTTAAAAAAACATCCATCACCTGGTGAAAGGCAAGAGCATTATCTGTATTGGAAGCACTGACCCCCTCTACTCCCTCATCCAGCCAGCCTTCAGTGTGAGCACAAATAGTTATGGTATGCCTTCTGGAATTTTGTAAATTCTTTAGCATTGTTTTTCTTTGCTTCATCCTTTACATCCTTTGTTACATGTCCCTAAGTTTTATCCTTGACCTATGTACGGATCATATCAAAATCCACAATTTTGCTCCCAAAACCTTCCCTTGACTTATACAAGAGATGAATTTATAGTTGAGTATATACAGTAGTTTTCTTAATTCAAGAACTATGCATTGAACAATGTTCAAGCAGTAAGCAAAAACATATAGCAAACAACTATTAAATCACATTCATCTGATATGTTCAAAAGTTGCTTAACATTTACAGTTAAGTTCATAGCTGACTGACAATTTTCCAAGCTGCAAACATCTTTTGAGCTTCAGGAGGAAGGAAATGGGAAAGAAAGGGGGGGGAGCAGCAGTGGAAGAAAGCATCTGAAAAGTTATCTTGGAAGGCACCAGCTATACAGGTAATTCAAATATAGATTTAGCAGCTAGTCTAGTTCATATAAACACTTCAGAGAAGCACTGTTTTTTTTTTCTTTCAACAGTTTGATATTCTTCATGTATAAAATGTAACAAGAGCTATTTTTCAAGCTTTAGGAACATAATGGCATCAAAGGATATTTATTGTTGTAACATTTTTCACTACAAAGGAAACCTGAAGCTGCATCTCTTCGCCAAGAGTATTTATTCAGGGATGTCCTACAAATTAGTTGAAAACTTCTGTTGACTTTGTACAATCTTCACAGCATGGCAGGAGCCCACAATAATAAATTAAGCATCAGTTAGGCTGACCATATCAGATATTTCATGTCCCCGGCATTGAAATCAAATACCTTTTAAACCAGTAGATCTCATCAGGGTCTGCAATTCCATATTCTCTGAGTTTCATCACCATAAGAGCACTCTTTTTGATAGCTTCTTCATAGCGCTGGCTGCGGGATAGGAAATTGACATCCTCATGTTTGAAGTCTGGGTCATTTAGAACAAGTGCTTCTGTAGAAAGAGAATAACAGAAGTTGCCCATTAGTGTTCAACCAAAGACAAATTCCTCATTTCAAAAAGCAGGTGTAAAATAGTACCTACACTACAGCTTGATAAACAGGTACTCCAACCTTAAAGAAACATGAGATACTCTTTTCTGTATGCACTACTGAGAACAACCAGGATCCTACAGGGGCACCAGTTTCTAGCCTAGGAACTGTTGTTTTAAGTGTTGCAGATTCTGAGAAGTCACACAAGGAGAGAGTAAAGAGAAATGTCTACAGTGTAATGAGTGAACGCAAAACTGTGGTGCTGTTGCATGACCGGTTAAGAAATGTTCATATACAGCATGATTTCATGAGAGGACACTTATGCCATACTAAGGGTATTACAGGATCTTAGCCAGGAAGTGCTCCATTTAAGGGTCAAAGATTTAGTATCTCTTATGTTTGATTTGCTTGATATTGCCATGGGAAGGCCATCTTTTGACTTTGAGCTTGGAAAATACCATAAATCATTTACAGGTCAGAGTGGATTCATCAGTTACTTTTGTTTTAGAGTGTGGATGGGAACTGGGTTAGTCCTCCATGATATTATTGAACTGCAGCTATCAGCAGTCTAAGCCAGTATTTCCAACAGTAAGGAATGCTGGGAGCTGCTGCCCAACAGTATCTGGAGGACAGCAAGATCCCCTGGTTTGGCATAAGCAAAAGAACAGATGGCAAGGCATTTACATCTAGCTGGTGTGAGGTGCAATATTCTCTACAGGTATAAAAAAAGAGATAGATGAAATGGGTGAATTGCCTATTGCTCACCTCAAGTCTGATAGATACACTCTTTGCTGGATACAGGACCATATGCAAAAACAACTAACACAATTGGCTACCTTGTCTCTCTGAGAGACACTCACAGTGAAAGTGACTAAGAAACGGCAAAACAGAAGAAATTTTCCAGATTACCCTTGATTTAGAGGACGAGGGTTTTAAAATACATGGGAAGAACAAAAACAAGGTGGCTATAACTACTGCAAATCAACGAAAGTATAACTAGCACAAAGTTCTTTGGATGTGGTTAAAAAAAAGAAAACTGGATGATTGTTGTAAGTCCTGCGCCAGTCCCAATAAGGTAGGAAAAACAACAATTCAGTAGAATGCAACACCTATTTATTTCCTGAGTAGCACTTGTTCCAAGCCTTTCCACAGCCAGTCTAGTCACCTCATAAAACTTTAATGCACAGTTTTAATCTGGCTTCTGGTTGTTGTTCTTATTGTGTGCCTTCAAGTGGATTCCAATTTATTGGGACCCTATGGGTCGCCTATCATGTGTTTTTCTTGGCAAGTTTCTCCACATTGCCTTCCTCTTAGGCTGAGAGAGTGTAAATTCCCCAACGCCACCCAATGGGTTTACATGGCCAAGCTAGGACTGGAATCCTAGTCCAACACTCAAACCACTACATCATGGTGGCTTAATCTGGCATGACTCCAATTCCCTATTCACAAATCCTAATTCAGTTAAAGGATTAAAACAGCTGTAAAACAGAGTTGAAATCCTCCCTCAATGTGAAGACATTCAATAGTCCAAAACATCATTAAGAATAAGCATAATTAAGAACCCTTTGGCTGATCAATTGGCCAAATGAACTCTGTTAGTCATTAAAGACTCTATTAGTCATTCAGCATACACTTATTTTTATCACAATGTCTACAGGAACAATAAGAGGCATGCCTTGCTATATGTAATACAGGAGGGAATGTCTCTTCTGAAAGGAAACTTGATATGTTTTATACAACTGGTTTTCTGTTTTCATGTGGTACTGTTTTTAATCTATGCTTTCAAATTAATATGTCATATGGTTTTAATTCTATAGATGGTTTAATACTATTTTAATTTTCTGTATGTTTTTAGCTTTCTATGATTTTACGTCTACTTCTTTTCCCCCATAAGGTACCTTGACTTCCATTCTTAAGGAGAAGCCTGGATATTAAATAAGGTGATAGATGGCAAAATCACCCTTTTAAAAACAGGAGTGAGCAGGCAGTCTATGCAGATGGCTATTCACATACATGTTATGCAGTTGCTAACCAGTTTTTAAAAGTCTTATGACATAACCCTGTAAAGAGCCTTTTTGCCTGGGGCTGGAGTTGGGAAACCTCCCCATTCATCATTCCCATGAGATACTGCAGTGCAGGAAAGGAGGAGGGAAAGAAAGGAGAGGCAGATCCTGCCTCAAGCCAGGGCCTACCTTTCCTCCCAACCAATCTTCCTATTCCCCAATATTCCCTCCGGGGCCACCATCTGTCCCAGGGATGCTCTGCTTGGGAGTCCCCCCCCGCATGGCCATTCTAGGCTACAGAGCAAAGACTGACTGATGGCTAACCCACGAGGGAGAAGGACCTCTGTTAGGAGCAATGGCATCCAGGGGGGTTCACTTTGAATTCGGGGTCCCAGTAATTGGGATGAGCTTCCTACTGGGAACCACTGCTGCCGCTAATGAAGAAGCCTATGTGCTCCTTCCCCTCAAGGCTCCTTGGTCTCCCTCAGCAGCTCTGGTTACAATTCTGGGTTTAAAGTAACCATTAACCAATCGTCTGCAAGACAGACAGACAGACAGACAGACAGGCACCCTCCCTTCCCACAGCCAACCTTCCTTCCCTCCCTCCCACCTCCATCCCCCTTAACCCCAATCATCTTCCAGGCAATCTGCCTCCCTCTTTCCCCCCTTCTCTTCCCCCGACCAGCCCCCTTGCTCACCGATCTCCTTGCGGCGCCGCGTCCTCTCGGCGCCTCCGTCCAGGACGCAGGTGAGGAGCTCGGTGTTGAAGGTGGCCGCCTCCCGCTCCTTGCGCAGGTCCGGGTTCATCATGGCCCAGGAGGAAGGAGCAACGCCAGCCGCCCTTCCTGACTCCGCCAGAGACGCCAACAGACTGAAGCGGCGATTAAGGCGGCGCGCGGGGAAGAGCTTCCGGGCGGGGAGGGGCGGGGCCTCGCGCGCCACGCCCACCCGGCGCATCATGTGACAGGCGGCGAGTCTCCCTTCATGCCCGCCCCGCCCCTCCGCTGCCCAATGGGAAGGCCGCGTCGCAGCCACGTGACACGAGGGGGCGGCACCGCCTGGTCCCAGCGTTTGCCCAGCCAGGAGCGGAGGGGAGATAGACAGACAGACTGCGGGAGAGAAGGTGAGTGGAGTGACGTCATGAGTCTTTCGTAGACTTAGGTCTACTTCCTCTCTCTCTACATACAGCTTCCCCAGACTAACACTGTGCTGTAGCTTTGAATTCTTCTTTTCTATGTATTGCAGCAAAGAAAACATTGTGCAATGTGACATCTGTGTAGAGACTGTCGGAATAAGGGATGCATTTAAAATACATAAACAACTGCAAGACAGAAGTTGGTAGCATGAGCCTTCATAGACTTGGGGCTACTGCCCCAGAGGGCCTTTGGTGGAGTGGGAAGTCCAGCACAATCCGTGTGTGAGACTGTCCATGGAGATGCAGGCCCTTCTGGGTGTGGAGAGGCGGTGGCAGGTTTAGTCTTAATGATGGTGGTTGTGGGAGAGGCTCTTGCATGAAGCCAAGGAGGGCAGGTAACCGTATGGATGAGCATTGGACCGTAGTGTGGGAAGCAGAGGGGCAGGTGGTGAACTGGTCAAGGGCACTCCTGAGGATGGGGCTGCTAGACAGTCTCAAAATGTGTGCAGTGGGCCAGGAAACCATTATCTCTCTTCAACTCATTGCTGATGGACTGTAGTTTGTGGATTACATTCCAGTTCTGCTGTTTCTCTTTCCAGTCTTCCTTTGCACTTCTTTTGGTGAGGTCTGTGGTGCAGTGCCCAGGGAAATTCAGGTATTCTTGTCTCCCCACTCCTCATGTCTGATTTATGTCAGTTTATCCTCTGGCGCAGGGACTGGCCTGTTTGCTCAATGCAGAGTGCTGAAGGGCATTGCAAGATAGTCCCTTGACATGAACATCTAGTCGTAACTGACTTGGGTGCGGTGCTCATCTCCATTACTAAGCCAAAGAGCCAGCGCTGTCTGAAGCCAGCATGACTGCAACACCAAAGTGGTACCTGCTTTCGAACTGCTAGGTTGGCAGAAGCCGGGACTAGTGACGGCAGGCCTCAAACTGCCAACCTTTCAATCTTCTGATCGTCAGAACTGGCATCTTAACCACTAAGCCACCACATCCCTGCTAATATAGCATGCTGATATAGTGTGGCATAAACCACATTGGCAGATGAGCAAGTGAAAGTCCTTCTGATATTGTGGGTGATCTCATTAGGTCCTGTGATGACATGTCCTGTCAGATGTGTAAGCAGAGCTGGTATCTGGGTTTGTTGGAATGCTTTGTACCTGTGTCCTCATCTGTGTTGTCTGTCCTCCGGTAGGTAAGTATTGTTCAGCTAATAGCATCTTCATGTTCTCTACTCCACCCTCATCAATTATGTTGTTGTCTTATCTGAGTGTTTGTTATGGGATGGTCTCCTTTACACATACATGTACAGGCACACCTCTTTTAACAAAGCCTCTGAGCGTGAAGCCTTTTTATACAAAGCCTTTCAATGTCCCCTCAAACATCTGTTTTCCCTTCTCATCTTCTGTCTATCTGGAAGTTTTCTTCTAGCTGCATCAGCAATGAGGATAGTGAAGGAGGGCACAGACTTTTGGTGTTCAATTGACGCAGCATGTCTGCAGTAGACAAAACAATAAAACGTTCACTAGGGGGAAATGGGATTCTATTTTAGGGAATCCAGGTGTTGTGAATGCCTACCTAGGACAGGCAAGATAAACAGCAACTGCTTCCAGAAGCCTTTGCTGAGCATGCATGACCAACAAAATAGAGAAAAAAGGGAAGAGCAGATAAACCTGCCTCAGTTTAGACCCAGTTTGTTATAAATAAGCATAAACCCATACGTTTGGCCAGCAAAATGGAAATCATAAGAAATATGATGAAATAAAAAGTTATCCCTGGATGCATTTTGGAAGAAGTCTTCAAGTAATTTGCTTCAAGGCTTGCCTGACCTGGATGTTTCATTTCACATGTGCATATTGTTAATTTTGAATAAAATGGTTGCTGAAGCATGTTGAACTACTTTTGTGTGTGTGTATGTGTATTATAGGAACTTTTCCCTATTCTTGCCATACTGTTAAAGAAGTTATGCCCAGGAATAGATCTGCTTCACTAATTGAGGTATACTTCTATAGAAGTGTTAATGAACTTTATGTTATAGAGTTAATCCTAGTTAGGGATATTTTGAGTTTCCAGGGAGAGTGAGAAAAGGCCATGGTGGAGCGGTATGGATGACTAAGGGCTGATTATTCATCTCTCCCTCTGTGTTATATTACAAACTTATTCAAACCTTAAACATATTTATTTAAAAGATTTAAATAAATTTAAAATTTATTTAATTAACAAATTTATATCCCACCTTTCTCCCCAAATGGATAAAATAGTAACAAAAGCTAATTACTCTTATAGGTTCATTGTAGAACATCCTGTCCTTAGAAGACCAGATGGTGACAATGTTAGCTTTATTTCAGTACTAGTTAAACTTGTTGTTCACATAGACTTTTGAGGTTCAGTAACTATAACTGATTCTTGCTCTGTTTGTTTTAGTTTGATACTATTCAAATGTTTTAGTATGTTTAAATAGTTTTAAAGTTGTTCAAGCTATTTTAATGACTATAGTCCAAAGCACATTGCAGAAATAATCCAATTTGAGACTGCTTTAACTGCCCTGGCTCAGTGCTAGGGAATTCTGGGAACTGTAGTTTTGTGAGCTATTTAGCCTTCTCTG
>NC_056523.1:137775578-137785777 GCF_019175285.1 Sceloporus undulatus | reverse complement strand
AGGGAGAAGATGGGAAAGTAGATGAAAGGAAATAATTGAGAAGGGAGAAAGGAAGTTAACAAGTGGATGGAATTGAAAGAATGAAAATATCAGAGGACTATCTTTGCCAAATATATGGAAGAATTATAGGTTGGTATAGATATTTTTACAGACAAATTTGAAGTAGACTAGATAGCAATCATGTGTAAGTATATGAAAGTCCAATATGATGTAATTTTTTTCTTGACAATGTATGATGAGCGAATTTTTTTCTTTTCTTTTTTTTTTCTTTTTTGTTTTGTAATGATTTTAACGATTTAATAAAAAAAATTAAAAAATGATTCTGGGAAATGGATTTATAAAGGCTTGAGAGACACCATGAGAAGAGCTGAAAAGGGGATATCTGGAACAGGGGCTCCTTTAGAAAGGTATCCCATGAATGTCAAGAATTACAAATCCCATCTGATCTGTAAGATTAGGAGAATGTACTAGCCAGTCACATTAGGATACTTTGATTCTTCTCTTGACTTGGCTGCAATGATCTATTCTGTAAGTTGTACTTCTATCTGCACCTGAAGAAAGAGATACCCTTTTTGCTCAGAGCTGAGGAATAGGAGTTAGGTGTAAGGAATAAAGGAGTAAGAGGTTTTTACAGGAGTAGGAATAGGAATAAGGAGTAACAAAATCTATGTGTTACTCCTTATTCCTGTTATTATATTGTACATGCAAACACCAAAAAATAATTTTATTATATTGCACTGGGGAAAGGACTGGGAGGCAATGATGAAATATTTTTATTGAATATAATAGGAGTTGGAGTAACATTAAGCAAAAGTATCTTACTCCAGAGTATGACAAGGAGTAACCCCAAAATCACCACTACTCCCCAGCCTTGTTTTTGCTACAGAATTTCTTTGCTTATAAAACCTTCCTTTAAAAGTACACTGTTTCTAACACACTCCTTTTCAAATGCCTTAGTTTGGCCTGGCCCTTCCTGAGGATGTGGGAAAAAGGAGGGAAGCATATCTACAACATCATAAGCAGAAAGTGCAAATGAAATCTCTGCCAATGTCCTGTTGTGTTGCTAAAAGGGGAGCAAACCAACATGTGGTGAGAGTGGTGAGAGTTAGATAAGAAAGATGGTATCAAGGGATACCATTCAAGCAGGAGGTGAACCCAAAGAGTCCTCACAGCGCCAGGTCATGTTTTCCTCCCAGTGAGAAAAATTAAAGAGTTTTAGTTCTCCATAATCTAGAATTATAAAGGCCAGTGGGGAAAGCAGAAAATAGCAAACCAGTTTCTTGGGTTTAACAGAGACTTATACGGTGGGCCCCCTGTAACCATGGATTCTTTAGCCACAGATCCAAGCATCCATGGCTTGAAAATATTTTTAAAATATATGAATTCCAAAAAGCAAACTTTAATTTTGCCATTTATATAAGGGACACCATTTTACTATGCCAGTGTATATAATGGGATTTCAGCAGCCATGGATTTTGGTGTCCATGGCAGATCATGGAACCAAACCCCAGCAGATACCAAGGGCCCACTGTATATAATATAGTATTTGGGAATGGTAAGAAAAGAACATTCTGTTGACATTTTAAGTCTGTTGGCATTCAAAATGGTAACAGACAACATTCTTTATGTGAAGTTAAAGGCTTTCACCACCGGCATAGATGCGGGTGAAATGTCAGGAATAAATTCTTCTAGAACACAGCCATGTAGCTCGAAAAACCCACAAAAAACTAACATTCTTTATTACTGTCTTGAACTAAAAACTCAAACATGTTTTGGTTTGTGGAGAATTCACAAGGATGAAAGTTTAAGTAGAGGCATAAAAACAAGAAAATGTTTCATGTACATGTGCGTTCCTCTCCATCGCTGCCACTCTATTTTCTCTTTTCATTCTGAAAATCCATTTCTGTTCTCTCATTCTGCCTATCTTTTTGTCCTTGTCCATCTGGCTGCCAGGCAGGGACACATTACCAAAGGTCTGATCTCTGGCAGAGAGGTCCAAGGGCTGAAAGATGTCCCCCCAAATGCATATTTTTTAAAAAATTGCTTAGCATTACCTTTGGGGAAATAATGGGATAGTTTTAACTTGTAGGCGGGGGAGGGGGGGCAAGGCTGAAGCCAAGGCTTACATAGCCCTTTTCTCACAATAGTCATTTTAATTAAAAGGGGGTGAGGAAAACATACCACTTTCAGAGCAGCTATCACTACACATCTTCTCAATCTTGTGACTGGGGCTGCTGCCCCTACCACACTCTCTCTTTACTATGCCTTAATCCCAACTCCCGCCTTATGTCATATCCAGCAGGCTTTCGGTTATTTATTGTTTATTCCCTCCCCCCCCCCCGTTTTCCTGCAATTCAGAGCTCTGCTACTGTGAGTTACTGTGAGTTTAAGTTTTAAAAAACAGAGAGGGGGACCACAAAGATTCAGGCTACTTAAAATAGAGAGGGCAAGGGGGGCTAGGAGAGGGGGGAGCCCTGATACCATGTGACTGCCACATGCAACTATCCTAGCAGCAAGATTTCACACCTGGGGCTTGTGCAATTGTGAGATCATTGATGGGTTCCCCCATCAACAAAAGTATAGGCCACAGGGGACACAACAGTTACAGGACAGAGGCATTGTTTGCGATAAATATCACCAAAGATCTTTTTCCTAATGAAATAGTTAAAGCCACATGTAGTAATTTCCTAAAGTCACCAACTTTGACATTTTCAAATGCTGTGTTGTCCTGGATGCCCTTTACCTAGGGCTGTAAGTCATCTTCACTTGCATTTCCATTATACAGCAGTACCCCCTAGTGGCTGCCGCCGCCATGCATCTTTTCTTACTTAGAAACCAGAAACATAAGAGAGATTGATCAAAGCAAAGATCAGGAACTAGACTCATGCACCTGAACAGTTAGACATATATTCAGAGGATTGATCTTAATTGAGGCTGTGCTGCACCTCAGACCTTTAGCACTTCAACCTTTGTCGGGAATTACCTATGCCTTTGTTCTGCCATAATGGGTTACGGATGGGATATAGGGTAGTAATAGTATGATTTAGAAGGGTTTGCTCAGACACAGGTGCTGAGATAATACAGGAAAGCTTCCCAGGTCATTTATCTGAATACATCAGCTTTAATCATAGAATCATAGAGTTGGAATGACCACAAGGGCCATCCAGTCCAACCCCCCTGCCATGCAGGAAATTCGTCAAGTAGTATCCCCGACAGATGGCCACCCAGCCTCTGCTTAGGACCCCCAAAAAGAAGAACTCCACACACTCCGAGGGAGTGTGTTTCCACTGTCGAACTGCCCTTACGGTCAGGAAGTTCTTCCTAATGTTGAGGTGAATCCTTTTCCTGTAGCTTGCATCCATTGTCCGGGTCCTGTTCCCTGGAGCAGCAGAAAACAAGCTTGCTCCCTCCTCAATATGACATCCCTCAAATATTTAACAGGCTATCATATCACCTCTTAACCTCTCTCTTCTCTAGGCTAAACACCCCAGCTCCCTGAGTCGTTCCTCATAGGGCAAGGTTTCCAGACTTCCACCATTTTAGTCCCCTCCTTTGGACACGCTCCAGTTTCCAATGTCTTTTTTGAATTGTGGTGCCCAGAACGGGACACAAATTCCAGGTGGGCCGACCAAGCATAATATAGGGCACTATACTCCTTGATCAAGACACAAGTTAATATAAATAAAATAATAATAATAATATAATAATAATAACTTTTTATTATAAAGCGCTAATTACACAGCGCTGTACATAAGTCTTTAATAGAGGTTCCCTGCCCAGGCTAGAACTAAAAAGACACCACACAAAGGAGAAGGGAGTAGTGTGGGGGAAGGGGATGAGGTCCAGCAGTCCTCTCTACCCAAGGCCTGGACCAAGGCAGGCGGACTGGAGGGAGGGCTTGGCTCATAAGGAGGTTAATCTTCATCCAGGGAGGCAAGCGAGAATATGACCTGCTTCTCGAACAGGACGGTCTCAACTCCATTTTGAAGCTGGTTAAAGAAGTGATGGCTCTTGTCGGGGGGGAGAAGGTTCCAGGAGTGAGGGGCAGCGATGAAAAGGGGCAAATCCAAGATGGGCAGAGGAAATCCTGGGCTGGGACAGCAGACCTTGCTACCAGAATGGAGGGCCCGACTGGAAGGTAGGAGAAAGAAGGTCTGATAAGTAAGGAGGGGCCAGCCCAGGAGGGCTTTAAACGTCGACAGCAAGCTTATACTGAATGCGGAAAGGAGGAGCCAGTGAAGGGATGCCAACACAGGAGAGAGGTGGTCAGAGCGGTGGGTGGAAGTGATAATGCGTGCAGCTGAATGTTGGACAGAAATTAAAGGACGGAGGTGAGAAAGAGGAAGCCCTGCCAGAAGGATGTACAGTAATCAAGTTGTGAGATTACTAAGGCATGGACCAGGATCTTGGCAGTAAAGGCGGAGAGAAATGATCGGATTTATTGATGCAGCCTAAAATTGCATTGCCCTTTTTAGCTGCCGCATCACACTGTTGACTCATGTTCATAAAACAAAGGAAAACAGGTTGTATGGAAAAGGAAAGAAAATGTTGTTATTAATTATAATCAATAAGAATTAAGCCTACCTGAAGTTTGAAATTGTATGTAGTTAGGCAGTTTTAACATTTTTGGTCAGTTCTGACAATGAAAGTTACTGCAACAGGATCTATAGTTTCTTAATAAAGGGTTTCCGAGTTTTAACTACTAAGCCTATTTTCTGAATTTGGAATCCTACTGGTTTTGACAACCTTGGCTGATCTATCAAGGTCCCAAGTGATTTCCACAATAACAATTCCTGTAAGTCAGACACTGGCAGTGCTACTGAGTCAGAGGGGGAGGGCAGCGGGCCCACTATGTTATTTCCTTTTATTTATTTAAAAATATTATATACTTCTTTTCATCAAATAGTCTGTGGTGATCCCCTAAATTAAGGCAAAATATATTTTAAAAATTATACAATGTTAAAAAAAAGAAAGAAAACAACAAAGACTATAGATTTCTTCATATATATAACAGCTGCACTGCTTTTTTGAAAATAACTGAAGATTGTTACCATTTCAGCGAATATGCAGCCAATGCTCCAGATATCCACTGCTGTGGAGTAGTACTTACAACCCAGTAAAATTTCAGGAGCTCGATACCATAAAGTTACAACCTAAAAGAAACCATATCAGAAACTAAGTCCAATTTACATTTGTTATAAATTTAATATATAAAACTTTCCAATTATTATGTTTGCACTATGAACTTCAAAATCCAAAACTCAGGTTTAAATCACACAGTACACTAAACATACAGCATACAACTTTATATAGTGGACCTTTGATATCTTCTGGGTTTTGGTTTCTGGATCTCCTGTGGATACCAAAATCCATGGATGCTCAAGTCCCATCATATACAATTTCATAGTAAAATGAAATTTTACAAAATGGCAAAATCGAGATTTGTTTTTTGGATTTAAAAAAAATTCAAGCTGTGTAAGGTTGAATCCATGGATAAAGAATCTGTGGATATGGAGGGCTGACAGTAGTTCTTTCTGTTTACTCAAGAGTAACTGCACATGGCTCCAATCCATATAGAGATGAGTATGCATGAGCAAGGGAGGCTTACCTATCCCACATCAGACTTTTATCAAACTGTCCCTAAACTACACACAGTTGTTTTAAAAAAACACAAGCAAGTTGGTGCCAGTGATTCCTGCTTTTGCTAAATCACCACATAGAAGCCCCACATTCTAAAATAAAAATAGATAGAGAAGGAAGACTTAAACTTCCCCAATCCCTATTGGTCATGAGCTAGATCAGTCACTCAGGCTTACCCCTTAGAAAATAAAAAAGCATACCTATTTGTACTCTACATGTTTAATGTAGGATGTTGTTTGATCATCGGTGAGAACCACTGATTGCTATACTAGTCTATCATAAACAAATAATCATAATTATAATCTGCCCTTAATCAAGACTAGCAGGGGCATGTTTCTTTTTTTCTAAGCAAGAGCTCCTTTCTGCTGAAGAAGGTTCTTGGCTCCCAAAACATGTGCACTAATTAACAGGTTACTCTTAAAGGTATCACAGGGCACTACACATACAGGCATAGTTTCTATTCTAAAACATGCCAATTCTGTTCTAATCAACCGCCAGATCTCATATTAACTCTGGGAGTATTTTTCTCCTACTCTTTTCTTAGTAAATATGATTGCCAGATCTCTACCTTGAGTCCCCACTCCCTTTTACCTTTAGCCTATAGGAAACTGTTGCCAATTTCTCCCTTAACCATACCCACTGTGACGATGTACTTTAAATAAATTTATAAAGCACCTCAGTTACTAACCTGGGCAATATTACTGCAAAGAGAGAGCGGGAGAGAGAGACAGACAGACAGGCATTACCTCATGTGTATAAGTACGCAGTGGAACACCAAAGGCTCTAGCAAGGCCAAAGTCAGCTAATTTGATGGCTCCTGTTTCATTTATGAGTAAGTTCTGGGGCTTCAGGTCTCTGTGGATGACTCTGTGGGAATGACAGAAGCTCACACCTTGTAGTAGCTGGTAAAGGTAGCTCTAGGGAGAAAAGTTTCAAAGACTTGGCTAAGAAACTATGAAAGGTGGACATATGAATCCCCAAAACAAAAAGTGAGAGGGAGCTCTGCTTGCTTCTAAACAAAATGGGTTCCATTTGAAATGCCTGATGGGATAAAGGTGCATTTAATTTTTAAAACAGGTGTTATTGCATTCAGCCATGGCTGGGTGAAAGCAACCCGTATACAGTCTGGATGCCAGCTGGGTTTATCCTGCGGCTTTTCCTGTTTTTGAAAAGCTTCAGGATAAGCCCAGCTGGCTTCTGGGCTGTATACAGGGTGTATATACCTGGTCATGGCTGAATGTGGTAACACCCGTTTTGAAAATTAAATGCACCTTCATCTTGTTGGGGATAAGGCACTTTGAAACCCGTTGCACTAATTTCCATTGACAAGTGTACGATGGGAAGAAATTGTACAGTATAATATTGATTTTCCTTTATCTTTGCCTAAACATTTGGTTGTCATATTTTTAAAAAAATCACTGGGGACCTGTCAGACATCTGGAATGAAGGGTAGTCTAAAGGAGCAGTCTAATCTAAGAAGTAGTTAGACCATTCCTTCCTGTGGGGCAACTCTACTGATGGAACCTGCACTGTGAGATGGGAAAACAATACACTGGATGTGAAGTTGAAGGCTTTCACGGTTGGATCCATAGTTGTTGGGTTTTTTTTAGTTTTTTTTTAAATAGTCTTTATTAAACTTTTACAAATATTTACAGAAAAAGAGCACCAAGGAGTCTTTTTTTTGTCATCACTGTACCTAAATCTTCAAACCATCCTTTCCCCAACCCCTCCCCCCCGCTAGTTATACAGACATTCCACTTACAGCTTTGCCTCTGAATTCCCCGATTAAATGAAAGGAAAAAAATTGTAGTTAAAGCTCCAACTGCTGCTTTGATTGCTTTCCTGATTTATATCATAAAAGAATCATGTTCTAAATAAAGATTCCTCATAGCTTGTTAATATCTCATAACCATTTCCATGACTATCCATTAAATATATCACATTTTTTTTCCAACTAACATAAAGAGAAGAGTATCCTCCAAATAGTCTTTCCTATTCCATTTATCTTTACAAAATTTTATAAGAGGGTCCCAAATTTTAGTGTCACTATTACGTTTATCCTGTAGTAAAGAAGTCATCTTATCCATTTCTACCACGTCCAAAGTTTTAACTAGCCAGTGTCTATTGTAGGTATTTCTGTGCTTCTCCATAGTTTTGCGAAACAAATTCTTGCCATGCTTACCAAATATAGTATTGGTTTAAGTAATTTCCTTGCTTTTTCTTCCATAATCATATTTAATAAAAATATTCTGGTTCTAAATTTACAGTATCTTAATATTAAATATTTTTTGAATGGTGTGTTGTACTTCTTTCCAAAATTGTTTCACTTTAGGGCACGACCACCATATATGATAGAATATTCCGATATTTTCCATACATTTCCAACAGATATTTGATTTTTTCCTATACATTTCACTTATTCTAACTGGGGTAAGATACCATCTATGAATCATTTTTAGGATATTCTCTTTTATATCTATACATAATGTAAAGTTTAAATCTTTTCCCCAAGTTCTTTCCCTCTTCTCTAACTCTATTATCCAACCTACATCTCTAGCCCATTTTATCATACAACTTTTAATTATTTCTGATTCCAATTCTAGTTTTAAGCAGATCTTATAAAATTTTGCAATTAGTCATTTTCTCTTACCCTTATTAATTATTCCATTAAATTCCATTTCTTCTTCTCTGAACCCAAAAATTCTTTTATCCTCTTTGAATCTTTCTGCCAATTGATAATATGGAAACCATTGTACACTTAATTTACTTTGTTCCAGTTCCTTCTACGTTTTAATAATTATAGCACCTTTTCTATTTTTCTTCAAAATATCTTTGTACCGTAACCATCCTTCATTTCCCGAATTTATCCTAATTGCAAATGCTTCTTGTGGTGAAACCCAGTCCGGGATATTTTTATATATCTTATCTCTATATTTACACCAGACCCTCAATAACGCTTTCTGAATTATATGATCATTAAATTGTTTGTTTTGCCTAATTTTACCATACCATACATACGTGCGCCACCCAAAGATTATATTAAAGCCTTCTAAATTTAACAATTTAACATTTTTTAAATCAATCCATTCCATAGTTTTTTGTGGGTTTTTTGGACTATGTGCCCATGGTCTGGAAAAATGTATTCCTGACATTTCACCTGTATCTGTGGCTGGCATCTTCAGAGAATGGTGGCATGGAAGTGAGTGGTGTATATATGGTATACTTATGTGACTCTTGATTGAGAGGAAGTGATTTACATGTTAATCTGTGTTGGTCTGTTGGGGAATGGCAAGGCCTCGGGGTGGGAGGGTATGTGAGGAGGATTGTGTCTATTTAATTAGAGATCCATTGTCTGTTGGGAAACCCCTGACCCTGGGTGATGTTCATTTGCACGTGCTGAGCTGCATGGTATATGGTAAACTCCTGCAGCCATGGAAGGGTCTCTCCTGTTCTTTGCTGAGCAAAGCATTTGCTGGATTTTCTTGGTTGGTCTATAGATCATTTGGCGATTATGTTTCCTCATCAGTTTCCCTATCCTGTCTGTGACTCCTTTGATGTATGGTAAAAATACCTTCACTTTGGTTGGTTGTTTTTCTTCACTCTTGTGGTTTTTTTCCGGGTCTGGCAGTTCTTCTGATGTCTGAGCTGGAGTAACAACATAGGGACTATGGCGCGTTACACACTGCCATTTACTACGCGCTTCGCACGTCCTAGGGTTAGGAAGGGGCATGCTAGGGTTAGGAAGGGTCTCATCTTCCTAACTGGCCCCATTCCTAGGAAGCGCGGAGCGCATAGTAAATGGCGGCCCCCGTCCACACAGGGGGCCACCATATTTACGTCTTGGACGCACAGTGTCCGGACATGGCGTGGCGGAAGAGACGCCGCGAGTGTGCGCCTCGCGGCGCCACTTCCAGGTGCCAAAAAGGAGCGCCATTTCAGCGCTCCTTTTTAGCTGCGCCGGGAAACCTCACGGTCTGGCCACTGGGGCTTCTCGGCGCAACTAATGATGGCGGCGGCAGACCGCCCGCTTTAGGGCGGTCTGTAATGTGCCTATATATACCATATATACCCCACACACCTCCATGCCACCATTCTCTGAAGATGCCTGCCGAAAATGCAGGTGAAGTGTCAGGAATAAATTCTTCCAGAACGTGGCTACATAGTCTGAAAAACCCACAAAAAACTATAATACACTGGATCTTCCTAGCAGATAACAACTGATGGAAAAATTGACATTGTTAAAGTGTGTGTGTTTGCATAATTTTGTACCTGGATCAAACTCATAGGCAATTCTCCTGTACGTGATAAATCCATGTATTTTTTAAGGTCCTGATTCAGGTATTCGAACACTAAATAGAGTTTTTTCTGACTATGTACCACATCAAGAAGCCTGCAATAAAAATTGATTCTAGTTACTGAATGTCTGAATTTTTAAGAACTACAGTAATATTGTCACTGCTGCACAAAAGACAACATTATCACACATCTTCCCCCTCCTTCACCCCATGCCCCCTCTTTGACTTTCCAGTTTGTGTATGTTTTACTTATCTCTATGGGTG
>NC_056523.1:137757942-137775553 GCF_019175285.1 Sceloporus undulatus | reverse complement strand
GGGTGATTTGTCATGCTTTTTTTTGGGCTTATGCCCCCCCTGCTTGGGTATGGCTGCTCTAAGCCTTCTAAATGTGCTCCTGCAACAGGGGGCTTTATGTACAATTAGGGTTAGGGTTAGGATAGAGCGCCCTTTTCGAGCTGCATTTAGTCATAAGGAGAAGGTGTGCATTCACAAGGAAGAAAGCAGAGAAATCCAGCTCCTTTTTGTCCAGCCTTTCTCCCCGTAGGGCAGCTTGAGAATGGTTTCCAGCTGACTTATCTAACACCCTGCCTGGAAGCTGGCCAGAAACCTGCTTATTTTGACCATCTGTTTCACCCCTTAGTTTTGACATAGCTGTAACAATGCTAGTTAATAATGCTAATTAAATATATAAATTATATGACCGGATGCTGTATAACTGCTAGTGGTTAAGTATCTAAGTTAAGTTTACTTGGTATAATCTGCACCACAGAAATAATGCAGCTGGACACCACTTTAATTGCCCTGGCTACATATGTGTCCGATGTTCTGCACTCTAACCGTATTGCATAGTTTCAAACAAAACTGTAGGATGTTTATTTGGCTACAGGGTACAATCCTGTGCTATTTCTTTGAGACTCAGCAAAGCCCTGAGGCGAGAGCAAATAGTTAGTGGGTTGCTTATTTCTGCATCCCAAAAAGACAGAGTGCTCCTTGCTAGTTTAGTATCACTTCTTTAGATGCACCAGTTTTCTGTTTTTAGAGACAAATTATGCCATCTATGATTAAACTGCAGTGGTAGCAGGTGAAGTTCAATCAACTGTTTATTCTGATCCTCACTATGTTTGGCTGTTTCAGTTCTTTCAAACAGAGAGATTTCTGATTGCTTGGGTACTGGTGGGGGGGGGGGGGGGGGGGGGGGAACTCCTTCCGTCTACCTGTGGGGAAAGAAATTCTGGACATAAAGGGCCGCCTCTCTCCTGTACCTTTCCGCCTCGGCACCCTCAGAACGTCTGGGCAGGCAATTACTGAAGGTGCCTGGGGATAGTGGTTAGCCTGCCACCCCACGGAGGACATTCTCCACGGCTGCCCCAGCCCTTTGGAATACGCTGCCCCACTGAGCTCCGCTCGTCACCACCCTGGCCCCATTCGGACTGGATGACAACCTTCCTGTTCAACAGGCATTCCCCAAATAAAATCCTGTGGGCCTCCCTCCTCTTCCGTGGCCAGAGGTGGGCATGGGGTTTTTTTGTTGTTATGTTTATTGAATGATCTGCGTGTTTGTGGTATTTTAATCTTTATGTATTGATCGGAGTTGTTTGGTTTTTACAACCCTACTGTAAGCCGCCTGATCGCAGGACAGGGCGGGAGGGGTGAAAATTTATAAATAAAATGTATTATTATTCGGTTATTCTCTGTATTCTTCTTTATTATGTAGTTGATATTAGAAAACCAGTGCTCCCTAAAGAAGTGGTTGCTGGTCTATAACTTTAATAAAGATTCTATTCTATTCTGTTCTGTTCTGTGGAATTCTTTTAGGACTTACACATACTCAAAGAAAATAAAGACATTCCAGAAACCAAGGTAATATTCACCAATGCATTTACAGGGAGAAATGTAAGGTACTGCCACTTAGGGCGGAAAAATGAAATGCACAGATATAGGATGGGGGCACCTGGCTTAGGAGACAAACATGTGAAAGGGATCTAGGAGTCCACGTAGACCACAAAGTTGAACATGGGTCATAGTGCGATGGCGGCATGCTAACAAGGCCCAATGCGATTTTAGGTCATCAATAGAAGTATAGTGTCTGATCAAGGAAGTAATAGTGACACTATATTCTGCTCTGGTCAGGCCCCAACCTGGAATATGTTGTGTCCAGTCTGGGGCGCCACAGTTCAAAAAGGACCAGAGAAACTGGAGGCGTGTCCAAGGAGGGTGACTAAAATGGTGATGAAGGGTCTGGAAACCATGCCCTATGGGAAACGCCTTAGGGAGCGGGGTATGTTAGCCTGGAGAAAGAAGGTTAGAGGTGATATGATAGCCCTGTTTAAATATTTGAAGGGATGTCATATTGAGGAGGGAGCAAGCTTGTTTTTGCTGCTCCAGAGACTAGGACCCGGACGCAATGGATGCAAGCTGCAGGAAAAGGGATTCCAGCTCAACATTAGGAGGAACTTCCTGCGAGTAGGGCTGTTCGACAGTGGAACAAACTCCTTCGCAAGTTAGTTGGAGTCTCCTTCTTTGGAGGGTTTCAAGCAGAGGCTGGATGGCCATCGGTCGGGGATGCTGTTGATTTGGATTTCCTGCATGGCAGGGGGTTGGACTGGGATGGCCCTTCTGAGGTCTCTTCCACTCCTATGATTCTATGATTTATGATGTTCTCCCCTGTGCCTCATCCAAGTGACCTGAATGATGGATGGTGATTATTTGCTTTCCTAACCTCTCCAAGGCAGGAGCACAAACACACAAAGTTTTGAAAAAGTTTGATGGTTAGTTTGTGTGCCTGTTTATTGAACCCTTTCCTGTCTGCCAGTATTTTATCTGTCTTATCGATTATTTCTTAGACGTGCGCATTAGGCAGGTTTTTACTCTTCTGTATGTTCTGTTTTTCTGTAGCAGCGTGTGCAGGGGGAATTCTACGGCGCTATATAAATAAAGAAGAAGAAGAATTGGATGGTTAAAAACACATAAACCCACAGTTAAAAATCTTTAGTATAGGAGAAGGCCAATCTGTAGGTAGACCCAACCTTGTAGGGTTATTCAATGACGTGAAGTAAGTTAAGTTCCTCTGCAACTGCATCAGCTAGGCATCTGCGCGATCAGGATTATGCAAAGGACTTCTGCAGTAATACCAAACGAGTATTCTGTAGTGATGGTTAACTGATAGGCCTTTGGGGATGTTCTATAGCTCGGTGGAACAGGATACTAAGGAGTAGCAATTATGGAGTTTCATGGACACTGGTTTCTAAGAGACTACTGGGAGACTGCAGATATCAAATACCATTAGCAAGGCAGGAACTGGTTCTTGGATAATGTACCAAATGCTTCTTTGAATCTAATCAAACTATTGGCCTCCAAGTATCTATCCTTATGTGGAGGAACCCATGCTGTGCCGTGTGAAACTTATTTTAAAGATCCATTAAAACTTTCTGTGAGGGTTAATCAGAGTTGATACGCAAGCTACCAACTACTTATTTTTTTCTTTTTTTAATTAACACTTTTATTAAGTAGTAAAAAAGCCTACAAAAGGGAATATGAGACAGTTTCAACACAATTTCAAAAAGAAAAAGAAAAAACAAACAAGAAAGACAAAAAAAAAAACAGAGGAAAAAAACCAAGCATTAAAAATTCTGTATGGTATTCCTTGGTTGCCTGATTTTTTTCATTATGAAGTATCCCCTAAAATGTGATCTAATATGTTCACCATGTATCCCAACGCAATGCATTTAGCCATCCCGAGCACTTATGCTCACAAGGTAAGCATGTTTGGATGAGATGGGACTCCTGAGAAACCCTATGTCTAGTGGGTTGCTTACATTTCATGTAAGGCAGCAGCATATAAAAGAGTGGGACCCAAGGTTTTACCCTTTCCTGTTATATTTCTTCCTAATCAAGATATTCTTGGCTGCTATTGTCTGATACGGAAAAAATGGTCACAGAGATGCCATTTCTAAAAAAAAACATTAATGGGAGAAGAACAGTCACTCATCATTTGTCACATCTAGTTTGGCCTTAAATGTCTTCATTTCTTCACTGCTTGCAATTACATTGTTAAGGTACTTTACATAGTAGCTTGACTCCTCAAGCGCAAAATCTTGTGTGAAAAACACTAGCTGAGAGTTCCAAATATGTGGCTACCTAGACTTGCATGTTTTTCTTTATTCAGTACAGAAATCTGATTTGATAGGGAGCTAGTGTGAAAGTTGTGTGAACAAGAAGTATGGAGACCAGATACATACGAATCTAAACGGATCTTTTTCAAAGAACTAACTGGCGCGTCTGCTTGTGTCTGGCCTTTATACTACGCCGTATGTGCCTTCCCCAATCTTCTCCACTTTCTGGAACACTCTTGAAAAGTGTCCATTCTTTGTCTTCTTGTTTCCTCCTGTAAATGTAATCAGCCTATTAGCAAAAGTTCTATTTTGTCATTTAAATGCTCTATAGTCCCACGCCACCATTCCTTCCACCCTCACGTTTCTACTCTGATATTATTGACATCTCTCCTTTCAAAGTGGTTGTCTTTATATATAAATCCTTTATAAACCAAATGTTGTTCTCAATTCTTATATTATTTATTGTTTCATACAGCTACCACAGCAACACAATATCCCTCTCATTCCACATAAGGCTGTCCTCTTTCAAGAAGCTCTGGAAACATTTAGTATCATGAGAATTCTGTGAATGTGAACCTAAAGACATGGACCTCCTACGGTCACCTGTACAGTTCATAGCCAGGCAGAGTTGTGATCCGGGTGGATTATAGGTTTTGTTTTTAATCCCAGCTGTGCCCCGGAAGATGACAAAAGAAGTGAGAATGTGTTGGTGCAGCTAATGCATTTACTGCTCTGCATTATTCAGTTGATGAGGTACACATCTCACATTTCTCTCTTGACACTAGCATCAACATTATTGCTGTTCCATGTTTTACAATTTCTTCCACGTCGCTATAGTTTTTGATCTAAAACACAAGACAAAACTATCGGCCAACTTGATTTTAAAAAAAGGAAATATTCCTGAAAAAATCGTTAGTACCGTCCTGACCATAGGGAAGAAAGTAGAAACTTGCTCATGCAGCTCTGTTTTCTAAGCACATTTACCTGGGGAACTAGGTTCATTGTGTTGCAGGAAGGATCATTAAGAAAAATTACAATTGTTTTGGTATGGTTTGGTTCCACGCACACTCCATAACCCTGTGGTACCAAAATCCATGGTGCCTCAGTCCTTTATGCACATTGATGTAGTAAAATGGTATATCTTATTTAATTTTAAAAAATTACCAATTAAGTTTGCTTTGGATTTTTAATATATTATATTATTCAATCACTGATGGGTGGAATCCATGGATGCAGACCAAAACTATAAAAACATTTTTCTGCTGTCAAGCTTTTTCCGACTGACAAAGATGTTAAAAGCTGTGTCACCCAGATTTTAAGGTTTGTTTAGCGTTTTTAATACATTTTAAATTTTAATGCATAATTGCTTTGACTTTTAAAATAGTTGTTGTTTTTTTTTAATTTTATATGTTACATTTTAATGCTTTTGTATGCTCCGCTCCGGTTGCTGCAACAAGGTACACGTCCCAGATTCCATGCATGCGCCCTCCTGGCATTAAAGTGGTGCCAAACTGGCTTATTTCTGCCGTGCGGATGGGCTTCTAGAATGGGAATCTTCTGAACAACTGCCATTTCTTGGCAGCATTTTCAAAAGGGGCCAGAAACTCAACTGTTACTTAGGACCAAAACCACATGCAGGAATAACCCAGTTGAGGCCACTTAAACTGCCCTGGCTCAATGCTATGGAATTCTGGGAGATGTAGTTTAGTGAGGCATTTCGCTTCTCTTTGCAAAGAGAGCTTGGTGCCACAATAAACTATATTCCCGGGATTCCCTAGCATTTGAGCCAGGGCAGTTTAAACGGGTCTGTCAATGTTTTGGGCTTACTTTGTGAAGGCTCAGGCCCCGACTTTCAGAAAGCCCCTGAGTACACCGCCCCAAACTACCTCTTTCCCAAGTGAATTACAGGTTTAAGGGCCATTTAGGGATAAATAAAAACAGCTCTCTGCTCTCTAAGGCTTCCCACCTGTTGGACCAGTTTCCCATTTGTCTCCATGACTTGCTAATCTCTGCCAAACTACTGTACAGGTTTACCAAGAGGCCAAATTCACCTCATGCAACACAGCTATATATGCCACCACTAGAGGGAGAAAACAAAACACACATTGTGACTATCAAGCGTAGTATAAATAATACAATACATTTATTTTCACTCTTAGCTTTCCCTCTGTACCTTAAATGTTTGCATCCCTCTGAAGCAGTGACTTGGGAAGACCACGCAGTATTTCTGCTGCAAAGAATCGATAGCGTCTTTAATTATTGTGGACTAAGGCCCTGTTCAGACGGTGAAAATAATCAGGATGAATCCGGTTGAATCACTGTTGTTCACAATGCATCCCAAATGACCTGATTAAGGGGTTTTCGGGGGGGGGGGATTGCCCAAAAAACCCACTTAACCTGGATACAATACCATCCCCCCCCCCCCGATTTTTACAAAGATTGTCAATGTGAATAACTGATTCAAAATAGATCTGGGATAATTCGGAATTAACTCTGCATGCTTGAAAGCATTTCAAATAAATTGAGTCCCCAGTTCTGGAATAGAGTGGGATATAAACTATTATTATTATTATTATTATTATTATTATTATTTCATTATTATTCACACAATGATATAAATATATTTACTTCTTATTGAATAATCTCCAGCCATTTCAAAGATACAGATAAAAAAGAAGAGAAAAACCATTATTATCCTTCCTGTTTATAACACACCTGTAAATAACCAAACTCCCAGAAAGTGCATATAGTTGAATAATAAATAAATAATATATATTAATTTTTATAATCTATTATATTGTTGTTGTTGTTATTCTATTTATTTATGACAAACCTGGCATTGTGAGAGGTTATTCACATTGTTCCATAAAAACAACGACATCTGCTTGCTCCTTTTGTTTCCCTTTGGCTATAATTTTTCAAAGAACTGGCACTAACACATAGCTATCATCATCCATGATCTATGAATGAAACCAGTGCTGCTGGTTTAGGTATCACTTCAGCCATGTACCCTAAAATCAAAGGGGAACAACCAGAACGAAAATACATATATTTCGTTTTTAAAAAATGCTTTCATGGTATCGCTGTTATAATCCACTGTGTGTAGTACACAAGATGATTAATACATTTGGAAACACATCCTCTATGCCAAAATAGTTAACGGTTTTAAAAGTTAGTATGCAAATAAAGTCATGTAAAAGTCCTTTAAAAAGCTAAGAATTGGTGATACCTGCCACAAAATTGCAAACACATTTTCTAATTTTAAGAAGGGAGCATTTTTGCTCAGCTTTAACACTACTAGTGACAACCCTGATGGATAATTACAACACCATTTTGAACTTAAATGTAAGATGGAAGAAATGTGGATGTTCATATCCCCTAAACACATTTATGAAAAGTCAAGAACGCTGTCTACTCTGAGGCAATGGCTGCACAAAACAGATGTATATCAATAATGAAGGATGTGCTAAGTCATTATTTCGTTCTTTAACAGAAAATTTGATACCAGAGGCAAAAATAAATGGAAAGAACGGATATGTTTTTACACCATAAAAAAGAACAGTTCGAACCTGTTTCAGAAAACTTTTTATTAAAACAATTTTGCATGGGAAAGTAACAACCAAGTCAGGTAAGTTTGCATAAGCAAATTAGAGGCAGGCTTATTTATCTCCTTTTTTCTCTTTTTTGCTATTCCTCTTTTTTCTTTTTGCTATTCACACAGATCAGTAGGATCTGTAGATAGCTGCTATTCACCTTGTCAATTGTAAACAGGCATACATACCAGCTACCGGTAGGATATCTTAGAGAAGTCCCACTTTCTCCTATTTTCTTTTAAATGTTCATTGTGCTTTCCCTGTTTTGGTGCATTTGAATTATTTTAATTCAGTTCTTAGTTTAATATAAAAGTTTGCCTTTTTTAAAAAAAATGTTCTTCGGATTATAATGATTGATTTTTAGGCGTACTCTGTTTTAAATTCGTTTATGATCTGTCTTGGGCAGTGTATTGGATAAACACAAGAGATGAAATAAACAGCAATCACGATGTTTAAGGGCGGAGCAGAGCTCCACGTTGGAGATAAAAATTTGGTATCTTTTAATTTAGGAAAAGGAAGGGTGGGAATTTGACAGTGGTAGTATATGAAATCATGCCTAGTGTTTCTGGGAAACTATGTTGGGAGGAGAGAGGGAGGAGAGTGCAGTTTCTCCATTTCCAGCTTATGCACTTTCCACTGGCTACCATGTGAACAGAATCCTAGCCACAGATACCTTGGTCATGTTCAGCAAGGCTTTTCTTATATTCTTATAGAATGTTGTTAAATACAACTATGGTAAATATTGTCTGGCTTCCGTAGATCATGTTTTTTGAATAGATACTTGAATGTAAAAACTATACAACATGTTGTACCTGGAACACCCTATTCCTCTCTTTTATGTAAGCAACACTATGATACATGGGAATTATCTAAAGCACGTACAGAGCTGGTAAGAGCCATCCTTCCTCATGTAAGAGCAGTGCAACCTGAGACTTGTGAATGGAAGTGTCCATCCTGAGTGGAGGGATGCCTAGCTGCAAGTCTTAAAGATGAGCAAGGGACCTCAGAAAGAATTCTTTGTTGTTTGGCCACACAGGACAACCAACGGAAATTCAGGAACTGGGGGGAGGGGGATTCAAGTGTACCCCTGCCCCATCTTCATCACTAGCAGGTTTGCATCGCAACTGGGAGTTGTTGTGGTGACCATGGACAGCTGGCCACTAGTGACTGAGGAAAAGTGAGGGGGGTGTCTCTCATTGTGGTTGATGGAGGGATATAAGTCAGAGGGCTCTTCCCTATCCTCAGTTCTATTCCAGCCGTGGGAGGACTGGAGAAATGCTGGGGGCTTGGTTTCTAGTGGGTGTGTTCACAGTGATCTCCGTAGTAAAGCGGGCATGGAGAGCTGGATGGTCATCTGGTGAGCGGTAATGGGGGAAGGTCTCCATAGTTGTCAAACTGGAGGTTCCTGTACTTTAATGGCTGCATGAAGACTGTATTCAGCATTGTTATTTGTCACACAATCAGTAAACAGGCAACTTGTGCTGAATTGTTTCTTTGATGCAACCATTAAAGTACAGGAACCCTCTCCAGTTTTCAATCTGGCAACCCTGCCTTTGGAATAATCTGGGGCTTGTCAGCTACTCTTCTCTGGCTCATGGTCAGGCCATTTCACTTGGCACTGTGAGAAGCCACTCTGAGAGCCTGGCTTCCTAGCAGACCAACTATTTTACAAAGAAATTCCATTTTTTTATATTACTATTTCTTGAAATTCACCAATTTCACAAGGTGACAATGTTAATGTTTATTATTAACTTTAACATCCATTTGAAATGGTGAACCTCAAAGAAAAAATAATATAAAAAATTGAATGTTTATTCCGTATTTTCTTAACATTCCTGGGAAGACATTAACATAGCCAAGCCTACTTCCGGACTGTGTATGTACTAACTTCTCTCCTTCTTTTGGCCCTGTTGTCAAAAAGCAAAGGAAGTGGGGGGAGATTATTTCAAAGTTTTATACTGTTTTTAAACACGCCAAAACAAATTGATAGCTAGGTCATGCAAGGCTAATGTTTTCATGATTTCAAAATAGTTACATTAACAAATTTACATACTGTACAACAACTGTGTGCATTTTAGTCATGATTTCCACAATATGCATGAAAAGATCTTTGAATTTTGTGTATTTAAGTGCTGCTAAACCTGAATGTGGCTTATAAGCAATGATAATGCAATATGTAGGTGTCTGTGTATGACAGTAGAAGAAATAGGGCATTCTCTGAATAGTAAAATAAGAGCTCTTTCCACATATCTCTCAAGCGATAAATGTGAAAATTATAGTTTCACAAAAACATTTACAAAGTGGTACAGTCACAGAAACAGAGGAAAAAACATATGATAAGTGAGTGATCAGTATGAAAGAAGTTTGTTCCACATTTAAGTCCATCTTAAAACATTGAATTAGGAAGTATTCTCCTGGATTCTTCATTCTGTCCTGGAAATATTGCCTCGTTCTCTTATGGCCTTTTCAAACACTGAAGGTTTTCCTTCCACAATGTAACATACCCGGGCCTTCAAACCGCCTCCTCATCTGAAATGTAGAATTCAGTTCATAGAAACAATTGTGACTTTTAGAAGATCTCTTAAGCTTTGGCAATTACATCATATGCACAGCCTTGACAAAAATAACAACCCAATGCCAAATATTTGATCATGTCTGCCATGCTCCTTTACAGCAACACTTGAAAATAGGCTGGTGTGCAAAGTTTAGGATTTGTGTAGAAGATCATACTCAAATAGGCACATCATCATCACTGTGTAGTTCCAGATCTGAAATAAGCTCTTTCTCTAGGTCAAAGACACGAAATCTGGAACCAGTAGTATGTGTTTGTTTTAGAACCAAGGTTCACATTCATTGATTCAGTGGAAAATTCACTTGGTATTACTTGTTCCTATATAAGCACATCATAACACTACTAGGGAAAATATATCTGTGATGCTTCTGCTAATATAATTTGAGGGCTTTTCTTGTTCTCCACTACCTTTCCTTATGACACATTATGTGTTATGTGAAACATTCTGAGCAGGGAGTGAAGATGCTCTCAGGTTGTCTCAGTATTAAAAGTATTAAGCAATGAATCTGAGGTTAAATTAGAACTGTGTGTAGCCCTGTTTCCTCTGGAGACCAGCAGACACCATCTGTACCTTGGGTTCAACAGCTAACAAAAAAAGGCTCTGTGGACTGTGTGGGGAGATTCTTTCTTTTCTCCCACCTACCCACCCCACCAAGGTATTCAAATCTCTACAAGCATTATATGCCCATTTCTTTTGCATCCATGCATTTCTTTACAGAGTTCAGACAGAAACTTAGCCAAAATGTACATAAAGTGGGTAGAGAAGTGGAATGGGCACAGTCCTCAGCCAAGCCTGGAACAAAGTTTAATGAACCATAGACAAAATATGGGTAAAAAGAGATGGAGGAAGAAATACCCTTTAGGATTTGTTATTGTGAACTCAGTCCTGGATTAGACTTTTGATATGACATTTACTTTCATGTACCCGTGACTTTTATCGATTCCATTTTATCTAGTCTGCAAACTGAATTCCAGAGCAACTACTGTCACACGAACACGAGTCTCTTGCAATAGCAACTAGAAAGCATAGCCTATGTTAAAAACAATAGGTGAAGCCTTGGATAGTCTAGAAGATCAGTGACTCATGTTTATCATAATATTTTAACAAAGATGTTGCCCTTCTTAGATCATTTGGCAATTCACAGCTATTTACTTTGTATAACTGGATCCAAATTCTCTTTCACATCGTGTTCACTGGCTGGCATAGGTAGTGCCATGTAATCAAGGTCTCTGCAATATACATGTGAATAAAATGCTAAAGACCACTGGTGGACCAAGCAGTGGTACAATATAGTTTGGGATCTTTCATAATAAGTGTACAGTCGGTCCTTCTTATAACCGGTATTTTTATACAGGATTTAAGCATACACGTTGTTGAAATTTCCAAAAAGTATAAATTACCTTGATTTTCCATTTTTTATATGGACAGCAATTTTGCTATGTCTTATACTTATGGGACTTGGCCTACACGGTTTGTTATACACGGGGGGATCTTTGAACCAAAACCCCAGCGTATAACAAGGATCCACTGTACAATATTTGTTTCTACCTAAAGGAAGCTGGGAGCCCTTGCTAAAAGCACAGATTATCATTGGGGATATTATATTTTCCTAGCCTTAAGCAGAAATGCATGTTCCATCTACTTGCATTATTATCACTCTGTTGCTGCTTTTTACACTTGAAGTATCAAATATATCAAAATACTTCATATAGGAACAAGAATGATAAACATTAAATGAGTTGCTCCCAATAATTTTGAAATGTCAGTTTACTGAGCTCCTTTTAGCAGGAATAGTAGTTCAAGTTACTGATAAAGAGATTTCTGGGATGTTAAACTGCCAGATGACCACGGGTTCGAGAGTAGACCTGTCAGATTTGAGACAAATCCTTTAGAAAGGCCATGGCACCATAATCAGAAAGCATATTCTTTCATGCTTTTCATGTGCTGTTCTACTAAACTATGCAAAAACTATTTATTACATTCGCTGTTCTTATTTTATTCTTTCTCGATTACAAAAGAACCAACAGGTATGTGGAAGGAGAAACATTATCTTGCTGCATTCCAGGGGCCCTCTAAATTTCTTTGTAATAATTTCATTTTTCATAATCTGTTACCACTGAAGGAGAACATTAACCATAGCAGCTCTTTCAGATTTCCCCATGCGTGGGGAGAGAGAGTTTCTTTTCTCTTGAGCCAAGCAGAAAGAGTCTGGTGATTTTGCTGTTAAAACAAACGAGTCGAGTCACTCTCCGCCCGCACCGTCTGCTGCTGTCTGGGGAGTGAAGGCTGAAATCAAGTTGAAAACCTTATCCACGGATCATGGCAAAATCATAATATTGGCCCCAAAACATGCCTCGACTTATAGATGAGGTCAACTTGTAGAGTATATACTGTTCTAGGACCATAAAGCTTTTGGGAATTGTGGGACTGAAGATACTTTGTTGGGACTACTCCATATTCTGATGATTGACCAAGTGGTTGGAACTATGGAAGTTGACATCTGGAAGGTCACGATGTCTTGGTTCCTACCCCCAATCTAAAGTCTCTGACAAAGGGAATCAGGTGTAATTTTAAAAAACAATCACCTCTAGTCTGGTGTGTTGCACATAAGTATCCACAGTTCTTAAGCATATCAGTGTGAGAGGGCTCCTAACCAGGCTGCGTGTGGACATCCGCGCAGTGCCATATAAAGGACTGATTTCTTGAGATAATTGGATCCAAAATTCCGTTTTGATTTTGCTAGAATAAAGTTAGCCGGTTCGATGCGCCCCAACACATACACTGTAATGCCAGAGCTAATTTGACTAGACAAGCCGGTGTATTCTAAGTGACAGATGCAAAAGGAAAGAAGAGAACCACCAACAGGGTAGCCAAGTTAAACATTTCCTTGTAGGAAAGGACTGAACTCAAGTCTAGGCTCCCAGTTCCCAAAAGCTCCTTTTCGTGCCTACACCCAATGGTTCTCAATATTTGGTCTTCCAAGAATCTTTGCCATTGGCAAAGTGGCTGGGAATGAAGTCCAAAAAATTCAGAGGAATAATTTTGGCAACCACTTCAAGATATTCCTGGTTCCTAGAATGAGAAAACACAAATGGACTTACCCTGTCCATATTCCGTTTCCCCCAGGACAAGATAGAGAGACCCAATGTGGGCCTGGCAATGGTTCCACAAATTTGGTACAGACTTGGAGCTGCGAACAGAAGTGTGCTGAGCTGTTATAGTGTTGGAGCTGGTCATACATAGGGTGTAGCCTGAAGGACAAAAATTAAATAGTCCTCTTTCTGTATAATGATGGTGTTGATGTGACATCAATACTTTCAGGAAATGTTATATATATATATATCACCAAAGATATTAAATATTTATTTAATTCAAGATGGAATGTTATAGCCATCCGATGTTTTAGATTGCAAATCCCATCATACCTCCCACTGGTTACCACCAATGCTATGGCTGCTGGCGTGACAGCCCAATAATTCTTAAAAGTTCCAGAGGCCCGCTTTGATTTTAAATGTATTTTAACTGCCTTGTGATATACTGGGAGTGAGCCAAGGTTCAAAAATAAATAACATATGCATATAAGTATATATAGAGAGAGGGGGGGGGAGGGGGGGAGAAGAAGACAAAAAAAACAAAATATTTGAATAATATTAGACAATCTGCGTGGATGATGAAGCTATTTATGGGCTCAAACTAAAGTCAACACTGTAAATCCAGCCCAGTTTTACCTATACATTAATTCTTCAAATGGCAATGGAAGCAATTCCATAGTGATCCCCTGGGGTGTTCAGAAAGATCGACAAGTAGACTAAAAGCAACAGAAATGTTAATATAGGAACCGCACTGACCTGCCAATGTTCTTAATGTCTTTCTTCTGGGACTGATCAAGGTTTATTTCCCAGGGAAATGATACGTTGTCCAGCTGCTGGAAGCAGGCATTCAACTGTCTTCAAGGGCCAGGAGCCTATAAAAGTGGAGAAACATTAAAAGAACATCTTTCTGTTTTGATAGGCTTCTATACACCAATGTCACGATAAAGTCTCATTGCTGCCCTCTACAAAAGGTGGGTGTTTTGCAGGCATTTTATTCACTGCTAAATTCAGTCATAATAGAATATTCCATCTCTTCCCGTATTTATATCACTTTTAGTATTTCCAAAAGATGTTCCTGGTTTGTCATTATTATTATTCATTTATTCATCTCTCCAGTCACATTGTTAGATTTAGGTCAAAACACACTACAGAAAAATCCATTTTAGGCCCCATACAGACAGGCCACAATAGCTGATTCAGGTCACTTTGGGGTCTGCGGTTTAAAAGTTGCATGTGTCGTAGGTCTGGAAGCCATGCCAAAGCCACCAATCCAGTCTAAGGAGGAATGGCTTTGGCGCATCTTCTGGACTTGGACGCATGCATCGTTTATTAACACAGCCTACTCAAAGTGACCCAAGCAGCTTTATTTTGGCAGTTGTAAGGGCCGTAGACTTCTTTAACTGCTCTCGCTCAGTGCTAGGGATCCTGGGAATTGTGTTTATTGTGGCACCAGAGTCTCTGTTAGAGAAGGCTAGGCTCACAAAAACGACAGTTCCCAGAATTCCCTGCACTGAGGTCCAGGGAGTGAAAGCAAAGTCTCGGGATGATGTCGGCAATGGTTGGACTATAGTCCATACAATTAGCTTTGAACAAGTTTAAAAATATTTTTAAAATACTAAAAACATTTCGAAATGTATAATTAAACCAAACGAGCGCAAGAACAGTTATAGTTACTGAACCTCAAACGTCTATTGTGAAAAAAAAGTTGAAAACCTAGTACTGAAATTCAAGCTAACATTTTCACCATCTGGTTTCAGCATTGCTTGATAAGAAATTAATGCTCAAGAAAACATTGTATATAGCAGAGGGGGTGGGCATAGGGCGAGTTTATTTATGGGGAGGGGGGAAAAAGAAAAAGATTAAGTTCAAGACGCTGGAAATCTTTGTACAAATATATTTCGGAGGTTATGAATTTTTGCTAAGTCTTGAGCAAATAAATAAATAAAGGGGAAAAAAAACAGATTGCCATTGGATTATACTTCCAATTTCTCTTGTCTGATAAACTCCCCTGCCTGATGTAGTTCAGAGGCAGATGGCGTTTAGGTGGCCACTTGAAAGCTGGTTAATCTACTTTTGCCCTTGTGCATTGACTTTTGCCTCAGGCCGGAGTTTGAGACACTCAAGTGGACTAAACCTCCTTCCTCCAGAAAGCTGACAGTAAGAAGGGAGCTGTGAGTGGGCTGTTGTGACTTCATGGAAAACACACCAATTTAGAGATTAGGTGATGATTTCAAAAGAGCATGTTTGACAGGACCAAGAGTCAAAGTCCCATTAAGTGGTTGCATCCTGGTAACCAAGAGTGTTGATTAAGGTTCTTTAAGCTTTAAATAAAAGGAACAGAAAAAGCCAATAGAAAAACATACATTAAATTGCTGACAGGTGGCCCCTGCACTGACTCTTAGTCTCCAAGGGAACCATTGCTTTAGAGAGGCGACAGCTCTACACCAAGTCTATATAGATATTTGTAATGCCATTCTCCTTTCCTTTCACTGCCATCATCTGCTGTCCTTCTCACCCTACATGAATAGAAACACTCTCTTGTTTTTCCCCATTTTTTCATTTCCACATCTCCCACACAAGTGACATTTTCATTTTTTGCCTGCACCAGAGTTCATTGACACAATCCAGCTTTTGGAAACAACCATTCTCTTTTCCATAGAAGCATCAGATTAATAACATTTGTCAATGGCTACTCATAATTCAGTTCACAGTTCATCTCTGAATGAATTGTACAATTCACAATAGCATGTGGATGAAACAAGTGAGATGATTGTAGTTCATAAACATACAGAACTATTTGATCCAGTTTGTCTACATTTGCAGCATAGGTTCATCAGTGGCACAGGTTTTTCAAAGTCAGTTAGAAATGGGGACATATGATGTGAATAAGTGGGTTAATTTTTAGATTGCAGAAACAGACATTTTGAAACAAGAATATTTCCAGTTAATAAACTAAAGTAAATACTGAAGTTTTTTTTTTTTTAAAAGAAGGATTAATGGAATGACTTATAGAAGTCATCCCTAACTGGTTAGTGTGTTGGGCAGTATGCTATTTGGGACTTAAGCCAGATGACGCACACTCTGACTCTGTCCCCAGGGTGCCATGACACTGCGCACCACTCTACATGGCACGCGGTATCATGGTGCACCTCTGGCACTGCATCCAGATGATGCAGTGTTGAAGGAGCGCCATATAGCTGCACCACTGTGGCTATAGTGCCCTTTAAAGGGCACAAAAAAGAGCCGCTTTTCTGTGGCTTCTTTTTGTGCTCTTGAAAGACCAGATCGGGGCCACGTTGTGAGGTTGCCATGGCCCTGATCCAGCTAGGAAAGGGGCGGCATCCCACCACCTCTTTGGGGCTGTCTGTCAAGCCCCTAACTGAAAGAATATCAGTGACCAGTCATGGGTAGTTTCAGAGATCATACATCTACTTTTAAAAGTAACTTTCCCAGATTTAGTATTGGGAAGCTTCAAAAAATGTCATCTTGAGAACTTGGACTGTCCATTATACATCTGACACCAGCCACATCTGACCAAAGAAGAAGGGCTCTGGAGCTCAGGGGGCCTTTTATAATCTGGAGGGGGACTGCCCTAACCTTGGGGGGAACAGATCCTCAGAGTGTATGCCTTAAAAGGTATACCACCTTCAGCCTATGTTTACATGCAAAATTATTTAAGAAGCTTATATTTGTCAGGTAGTTAAGCTTTCATCATCATCTTTTAATACCAATTTTGTAATAAAAAAGGTATTAAAAGATGATGATGGAAGATACATAATAATACGGGGGAAATTAGGGGAGGATAAATATGTCTTGGTAAATGTATATGCCCCAAATGAAAAACAGGAAGAATTTTATGAGAAAGTATTAAGAAAAGTGGAAGAGCTACAAGAACAATATGTGGTATTGGCAGGTGATTTTAATATGCAAATGGATAGGATAAAAGATAAATCTAATCCTTCAGTAAAGGATAGAAGTAATTATATAACAAATTTAAATAAAATAATGAGCAAAAGGGAGTTAAAAGATGTATGGAGATTAGTAAAAGGAGATGAAGCAAAATACACGTATTATTCTGCTGTACATAAAATATATACAAGAATAGAGTATATCTTTGTATCAAAAAATATGATAAATAAAGTATTAAATTCGGAAATTTCAAATATAAAAATATCGGATCATGCCATGATGAATGTAGAAATAGTGGTTAAGAAGGACTATGAACAAGTAAAAAGGTGGAGGTTAAATACTAAGATACTGAATTATAAGGAAATTGTAGAAAAAATTGGAAAGGAATGGCAAGAAATATGGGATATAAATGATAAAGTGGTGACAAAAGGGTTGTTATGGGATACTATGAAAGCAGTTACAAGAGGAATATGTATAAAAGAAACATATAATCTTAAGAAAAGACAAGAAGAAAGAAAGAGGAAATTAGAAAAGGATATAGAAGTATTGGAAAATAGATATATGGTTAATAGAACTAGATATATATAGAATTAAGGGCAAAAAGGGAAGAATTGGATAAGATGGAAATAAATGAAGTACAAGAAAAT
>NC_056523.1:137757207-137757842 GCF_019175285.1 Sceloporus undulatus | reverse complement strand
AAATTGTAGAAAAAATTGGAAAGGAATGGCAAGAAATATGGGATATAAATGATAAAGTGGTGACAAAAGGGTTGTTATGGGATACTATGAAAGCAGTTACAAGAGGAATATGTATAAAAGAAACATATAATCTTAAGAAAAGACAAGAAGAAAGAAAGAGGAAATTAGAAAAGGATATAGAAGTATTGGAAAATAGATATATAGTTAATAGAACTAGATATATATAGAATTAAGGGCAAAAAGGGAAGAATTGGATAAGATGGAAATAAATGAAGTACAAGAAAATTTGATTTATTTAAGAAGAGAATTTTTTGAATATAGTAATAGAAATTCAAAAATGTTGGCCAGGTCCACACAGAAGAAGAAAATGGAAAGTATGATAAATGTGGTTAGAGATAAATCTGGTAAAATATGTAGACCGATGAAAGAAAAATTAAAAATTTTTGAAGAATTTTATAAGGAATTATACCAGGCAGGAGAAAATCATATGGACAAAATAGAGAAATATGTGGAGGAAATCTGGGGGGCAAAAATTAGAAGAAGAAGATAAAGAGTTACTGGAGCAACCCATTGAGAAGGCAGAGAGAATCATAGAATCATAGAATCATAGAGTTGGAAGAGACCACTAGGGCCAT
>NC_056523.1:137754843-137757107 GCF_019175285.1 Sceloporus undulatus | reverse complement strand
ACCCCCTTGTTGCCTCTTCCACCTTTTGGACCATGAAATTGTCTTTGAGGCAAGTGAGGAATTTGCAAGACCTTGAGGATTTGGCTGAGTTTGAATTCCAGCAAATAACAGGATAGTTGAAGTCACTCATCACTACTACATCTCTCCTTTCTGAGTGTGTAGTCATCTGTTCTAAAAAGGCATCACCCAATTCCTCCATCTGATTTGGGGGTCTGTAGTAAATTCCCACCATAACATCCTTGTTGTTTCCCTCCCCTTTGATTCTTATCCAGATTCTTTCCACCTGGCTTCCAGTATTGATGTCCTGGATCTCTTTACTGGTGTAAATATCTCTGGCATATAGTGATATTCCTCCTCCTTTCCTGTTTGGACTATTTCTCTTAAAAAGGTTATACCCCTCTATTTCCACATTCCAATTATAAGACTCATCCCACCAGGTTTCAGTGAGGCCTATTATATCATATTTGCTTTGTTGTACTAGGAGTTGAAGTTCATCTTGCTTATTTCCCATGCTCTGTGCATTAGTGTAGAGACATCTCAGACCATGGGTCCTCTTTACATGCTGCCTGTGCAAGTTTTTTTGGCTCCCACAATTGGGTTCTTGCACTTTTTTTCTTGCTTCCTCTATGTCAGTTTGACTATTTTCACCATCCCTTTCGCCTTCCTTAATATTGTTTCCCTCCCCCACAGAACTCAGTTTAAAGCCCTCCTGATCAAGTTCTTGAAACTGTTGGCAAAAACATGCTTTTGCCCCTCCCTAAACTGCAAATCCTAGGATTCCACAGGAGGCATCCAGAACAATGAAAATGGAATAGCAGCATTATAAGAGGGTAGTGCAGTATTCTCATTAGTGTGGTGAAAGAACTTTACAATTTACCACTTTCACACAGGGTTTAAGTCACAGTCAGATGACACTGGTATTGCCAAGGAATAACAAGGAAAAAAAAATATTTTCCTGATTGAATATTGCAATTTCAAGAGGGCCTTGTTAAAGGTGGGAAGCCATTTCCTGAATGCACTGGTGATAATTACATGTGATACCCTTCCCTCTTCTTTTTCTAAACCTGTCTGAACATCTAGGTGTGAATTGGAAGAAATGTCTAACTCTAGATAGGTTTCTTGTCTGGTTGCCCTTCAGCAAGCATCACACAAGATCAGAAGGGCATATATGAGTGTGAAGACAAAGATGGGGCTGCCTTTGAAGGGTTTTTTGGGAACTTTAGCTGGTCAAAAGAGCTGCAGATAGATTACTAACAGATACTACGTACTGGGATCACACAGCTCTCTTGTTACAACAGCTCCACCGGTTGCCAGTTTATTTCCAGGCACAATTCAAAATGCTGGCTGTGGCCTTAAAAGCCTACATGGCTCAGATCCAGGTTATTTGAAGGAATGTATTCTCTCGTACAAACCAGTTAATGCACTGAGATTTGCTGGGGAAGCCCTTCTCTCTGCCCTAGCTCCCTCACTGATACATCTGGTAGGAACACGGGAGAAGGCCTCAATGCTTGCCCGCAAGCTCTGGAACTCTCTTCTCAGAGAATTTAGACTGGCATTCTCCATACTTTCTTTTTGCAGTCAAGCAAATACTTTTCTATTCTGACAGGCATTTGCCAAGTGATTATATAAAGCCCATCTTACACAGTGCACTGGATATTGCTAATGGTTGTGGTGATGGTGTGTGTGTTTTGATGATATATTTTAACCTGGGTTTTTTCCCCCAGACGTTTAATTGTGGTTTAACTTTTGTATCCCTCCATTCCAGCTGCCATTCTCCTGGCCTCAGAGGGAGACAAGAACCACTGAACTTGATCCCCTTCCCCACTGCCATTCCCTTCTCCATTTGTTTCATGTCTTTTTTGTATTGTAAGTTTGAAGACACGGAACTGTGCAATTAACAATTTAGAAGCTGCTCTGGCAGAAGAGTGAGTATAAAAATTCTGAATGAATGAATGAATGAATGAATGAATGAGTATCTTGTGGATTTTAACAACATTATTTTTTTTTTATTTTTTAGGCATTGCAAACTGCTTTGAGTCCTAATCTGGGGAAAAAGCAGGATAGAAATAAATATACTACTACTTTAAGCAAACTAGTTAGATACGCCTCTGTGAAGCCTCTCTGTCTTATATACAGCTTGCAGGAAATGGCTGCTACAGGCAACCTTGGCCCTTATCAGATGAGTCTGGAACTGGGGCTCTTCAGCACTGGGCAGTTCGAATTCACGTTATTTCGCACAATACCATCATACCTGGGAGCCCCTC
>NC_056523.1:137668391-137754818 GCF_019175285.1 Sceloporus undulatus | reverse complement strand
CACTTCTGACAATAGGTACAGAACAGCTCAGATCTGCACTGCCAAAACCTGGTTGACCAATGACATCTCAAAGCTTCTGGAGGCCAATCTGCGACTGGAGGCATTGTTGATTCTTATTTCACGGGATCGCTACTCTGTCCACAAGCCCATTGATAGGGCTGATTGACAATACTCACATGCAGAGGTTTGTTGAATGTCAGAGAGCTTGTCACGGGGATTGAAGATACTGTCACCAGAGAGAAGGTGCTCCTCTGTAGGAGAGGCCAGTCCAGAAAGGGTGGATTAAAAGGACAATCCTGTCCTTATTTGCGGTCCAACACCTAACTGGAGGACTTATGATCCCAAGAAACGGTCCTTATCCCCAGTGGCAGATGCTGTTCCCAGACAGGCCATGTAAGCAGGTGTCTGGCCATGATACTGCAAGATGAATCCAGCTTGAAAAGGAGTCTTGTCGACCCTAACCGAAAGAAAAAATTAGATTACAAGGAAGCTATGGCTCGTTGCCAGAAAGATCCTTTAAGTGTCCTCCTCCTTTCTTCCACCAGCCTCTGTGGATATCAATCATATCAAAACAGCAACCGTGCACCCATTTGCCCTCGCTTAGGCCTGAAAACAGCACCAGGGTTGGCATTCCTGTACCTTCAGCTGCTTAAATCTGCTTTCCACATGTGGAGAACAGCTTCACTTTCCCTCCTATGACCATGCTGGTTTGGATTGATGGGAAGCACGTCCCAATATCTAGAGTTCATAGTGTTTTGGGGAATTCTTTTCAATCCACTGTATGAGCCTCACTACCCTGTCGATCAGATGAGACAAATGCCTGGGCATTTATAGCAGGTGGTGGTGTATTCTGGTAGCTTATCTTAGTGTCTTAGCCTAGGCAGGGCAGTGGCATTTTTAAAGATTTCTTTCTCTGATGGTAGAAGGGCTGCACCATAAATAAATTATACATGGGCAATAAAAGGTCATGGTCTAATTAACAAATATGCTTGGAAACGTGCCTCCTCACAATTTTAAAGGATATCATCAGGTTGCTTTGAATTTATTGTTTGTCAGCATGCAATAAAAAGTAAGATTTAAAAGAGCTCTTATTTATCTTTAAAAATTGAGGACATTTCCCTTCACACTATATATGTCTAATCTAGGATACCAAACATAATCAGAGCTCACTAAACCTGAAGGGGCCGACTAGTGAAGAGACCCAAGAAAGTGCATTCACAAAACATAGAGAAAACAAAAGTCCAATGGTTATATGGACATTTAGGGTCATAGCTTCACACAAGAACAGAAATCTGTTGGTCACACCCAAATAAGGACTGGGGCAGTAAAAGACTTAACAGGCAAGCAGGCAAGCAAAGAATATTTCAGACCCTTTGAATCACAACCCTTGTTCTAAAACAACAACCAGACAATGGCGGGTTACAAACGGCCCTCAAGGGCCGTTTTCCCGCCGCCGCCCCGCCGACATTCGCTGCATAGGGAGGCCCCACTGCCAGACCGCGGCTTCCCCTCGCAGCAGAAAGGAGCGGCGAAATCGCGTCCTTTTTTGAATGCGGAAGTGGCGCCGTGAGGGGTGGAGTCGCCCTCGCGACGTCACTTCCGCCGCGACACGTCTGGACGCACAGCGTCCAGTACGTCAAAATGGCGGCGCCCATGTGATGGGCACCGCAAAAAAGTAGCGCTCCGCACGTACTGGGAGGAAGGCCGTCAGGAAGGTAGAACTTCCTAACCCTAATACGGCCCTTCCTAACCCTAGTACTGGCGAGCGTGTATTTTATGCGGTTTGTAACCCGCCAATATAAGTATTTTGCTGTAAAGCACACATTCAAAATAAGGATAATCACAAATGTATATCACAAAGTGTATAGAGATGGTGCCTGTTGTCAAAGGATAGTTTGAACCATCATATCTTAACTGTGATAAGTTTTATCCAGCAATGCTTATTTCAATTAGTTTAGATAGAAACATATATATGGCAACAGTTAATAATAAAAACCACCTGAAACATCAAAAACAACTTAATAAAATATGTTATGACTAGACAGTGTTTGGACCTGAATGAAAGACTGCTTCCTCACTTACAAAAACAATCTGATGCAGCACAAGATAATGGTTACAGAAGTGGAGTGATTTACCACTGATTTTCTCTTTAAAACCTCTTTATGCACTCCAGATACACCACCTTTCAGAGCAGTTTTTCAAGGGCATCTGGGATGCATGGAAAGAAAGGAATCAATTTTAAAATGCCCTTTCCATCAGTGGAAGGGCCACCCCAGGAATAAATATCTGCTTACAGGAACTCTGGTTCCAACTACAGATCATCAGATAGTTTGTCAAGCATTTATTCTTCAATGCCTGTGGTATCTAAAGTCATACAGCTTCTCTCTCTCACACACTGACTATCAGACACTTTCAATTTTCAATAAATTAAAGTAAAAACACAAATATCAAAAACCAGTAACAGAGACAAGAAAGTATGATGAAGAGATAGTATAATGATGGGGATATAGAAAGGAATGGAAACTAATAGGGGTGACTCTGTGATGTCTATTTACCTCCCTATATGATTATCTTGAACTTAGTACTTGCCATATGTACTGGGAACACCACAAAAATCACCATAGAAAGAAACCCCAATAAGGACTGTGGCAGTAAAAGACTTAACAAGCAAGCAAGCTGCTATGCAAGAAAGAATATTTCAGACCCTTTGCAATCACCGACCCATAGTAAGAAACTAAAGAATCAAACATCACATACATTATAGACTCCCAATTTTAATGTTACTGTATACACTAAATTATTATAACTAATTTCTTTTCTTTGCAAAACAGTATCTGAACCATAATAGTGATTGCAGGAGTTGGGCCCTAGTTAAACTGTGATGAGAAACTTCACTTTTTCATATACTGTGAGCACACACTTACTTGCCTCATTTTAAGAGACATACAACTGTCATTTAAAAAGCTGTAGAATATTGAATTTTTACATTAACATAATATTCCCAGAAAAGGCCTGGGAACCCTAAACCAGGATGAATAAATTCCATCATCTGTAGTCACTCCACAACTGCTGCTCTTCTCATAGGCCATACCCCTGTACCACATACTGCCCTTTGGCATTCCATGTTGTCTGCCGGAAATACTGGTGGTCAAAGCAGCCTTGGCTGAGATACGCCATTGGGATCATACAGTAGCAGTTGCTGAAATACAAAGCAGAACAAAAATGAACGTCACAATCCTTAAGGCCAAAGCATTACAGCAACACACTTTTACTGAAATTATTCAAGCAAGCCTGAAATAATGAGTTTCTAGAGAACAGCAATGACTGATGATGAGAATGCACTGATTGTAGTCCCCATAAATATGGGCAAAATTTGGAATAATTTACTAATTATTACTCCTGCAAAAATAACAATAATAGGAATACTGTCCTATAAAATTATATATAATTTAGATGTGGAAGTCGAGTTTCAATCTTATAGTTTGTTTTATAGACTATTAAATGGAGGTAATGCCTTCATTGATGAGACTAGTAGGCATCATGGTATTTCATCCTTCATTAAATCTCAGACGACCTTGAAATCTGAGGACTTTTACAGTGGACCCTTGTTATATGCTGGGTTTTGGTTCCAAGATCCCCCGTGTAAACAAAATCTGTGTATGCTCAAGTCCCATTGAATAGGACAGAGCAAAATGGTTTCCCTTATAAAAATTGGAAAATCAATGTTTGTATATTTGAAATTAACTTTTTTTGAACATTTTCAAACCATGAATTATTGAATCCGTTTATAAAAAATCTGTGTATAAGAAGGGCCGGCTGTATTTATTTTTTGTGGCACCCACTGCAAATAAACATGGAGTACATACAGTTGCCCTTTGTATCCATTGATTCTGCATCTATGGATTCAACCATCCACATCTTTAAACTATATTTTATAATCTTAAAGCAAGGAAGGAGGCAACAAGGGGTTCAGCTATTTAGACTGATCCTAGCCAACGGGGATGACCTGGTCAATGGAGTGCAAGTGGTGGATGCTTAGGTGGGAGTGATCATGTCTCCTGGAATTTTTTATACAGTGGAAAGGAGAAGCCAGGCAAGTCAGACACACATTCTAGACTGAGGAGAACGGATTTCATAGTAAATTTAGTGAAGTACTGAGGGTAATCTGTGGCAAATACTAAAAGAGAAGGAGTTCAGGACGGATGGGAGTTTCTCAAAAGGGAGATAATGAAGGCATAATTAAAAAACGTTCCAGTGAGGAAGAAAAATGGAGGTGTCTCAAGAAACCAGATGGATACTAAGGCGGTTAATACGCTTGCTTTGAGGCGGTCTGCCGCCGCCGCCGTTTGCTTCGAAGGGAGCCGTGCAGCCACACCGCGCTCCCTTGCGGAGCAAAAAAGAAGCTCCAGAATGGAGCTTCTTTCTGCGCGCCCTAATGATGTCACGAGCGCCGCTGGCGCACTCACGACGTCATTAGCCGCAGACAACAGTCTGGAACTATGCTCTTGATACGTAAAGATGGCGCCGGCTGTGTGGGAACCCGGCGCCATATTGTAGGACAGAGTCCGTAGAGAAGCCAGGGCGTCTAGAAGAGCGCCCCTTTTTTAAATGGGACATCCTGCGACGTCCCAAGTGCCAGTCTGTAACCGGCCTATGCGGGTATAGACCGCCGCTTTGAGGGGTCTGCGCCGCCGCCACCATTTGCTCCGTAAGGGACCGTCCCAGCCACACCGCGTGGCTCCCTTGCAGAGCAAAAAAAAGCTCCAAAATGGAGCTTCTTTCTCGGCGGCGCCTAATGACATCGCGAGGTCCGCTGGCACACTCACGTCATTAGCACGCGACACGTCTGGACACGGATGCGTCCGATATGAAAGATGGCGCCGGCCGTTTGTGAACGGCCGGCCCAATTGACGGACAGAGTCCGTATTGAGCCAGGGGCATCTAGAAGAGACGCCCCTTTTAAAAATGGGACGTCTGCGGACGTCCCAAGTGCCATTCTGTAACCGCCTAAGAAACTTTCAACTGAGCTAAGTTTTAAATGGAACATGTATACAAAAATGGAAAAAGGGGGAAATCACCAAGAGGAATTCACAACAAATAGCTGACCACGTGTAGGACAAAGTCAGAAAAGCTAAAGTGCAGAATGAGCGGAGGCTTGTTAGAAAAATTAAGAACATAAAAAGGCTATTTTGGGTATGTCACAGCAAAATAGAGAAGGAAATGTGGCCACTACATGGAGAGATGGGGAAAATGTTAACAGGGACAGAGAAAAGCAAATTACTCAACACTTTCTTTGCCTCAGTCTTCTCACAAAAGAAAAGATGTTCAACCGGAGAATTGGAGCAGAGAACACAATAGAGAAATCTAGCACAGAATAAGTAAGAGATAGTACGGATACCTTGTAACTAATGAATTAAATCTCCAGGACCTGATGAACACACCAAGAGTATTAAAAGAACTGGCAAAAATCCTGACAGTAAGAGCTGTTTGACATGGAACACACTCGCTCGGAGTGTGGTGGAATCTCCTTCTTTGGAGGTCTTTAAACAGAGGCGGGATACCACTGTAGGGGTGCTTTGATTGTGATTTCCTTGCACGGTAAGGGGTTGGACTGGATGGCCCTTGTGTTTTCTTCCAACGTTATCATCTATGAAACCTTGATTTTTGCCATTTTATATAAGGGAACATTTACTATGGCATTGTTTACAAGGAGACAAAGCTCCACAGATAGTGGTATCCACCATGGGGGTGTCCTGGAATCAAACCTCAGCAGATGCCATGGCCCACTATCATATATGTGCAAGACTGAATCTCGATTTCGGTTTAGGACAACTTGCACAATACACATGCTCTTTGTTCAGCTTTCTACTCAAACCAATAAGTCTCGCCCATCTCGGTCCAAGTTTGGAATTATCATTTCATGTCTTTTCTTGGCCATCTTGGGAAATTCCCTTTGTAGTCAGGAAGCTGAGGTCACCGGGCAACTGTGATCAGTAGGTGTGCCAAGAGTGGGAAAATCCGAAAGGCTGGTCAATTTCCGAGTCTCCAGAAACAAGGCTTTTCTGGTCACCTGGAACAAAACAAACAAACAAAAAAGAGGACATCTGTTATCTGGTCACCAGAACAGATTCACTTGTGGGGCAAACTTACTATTTCACCAAATAACAATGTAACAAGAGACTCTCCAGTACAGCATCCTGCTTTCCGGAGTGTCCATTAGATCGTTTGGGAAGTGCATAACAAGATATGAAATAAAACCATGTCAATATTATTCCTCATCAACTGCTGTTGATAGGCTTGGTGCATCTGACCTAGTAATGACATATAATCTTCATAACAACTTGATGTTGACAGGTTGCCTTCATTAGTTTATATCTTATCCTTCTTTTCAACCATCTATAGGTCAATTAAGCAACTAGGGGAAAGTGTTTAACTGTTCCTCCATGCAATTAAAATTTTATGAGTGGATTTCTTCAGGGATAAGAACTTCAGTAGGGGGCGGGGGGAATTGTAATATTGTATTTTTTAAAAGGTTTAGGCCGCTTTGATTGTGGAAACAAAAGCGGGATATAAATTAAGTTTTATTATTATATATTATTATTATATTTAATTGTAATTAGACTTGGAATAAAACCTTCCAATGCTCAGTCACACAAGCAATCTAAAGCAAGATGACAGAGGAAAAGCACATGCCATTACAAAAGTTTTTAATATTTAAGAAACACTTATTATCTTTTACTATACACAAACACAATATCGAGGAATTCCCCCCACAGTTAGTGGCTATTCCATTTTTTGAAATATGAACTCCATAGTTTAAACTAGATCTTGTGATGATGTACTTTTCTCTATATTATATCTCTCGCAATTCAGCTTCCCAAAGAAAAGGAACACTGAGAACGTGCATGTTTTTATTTTAAATACTGGCCACTGGTGCTGAAGAATAAAAATGCACTGTAAATATATCTACATCCTCAGGCATACATGGTCAGAAGAGTATTTGAATGGTGGAGCTTAAGGTAAGTCACTACTGAAGACCTGGAGTCAAGCGACACAGCAGGCACCTCCAAACCCAATAGACACTGCAGAAAATATCATTAGAGCATCAAAAGGGTATAGGGTTCACTACCAGGACATTTCTCCCACAATTTCAGCTAGTTCTTAACTGACACTATAAGGAGGAAGGATTCTTAACAAGAACCAAATCTGACATCTGCCATACTCAGAGTTGACCAGTTGAAACAAATGGGATTCGCTGTTGTTGTTGTTGTTAGCTGCCCTCGAGTCGTTCCCGACTCATGGCGACCCTGCAGATGAGATATTCCAAGGCCCGTCCCCCACGCCCTGGCCCAAATCCTCAAGCTCTTGCCCATATCCCCCTGACGAATCTATTCATCGGTTTGGTGGTCTCGCTCTCTTTCTTTCCTCTACCTTTCCCAGCATTATTGTTTTTTCTAGGATTGCTGGCCTTCTCTTAGGTGGCCAAAGTATGATAATCTCAACTTAACATCTTTGCTTCCAAGGAGAGCCCTGTTCTGATCTGTTCGAGAACCATTGTTCCTTCTTGGCTCTTCATGGTAGCCGTACTCGCTCCGCCCGCATGTCAATGAATTGATTTTCTTTGCTGTCCCTGCTTCCTCACAGTTTGTGAGTCAAGAACCGAATCCTAAAGCCCTAAATGGCTTGGGCCAGGTAAAGCGGAGGACCGCCTCTCTCTGACAATCCGCCCCGCCACTCAGATCATCAGGGCAGCTATGTTAAGGTTCCAAGAGGGAGATATAACCCACTCTAGGAGGGGCCTTCTCCATCTCGGCCCCACCTCTGGAAATCGCTGCCCTCGAGCTCCGCTCGCTGGGGACCTCCCTAGCCCAATTTGGAAGGGGCAAAGACCTACCTATTCGAACAGGCCTACCGGCCTCCCCGACCAGATACTTCCGCCCTCCCCCCCCTTCGGCAGCATTGGTTCGCTGGCATGAAATTTATTGTTTTTTGACTGTTTTAGATTGATTTGTATGGTTTCGTGTTGTATGTTGTTACTGTAGAGCTGTAGTTCACCCACCCCCTGATTTTGAGAAGGGCGGTATTACAAAAATTTTTATTTTATTTATTATCTCAGAGTTCTCTAATACAGTAATAAAAAATTCATACAGATCTTCATTTGTTGTTCTGGTACTCCCATAATTTCGGCGGACTCTCTTGGGTTAAGTTCTAGATTAATTGGTGGCTTGGTCCTTTCCGGTTGAGTTGATATCTCATTAGTTTCTTTTCTAGCTCTGGGTGGTAGTTCCAATTCTCTACTTTGGCCGTTTTTTTCCTTAGATCTCGTCATCTTGTTTAGTCTTGTCGAATCAAATGGTTTTTCTATCAAAATGCAATGAACCTGAAACCGATTTGTGAATATGGTTGATAAAGAATTCAAATCTAATTTGGGTAAAATAACTTTTGTATCTGTTAACGCATGGAACGAGTAGCCATTACCCAAAAATGGACAGTCCCCCCGAACTGTTCCCATAAAGAGGTGCGGACTAAACTATTTGAGGCAACTGAATGAGAAATTAATCCAATCTAAAGGAGAAAAAAACCGAAAGCCAAAGAATGACGGGCAAGTAATCCCTCCTCCACCACCATCTTGAGGGGAGAGAGGCCTGGCCTGAGAAAAGGAGCCCTCCTCTAGGGTGCCATAAGCGCGCTCCAGGCGGGACAATCCCGGGTTTTGACCATAGGGGGCGTCCTGCCGGTTTCTCCTTTCCCCTGGGGACGGGTTTGCTGTGCTGCCCTTCTTGCAGACCTCGCACATGGCTAATAGGAGGACTTTCCTCTTCCTGGTCTGGGGCGGAACGCCGGTCCCCCTTCTCCCAGCCTGAGGCCCTAGGAGGGCCCCTGGGGGCAGGGGGCGGGCTTTCAGCCCCAGTCGCCCCCATTGGCCGCCAGACTCAGGGGAGGGGCTCCCCTCTGTTGGCTGGGCTGCAGCCAGGGGAAGGAAAAGCCTTTCCTTGGCCCCCTTTTGGTGCCAGGGGGGATGAAGAGGAGGAGAGGAGGAGGAGTATGTAGTATTTTTTTAAACTGATTTTAAAGCGCTTTCTAAGCTGTTTTAAACATCTTTTAAGTGCATTTCTAAGGCTGTAGTTTTAACTGCATTGTTAAAGTGAGTCTAAGCTGTAGTTTTAAACGGCTTTGGAAAGTGCATTTCGCTGTAGTTTTTAACTGCATTTTTAAAGTGGCTTTCTAGGCTGTAGTTTTTAAACTGGCTTTAAAGTGCATGTCTAAGCTGTAGTTTTTAAACTGTATTTGTAAGGTGCATTTAAGTGCCTTTTTCTGTATTTTGATGCTTTTATGCTAACATTCTCCCTTGCTCACAATGAGGTGGGTGGTGTGTCTTAGTCACTTGCTGAAGTTGAGAGAGTGTCACCTTCCAAGTGTGTTTGGTGTATTTTTTGTGTTTGACATGCTAACAGTCCCCTTGTTGTACAATGATGTGAGGTGCTGATGGTTGATCTTGTATAGCAGCCTCTCAGGCCTGGACAAGTGCTCTCTGTTTTTACAAACTCATGGCATGAAAAAAAATCAAAGTCCTTTGACTAATACACCTTCTGAGACTGAGTTGGTGCAAGAAAGCTGAAACGCAATCCACCTTCTTGTGAACCTTTGACTGTCAATATGCAAGCCATGTTAACCATGCTAAGTTAAACCAAGGGGTTTGTTATGGGAATAAGCCGCTGAATATGCAAGAGGCCATGTGAAGTAAAGCCATGTGAAGTCCCAATGTGCTGTTATGGTGGAATGGAGGGGAGTGGAGGGGGGTGGGTTTGGCAGAAGAAGTCATTTTTGCCATCGTCTGGATAAGCCCAAATGTCCTCCTTGTGATCATGCCTAGAAACATGCATTGATATTAAAAAATTTTAAAAAGCATCTTTTGCGTGTCCCCATGTTATGAAATGTGTCCCTACAGTTGAAATCGGTGTCCTACATTGTCCGACAGCCCGGGGGAGCCACTAGGCAACCCACCCCCCCAACCACCATCTGAGGGGGGAGAGGCCAAGGCCGGAAGACAAGAGCCCTCCCCAACCACACGAGGGGGAGAGGGCCAGCCTGGAAGACAAGAGCCCCCCTCCCAACCATATCTGAGGGGGAGAGAGGCCAGGCGGAAACAAGGAGCCTCCTCCAACCACTACGGGGGGAAGAGGCCAGGCCGGAAGACGAAGAGCCTCCCAACGCAGCTTCGGAGGGGAGAGGCCGGCCGAAAAAAAGGAGCCCCCCACCACCATCTGGAGGGGGAGAGGCCTGGCAATTTGTAGTATATTTCAATTTAACTGTACACACTACACCGCTATGATCTTCCGGAATAGCGGTCTATAATAAAACTTATTATTATTATGATTATTATTATTATTATTATTATTATTATTATTATTAATATATAATTACATAATGTAAAATATTGAAGCCATGAAAGGCAAATAAAAATTAAATAGCGAAAGGGATTATAAATTTCCTTTCTTGACCTCAGGAACAAGTTTAACGTAGGGATAACTAAATTGAATGAATGAACAAAGATTAAGAAGACCTGAGCCGAGAGGAAGAGAATTAGTGAATAGCAATTTCACATTAGGTTTGAAAGAACAGGTGTGAAAGTAAGTAGGGTGTACAAGGTATAGATTTCAAAAACAGATTGTAGGAATGTAGAAACCCGCCAGACTAACAAGTTTTAATGAATTAGAAGACTAGGATGAAATTTTATTCCAATTAATAAATAATTTAAGAATAATACACAATGGCCCTTGCATTAAGCGGTCATGATCTAGAAAACAACTTAAGTAAGAAAAGTTGCAAACACGCATCTGCAGTAGAATTCAAGTAATATGGGACAAGTAAATTGGCAAACAGTGGGATAAGAAGTATTGTAGATGTGAAGTTGGGTTGAGTAAAAGTGTTAATCAGTGGTTGAGAAGGTTAATAATAGAATTAAGTGTGAGAGAGAAGGTAATGAGTGGAATTTATTTAAGATTTGTATGGTTTTAAACTAAGGGTAAGAGGACACAAAGAGGAAGGGAAAGAAAGAAAGTAGTATTTTGTAGAAAATATAGGAAAGAGTGAGGAAAGGGAGAAGAGGGGAAAAGAATGAAAGGAAATAATTGAGAAGGAGAAAGTAAAGTGTAACAAGTGGATGGATTTGAAGAATGAAAATATCAGAGGACTATCGTTGGCCAATATATGAAGAATTATAGGTTGGTATAGGATATTTTTACAGACAAATTTGAAGTAGAACTAGATAGCAATCATGTGGTAGTATATAAATCCAATATGATGATAATTTTTTTCTTGACAAGGTAGTGATTAGCGAATTTTTTTTATTTTCTTTTTTTTTGAATGAGTTTAACGATTTAATAAAAAAAATTAAAAATGATTCCTGAAATGGTTTTATAAAGGCTTGAAGACACCTGAGAAGAAGCTGAAACGGGGATATCTGGAACAGGGCTCCGTTAAAAAAGGTATCACCATATTCAAGATTACAAATCCCATCGGACTGTAAGCTTAGGAGAATGTACTAGCCAGTGCACTTAGGATACTTTGATTCTTCTCTTGACTTGGCTGCAGATCTATTCTTAAGTTGTACTTCTAATCTGCAATGAAGAAAAGAGATACCCGTTTGCTCAGAGCTGAGGAAGAAGAGTTAGTGTAAGGAATAAAGGAGTAAGAGGTTTTTACAGGAGTAGGAAAAGGAAATAGGAGGTGAGTAACAAAATCTATGTGTTACTCCCTATTCCCTGTTTATATATTGTAACATGCAAACACCAAAAATAATTTATTATATTGCACTGGGAAAGGACATGGGATGCAATGATGAAATATTTTTATTGAGATATAATAGGAAGTTGGAGTTGGAGTACATGAAGCAAAAGGGATCTTACGTCCAGAGTATACCAAGGAGTAAACCCAAAATCACCACTACTCCCCAGCTGTTTGTGAACTACGGAATATTCCTTTGCTTATAAAACTTCCTTATAAAAATACACTGTTTCTAACACACTTTCCGTTGCAAGTCGCTTAGTTTTTTGGCCTGGCCCTTCCTGAGGATGTGGGAAAAAGTAAGGAAGCAGATCGACACAACATATAAAGCAGAAGTCAAAGGAAATCCTGCCAATGTCCCTGTTGTGTTGCTAAAAGGGCAAAACAACATGGGTTAGAGTGGTGAGAAGTTAGATAAGAAAGAGTGGTATCAAGGAGACCTTCAAGCAGGAGGTGAACCCAAGACACTAACAATAGTGCAGGGCATGTTTTCCGCCCAGGAGAAAAATTGAAAGAGTTTTAGTTCTCCATAGCATAGAATTAATAAAGGCCAGTGGGGGAAAGCAGAAAAATAGCAAGAACCATTTTCTTGGGTTTTAACAGAGACTTATAAGAACGGTGGGCCCCCTGTATCCATGGATTCTTTAAGCACAGATCCACATCCATGCTTAAAATATTTTTAAAATATATGAATTCGCAAAGCAACTTTAATTTTTTGCCATTTATATAAGGACATTACCATTTGACTATGTCCAGTGTAGTATAATAATGGGAATTGTCAGCAGCCATGGATGTTTGTGTCCATGGCAGAGTCAATTGGAACAAACCGCAGCAGAGCCAAGGGCCCACTGTATATAATATAGTATTTTGGAGAATGTTAAAAAGAACATTCTTTTGACATTTTAAGTCTGTTGGCATTCAAAAGGGTAACAGACAACATGCTTTATGTGAAGTTAAAGGCTTTCACCACCGGCAACAGTCGGGTGAAATTTCAGGAATAAAATTCTTCGGTAGAACACAGAGCCATTAGCTCGAAAAACCACAAAAACTACATCTTATTGCGGTCGTGAACTAAAAACTCAAACGTGTTTTTTGGTTTGTGGAGAATTCAACAAGATGAAAGTTTAAGTAGAGGCATAAAAACAAGATGTTTCATGTACATGTGCGTTCCTCTCCACTCCATCGCGGCCACTTGCTAATTTTCTCTTTTTCATTCTGAAATCCATTTCTGTTCTCATCATTCTGCCTATCTTTGTCCTTGTCCATCTGCTGCCAGCAGGACACATGACCAAAGGGCTGATCTCGGGCAGAGAGGTCTAAGGGGCTGAAGATTCCCCCCGAAAATGCATATTTTTTAAAAAAATTTGCTGAGCATTAACTTTGGGAAATAGATGGGATAGTTTTTTTTACTTGTAGGTGGGGGAGGGGGCAAGGCCTGGAAGGCAATTAGCCCTTGCTCACATTAGTCATTTTTAATTTAAAAGGGGGTGAGAAAACAGACCACTTTCAGAGCAGCTAATCACTCATCAGCTTCGCAATCTTGTGAACGGGGGCTGCTGCCCCTATCACACTCTCTTCTTTACTATGTCTTAATCCCACTCCCTTTTATGTCATATTACAGCCGATGCCTTTCGTTATTTATGTTATTCCCTCACCCCCCCCCGATTTTACTGCAATCAGAGCTCTGCTACTGTGAGTTACTGTGAGTTAAGTTTTTAAAAAACAGAGAGGGGGACCACCAAGAATTCAGGCTACTGAAGAATAGAGAGGGCAAGGGGGGCTAGGAGAGGGGGGAGGCCCTGATAACCATGTGACTGCAATCATGCAACTATGCCTAGCAGCAAGAGTTCACATCTGGGGCTTGTCAAGTGTGAGATCATTGATGGTTTCCCTTCCCCCACAACAAAAAGTATAGCCACAGGGGACACAACAGTTACAGGACAGAGCATTGTTTGCGATAAATATCACCAAAGATCTTTTTTTCTAATGAAATAGTTAAAAGCCACATGAGTAATTTTCCTAAAGTCACCAACGTTGACATTTTCAAATGCTGGTTGGTCCTGATGCCCTTACCACTAGGTCTGTAAAGTCATCTCACTTCATTTCCATTATACAGCAGACCCCCAGTGGCTGCCGCCCGCCATGCATTTCGTTTCTACTTAAAACCAGAAAACAGAAGAAAGAGTGGAACAAAGCAAGATATCAGAACTAGACGCATGCACCTGAACAGTTTTAGACCCATATATTCAGAGGACTGATCTTAATTGTAAGGCTTGCTGCACCTGCAGGACCTTTAGCATCTTCAACCATTTTGTGGGAATTACCTATGCCTTGGTCTGGCCATAGATGGGTTACTGATGATATATGGTAGTAATAGATAGTTAGAAGGGTTTGCTTCAGACACAGGTGCTGGAGATAATCAGGAAAGCGTGCTCAAGGGCATTTATCTGAATACATTCAGGCTTAATCATAGAATTCATGAAGTTGGAATAGACCACAGGGGCCAATCCAGTTCCAACCCCTGCCATGTCAGGAATCTCAGTCAAAAGTATGCCACAGATGGCCACCAGCCGCTTCTTATGGACCCACAAAGAAGATACTCCACTAACACTCGGAGTGTAGTGTTTTTCACACTGTCCGAACTGTCACTACTGTCAGGAAGGTCTTCCTAAGGTTGAGGGGGAATCTCTTTCTGTAGCGCTTGCATCCTTGTTCCGGGTCCCTGTTCTCTTGATCAGCAGAAAAACAAGCTTGCTCCTGCTCCTCATATACAGCCTTTCAAATATTTAAACAGGGCTATCATATCAACTTCTTAACCTTCTCTTCTCTAGGCTAAACTCCCCAGCTCCCTGAGTCGGTCCTCATAGGGCAAGGTTTCCAGAGCCTTTTCACCATCTGTAGTCACCCTCCTTTGGTCACGCTCCAGTTCGCAATGGTCTTTTTTGATTGTGGTGCCCAGAACTGGACACAAATTCCAGGTGGGACTGACCAAAGCATAATATAGTGGCACTATTACGGTCCTCTTGATGCAATGACACTATAGTTTTAAATAATAATAATAATAATTATTATTATTATTATTAGAACTGTTATTTATAAAGCGCTGTTAATTACACAGCTGTATCATATAGTCTTTTGAATTAGATGGTTACCGGCCCTCAGGCTTAGAATCTAAAAAGACAACCACAACACAAAAGGAAAGAGAAGTGGTGGGGAAGGGGATAGGTCCAGCATTTTCCTCTCTACCTCCAAGGCCGGACCAAGGCAGGTGGACGGGAGGGGGAAGGGCTTGGCTTCATAATGGATTGGGTATCTTCATCCAGGGAGGCAAGCGAGAATTATGCTTCTCTGAACAGGAAGGTCTTCAACGCATTTTGAAGCTGGTTAAAAAGAAGGTGATGGCTCCTTGTTCGGTGGGGAAGAAGGTTCCAGGAGTGAGGGGCAGCGATGAAAAGGGGCAATCCAAGATGGGCAGAGGAAATCCTGGGGCTGGGACAGAAGACCTTGACTACCAGAATGGAGGCACGAATGGGAAGTGATGAGAAAGAAGGTCTGGAATAAGTAAGGAGGGGCCAGCCCCATGGAGGGGCTTTAAACGTCGACAGCGAGCTTATACGGAAGGCGGAAAGGGGGGGACCAGTGAAGGGATGCAAACACAGGAGGAAAGATTGTGGTCAGAGCGGTGGGGTGGAGTGGATAATGCATGCAGCTGAATGTTGGACAGAAATTAAAGGACGGAGGTGAGAAAGAGGAAGCCCTGCCAGAAGGAAGTTACAGGTAATCAGTTGTGGATTACTAAGGCATAGGACACAGGATCTTGGCAGGAAAGGCGAGAGAATGATCGGAATGTAATTGATGGCAGCCGAAAACTTGGCATTGGCCTTTTTAGCTGCCGCATCACACTGTTGACTCATGTTCATAATAACAAAAGGAAAACAGGTTGTTATGGAAAAGGAAAGAAAAAGGTGTTTAGTAAGTAATAATACAATAAGAATTAGCCTACCTGAAGTTTGAAATGGGATGTAGTTAGGCAGTTTAACATTTTGGTCAGTTCTGACAATGAAAGTTCTGGCAACAGATCTATAGTTTCTTAATAAAGGTTTCCGAGTTTTAACTACTAAGCCTATTTTCTGAAGTTGGAACCTACTGAGGTTGACAACTTGGCTGATTCTATCAAGGTCCCAAGTGTTTCACACAATAACAATTCTGGAGTCGACACTGGCAGTGCAACTGAGTCAGAGGGGAGTGCAGCGGGCCCCACTATGTTATTTCTTTTTATTTATTTTAAAAACATTATATACTTCGTTCATCAAATAGTCCTGTGGTGACTCCAAAATTAAGGCAAAATATAATTTAAAAATTATAGCAATGTTAAAAAAAGAACAAACAACAAAGACTATAGATTTCTTCTATATAGAACAGCGGCACTGCTGTTTTGAAATAACTGAAGAGTGTTCCATTGTCAGCGAATGTCCAAGCCAATGCTGCCGAGATCAAATGGCTGTGGAGTAGTAACTGTACAAAGCCTATAAAATTTCAGAGCTCGATACCATAAAGTTACAACCTAAAAGAAACCAGATCAGAAACGAGTCCAATTACATTTGTTATAAATTTAATATATAAACTTTCCAATTAGTAGGTTTTGCACGATGGACTGCAAAATCCAAACTCAAGTTTAAATCACACAGTACAACTAAAACGATACAGCATAACAACTTATATATGGATCTTTGATATAGCTGGGTTTTGGTTTCTGGATCTCCTGTGGATACCAAATCCAGGGTGCTCAAGTCCCATCAATACAAATTTCATAGTAATGTGGTCCCTTTTACAAAAATGTAAAATCGAGATTATGTTTTTTGATTTAAAAAAAATTCAAGCGTTTAAGGTTTGAATCCATGGATAAGAATCTGTGGATATGGAGGGCTGACAGTAGTTCTTTCGTTGAGCCTCAGATTAACTGCACAATTGCTCCAATCCAGATAGAGATAGTATGCATGAGCAAGGGGAGGCTTACCTTCCACAATAAGGACTTTTATCAAACTTTCCCCTAAACGACACACAGTTGTTTGAAAAAAACAACAACCAAGTTGGTGCCGTGGTCCTCTTTTGCTAAATCACCACATAAAGCCCCACAGTCTAAAATAAAAAATAGAGAGGAAGGAAGACGTTAAACTTCCCCAATCCTATTGGTCCATGAGCCTGATCAGTCACTCAGGCGTACCCTTAGAAAATGAAAAAGCATACCTATTTGTACTCTACAATGTTTTTAATGTAGGATGTGTTTGATCATCGGTGACACAACTGATTGCTATAACGAGTCTATCATAAACAAAGAATCCAAATCATAATTATAACCTGCCCGTAATCAGACTAGGCAGGGGCCATTTTCTTTTTTTTCTAAGCAAGAGCTCCTTTCTTCGGCTGAAGAAGGTTCTTGGCTCCAAAACATGTCACTAATTAACGGTTACTCGTAAAGGTTCACAGGCACTACACATACAGCATAGTGTCTATTCTAAATATGCCAATTCGGTTTCGAATCAGCCCCAGATCTCATATTAACGTCTGTAGTAGTTTTCTCCTCTCTTTTCCTTAGTAAATAAGGATACCAATCTCTAAAACCTTGCGTCCCCACTCCCTTTTACCTTTACCTTTAATAGATAGGAAAACTGTTTGCCAATTTTCTCCCTTGAACCATACCCACTGTGATGTACTTGGAAATAATTTATAAAGCCCCTCAGTTACTAACCTGGGCATATACTGGCAAGAGAGGCGGGAGAGAGAGACAAACAGACAAGCTTACCAATCATGTGTATAAGTACGCAGGGGAACACCAAAGGCTCTAGCAAGGCCAAAGTCGCTATTTGATGGCTCCCTGTTTCTTATGAGAAGTTCTCTGGGCTTCGGTCTCTGGGATACTCCTGTTGGGAATGACAGAAGCTCACAAAGACCCTGTAGTAGCGGGTAAAGGTAGCCTAGGGAGAAAGTTTGAAAGACTTGGCTAAGAAACTATGAAAGGTGGACATATGAATCCCCAAACAAAAGGAGAGGGAGCTCTGCTTGCTTCTAAACAAAATGGGTTCCATTTGAAATGCTTGCATAGCCCTAAGAATATGGGTAAGGCCAACATTAGGTTTCCTCATATGTAGTTTTTGGGTACTATAAGGATTAAGACTCCTTTGTCATTGGAAATTAGCCCATTGACTTAAAGGGCCTTATCCCTGAGGGGGAGAAAGGTGCAATGTGTTAATTTTTAAAATAGGTGTTATTGCATTCAGGCCATGGCTGGGTGAAACAACCCGTATACAGTCTGATGCCAGCTGGGTTATCCTCAGCTTGGTTCCCTGTTTTTGAAAGCTTCAGATAAGCCCAGCTGGCTTCGGGGCTGTAGACAGGTTGTGTGTGAGTTAGTTACCGTGGGTGTTCATGGCGTGAATGTGGTACGATGTGGGCCCGGGTAGTGTAACGACGTTTAGCGAGTGCAGCTGGGAGCCGAGTGGAGGGGGTCATCAGTGGGTAGTGGAGAATAGGAAGTGTCACTACACTCCAGCAATGGGGAAAGTATCATCACAGAAAGTCATTGGTGGGCCAGGAGGGAAGAAGCTCTGCTTTTGTTGGAAAGCAGGTGATGTAACTGGAGACTTGGAGATGATTGAGCCAAGAGAGAGGGATGCATTCTGCTTGGTTTCTCCTGCTACCAGCAGAGCAAACTCAGAAATGGGAATTCTGCCTTCCTTATAGAGCTGGTATTCTTCTTTTGTAATCCTTCTGAACCGCAGAGCATCATCAATGGAGTACTGTTTTCCACTCTTCTTGTCAAGGAGAACAGAAATATCTCCCTTAGGTCCCAGGGTTGTGATTTCCTCCCAGTCACATTCTAATTCTTGCAGCTGGATATACTGATCCCTGTCTATCATGCCTCTTTTGTAGGCCTCATAGGGTGATACATCCTTGCCTGTCTCTGGGTCCAGAATAGAGATCTTGGTGGAAAGATTTGTTTCTCTCATCTGGGTTTCATTGTTCAGTTCTTCTTTATTTACTCTGGATTGGAGTTCCCGGATATTCCTCTCCTTTTCATAAATCTGATCCTTCTCTGTAAGTATGTCCGATTCAAGGCGAGAAAGTTCTTGAACAAGTTGCATCTTCTTTTGTCGATCATTCTCTGTCCTTTGGTTCAGGAGCTTGGTCTGTTCTCTAAGAAAGAGGATCTTCTGTTGCTGCTGCCTTTCCAATTCACTTAATTCATCCTCCAAATTAGCTTTTTCTAGCATTGTCACATTCAGAGCTTCCTGAAGTTCAGCTTCTTCTCTGGACCATGTCTTCTTCATTCCTTCTGCTCTCTCAATTTTTTCCTTGAGACGCCTAATATCCTCTTCTGCATTTTGCCGGGCAGTTCGTTCCCTGCTTAGCAGATCCCAGAGACGTGCTCGCTCATTTTCTAGCACTCTGTCCTTTTCCACTCTAATGACTTCTTTGTAGATAGTTTTTTCCTGGGACTTTGTTTTTTGCAAAGCATCAATTTGGGCTTGGAGGTTCTTGCACTCCCTCTGCAAGCTCAATACTTGAGCCTTCTCATTATCCAGATCAATTCGTAATTAGTACTGGACTGCTCAAGAACTGGATCTTTCTCAAGCTTGACCACTTCTTCCGTGATATTTTTTCTTGAACTGGGGTGGGGCTTTCCTCAATTTCCTTTATCCTTAAGGTGATTTGCCTTATCTCTTTTTCCAAAGCAAGCCTTTTGTTTCTGTCATCTTGGAAATTAAGCAGTTTCTCTTTCTCTTCCACAGCTGCCCGAAGCTGTTGAACCTCACGTTCCAGGCGTCGGCGGCTGCTGACCTCATCATCCAAGCTCTTGCTGAGCCTGTTATGCTCATCTCTGAGCTTTGGGTCTCTCTGTGTAAGAATGACCTCCTGGACCACCACTTTTTCCTCAGGCTTCCTCCTCTCTAGAAGCATATACTTATTCTGGAGGTCATAGATGGCATCTTCAGTTGCTCTCCTCTTCTGCGATGCATTACGTACTTCTTGGCGGAGCCGTTCAGCTTCTCTTTCTAATAGAGGGTCTTTCTCATATCGGACAACCTCCTTGGTAACCAGCTTGGTTTCGACTTTGGATCTTTCTCTCTTCCACTCATCCCTTTCTCCCTGAAGCCTAATCAGCTGTTCTTGGGACCTGCCATTCATATTCACAAGGTCATTCAGCTGTTGCTTCAACCTGTCTATTTCTCTTAGTATCTCTGGGCTTTTCTCCATCTTCACCACCTCTTGGATGATCTCTTGAAACTCCACTGTAGGTGGCTGTGACTTAAGAACTTTCAACTCATTTAAGGCTGTTTCCACTTCCTGGCCAATCATTGTCCTTTTTCTTGTAGCTTCTTGGAGTTCTCTCTTCAAACGTGCAATCTCCTCTTCAGTTTCTGGGTCAACACAAAATATCTCATTGACTCTTTCCTTAACTTCCACTTTAGGCTTTTGCTTCTCTAGAGCACTGTATGTGCTCTGCAGTTTTGTCAGCTCACTTGCTAACAATTCATTTTTGTTCCTCTCCTCATTAATAAGAGTTTGAAGCTTGGAAGACTCCTTTAAAAGCTCTGGGTCTTGCTCCACCTGTTTGACCTCTTTCACAATGACCTTCGGCTCCGCTGTTTCAATTAGCTTTTCAAGATCTTCAATTCTGCTTTTCACTTCCCTATTGTATCCACAACTGATTTCCTTTGAAAATGTCTTCTCAATTTGCATCTGCAGTGTCCTGATGGCTTTGAGCATCTCTGGGTCCTTCTCCAGCTTGACCACCTTTTACCACCAATTTCTTCGGATTGTTGGTCCTCTGCTCTAGCAAGTGAAGCTCTTTCTGAGCGTTCAGTTCGGAGATGGAATTTGAATTCTCTTGGAGGTGCCTGTTCTTCTTGGAGTCTGGCTGCTTGGGCTCTAGGTTTGGATCTTTCTCTATTTTAGTAACTTCTTAGTAAGAGCTGACATTTCAAGGCTTCCTGTTTTCTCCATTTGGAGGTCTTGCTGTCATTATCTCATATCTGCCAGTAGGTCTTTCTTTTATTCTTTTCATTCTCTTTGACGAGATATTTTAGAGAGATCACTCTCAAGAGTTGGATCTCTGTAGTACTCAATCACTTCTTTCTCCCTACCTTTCAATCGGCCGCTGAGTCTTTAGCATCAGGTTTGTGTCTCTGTTCTTCCAGTTCCTCCTGAACCCTGGCCTTCTTGCTCCGTTCCTCTTCCAGCTGAGATTTCAGGGCTTCCGGTTCTCTCTCCAATCTGCCCATTTTCTGAGACTGTTGAGTCTGCTCATATGTCACCTGTACTGCCTCTTTACTTCCTTCTGCAGAAAAAAAAGAAAAAAAAAAGAAAGTAAAAAAGGAGGCAAATTTTTTACAAAAATATTGTGAGCATGTTGAACTGTAGTATCAAAACTTGGAAAAGTTATTTTTGGATGTCACACTCTCCGAGGCTGCAATCCAACACCCCCCCAGTGCAGTGTAATTATCTGCATGCGGAATACAATGGCACTAGCACTACACAACTCCCATGCCGAAAAAGCAACATTGCATAACAAATGGCAGTGACCAACTGCAGTGCGCATCCACAAATCACAAGGCCAGTGCATAAATCCAAGCACATGTTGCTGTATGCTCAATGCTGCTTCTGACACTATCAGCAGAATATGGCCTTATTGCATGTGCAAGTAAAGTGGAATCACAGTCAGATAATTAATGCCTCTGGAAGGGGGACCACATTATGTTGTGTGTTTTTGTTCTTTTCTTGTTTTCTCTTGTTTAAAAGTGCCTCTTTATACCATCACAAAAAAATCAGTTAGATCCCCTTTCTGCCTCTGTTTCACTATGATTTCAGCGTGAAAGTTCAATAGTGCTTGTATGGTGTTTGGGGAGGTCGGGTTGGTCAATGGACATGCTGTGAGTGGGCAAATGCTAGTCACCTCCAATGATCAGGACAGAAAGGAAGGGGGGAAGCTTCACCTCCAACCTTGCTTCACATATGGAAGGATTCAACGCAAAGTTCAGGTGCCTTGTTTTTATGGCCAGGAGTCCATATCCTCCATATTCATGCAGCCCAGCAACATCGAATATTGCAAAAGTTAGGAAGAAAAATAGACAAGCTAGGAGAGGCTACAGCAGTTTCCTAAACATTTAGGCTTTTTTTCTTCATAGAAAATCCATTGCCAAATGATCACTCCCCCCTCCCCCCCATTCCAACTGGGACTTGTCAGAGAAGCCAAAACATTGCTAACTGTCTCCTCATCCCTCCTTTTCCAAGCTTTTCCAATTTTAATTGTGTCATGTATGTATACACAGTTGTAACTTGTTGTGACCCATTTTGGGTCCCTTCTTGGGAGAAAGACAGGATATAAATGAAGCAAACAAAATAAATGAATTGGGCCAGTGAGCTGGGGATACCACCTTCTACATTAAATGTTTAAGGATTCAGGTGCTATTTGCCAACAAATAATGGTGAAGACCAAAAGGTAGGAAACTGGTGCACACTCTGGTAGGATTTTTTTCTAAGACATCCTTGTACCGTATGTTGAATTCAAATGACAAAATCATTAGGGTGTGGTTGTGTGATAGCACTTTGAAGTAACTTTTTGACATGTTTTTATATGAAACAAAAAGGAAAGAATCAAGAGATCATCCTTACTCCCTTGAGATACCAAATCTGGAATTTATTGTTTTTTCCATTTAGGCCTCCGACAAATACCTTATCCAAAACTTTCTTTGCAAATTCCAGCCGGCTGAGCTGCTCTTTGTTTTCAGCAGCTGTCTCTGTATAGAGCTTTGTCACATTGTTTTCCTAAGTAGAATAAGCACAAACATTATTCAGACAACATGGTACTTCTTTCTATGAAATGCTGTAATCCCCCCCCCCCCCCATTTTAAGACAACTACAGTCACCCCTCCTTTTTCACGGGGATCCGTTCAGGACCCCCTTGTGAAAATGGGAGTTTGCCCCATTGGCTTGAATATAGGCATGGGCGCTGTTTTTTGGGTGTGGGTGGGAGAGGTCTTAATGTTTTACTGGGTTTTCTCCCCAAAGCAATTGATACTTTTAAAGGGGTTGTTGCTGTTTTGACATTTTAAAAACTGTTTCAGAGTCATGGGACTTGGTTTATTAGAAGACGTGGGAAATTTTATATAAATAAAGTTGGATCATGTTCTCACCTCAGCCTGGATGCTGTCTTGAAGTGGGGTCACACGAAGGCGTTTGGCAGAGGAAGCAGTCAAAGAGGGATCCAGAGAAGACCGATATTTTCCTGCCTGAAGTTCATAATCCTATTTTTTTTCAAATAAATGAAATAATGAATGAAAGAAAAATCAGAGAAGAATAGAATGGTTCATTAAGTGGAAGTAGAAAAATACACAGAACACTGCAACATACATTGAGGACAGACTGCACATTCTTGGACAAGTTGACAACAGAATTCTTGTCAGACTCTTTACTCTGGACTTCGTCTGCCAGTCTCTGCAGTGGAAACAGAAATGGAGAATCAGGATCCAGTCCTTTGCTGGATAATTACTCATTAGTATTATTCATTTGTAAAGCACCAGTATATGTTTATTATAAACAACAAAAATTATAACATCCCTGCCTGAATAGGGTTTTTGCTTTAGTTCTCTACTTGTTAAGCTTTGTTGGAAGGAGGAAAATAGATTAGTATACAACTAATTAAACTTAACTAGTTATTTCCAAACTGTTCCTAAGTGCCTGTCAACCAACACATTAATTTGTTGAGCCTTGTTTGGGTGAGGGACCAAATAACACATAGCTGGTAAGGTTTAATTAGTTATTCCAGTCTTCCATCTCTTTGGAGTTTATCACACGTGAAATATGAACTAAAATCCAAAGCAAATCTGAAGGGAAGGGGAAGCAGAGTCAATTCCAATCCAAGGCAATTCACGTGATTAATTATCTCACATGAAGAGCGGAATTGTGGTCATACCTGAGGCAAAGCGAAGTGAGTGCAAAATAAATTATCACATCAGTACATAACATGTGGATTCACCAATGCAAATTGGCATCCTTGCGCATGCACAGTGGGGCTCTGAACGCATCATGAACCTTTGCACTTCCGGGGTGAAAAGGGGGGGGCACTTCCTGGTTCCACTTTCACGTGAATGTTAGCCTCATGTGAATGACAGCTTCACCTTTCTTTCTCCCTTCTATTTTCCTATCCCTGGCAGCCGAATCCAAACGGGTCCTCCGTGTCAGAGCCCCCATCCATTTATTATTATTATTGAGGAATTATTATTATTATTATTAATAAAAAATGTCTTTCACTGCAAAATAATCAGTGTAGAAGCTGCAGCTTTACTTGGAAGTAAATCCTTTGGATCTGAAGGAGACCTATTTTGGAGAAGTGCAGAAATGATCCGGTTTCCCTTATTCACCATGCTCCCTAAAATACCACCTCTCAGAATCCAATCCACTCTCCTTCCCTTTATAACAGTTGCCTTCTCTTAGGTTTCTCCTGCACTGGGGAAATAATCCGGTTTGACTCCACTTTAACTGTCTTGGCTCATTGCTATGGAATTTTGGGAACTGTAGTGTCGTGAGACATTGAGCCTTCTCTGCCAGAGAGCTCTGATGCCTCAGCAAAATAATAAATTATTATTACAGTCGAACCTCCCTATACGTCGGATTTGCCATACGCGTATTTGAGCATACGCGCATGGCAAACCCGGAAGTTGTTCCTCTCCTCCCCTCCTCTTTCCCCCTCCTTCCTAACTTCCTACAAGCTGCAGCCGGTCTTTAAGAGAGGCGGTGACCAGGAGGACGAGGCCTGGCCCCTTGTTCCTCCAGCGTGCAGCGGCTCTTCTCAGCGGCAGCGACCAGGAGGACGAGGCCAGGCCCCTTTCTCCTGGTCGCTGCCGCCGAAGGAGAGCCGGCTGCGGCTGGAGGCCCTTGTCTTCCAGGCTGCAGCCGGCTTTCCTAGCGGCGCGACCAGGGAGAACGGGGCCCTGTCTTCTGGTGGTTCTTAAGAGAGGTGAGTTGGAGCTTGTAGGAGCAGCAGCGCATTTTGGGTGGCGGAGCCGAGGCGCGAGGAGGACGGGCCAAGCCTCTTCTCCGCGGCCTCGGCTCCGCCGCCACAAAACGGTGGGTGCTGCTTCTGGAGGCCAAGAGACCTCCAGGCTGCATCGGGCCACTTACAGCGGCGGGTGGCGGCGGCAGAGGGGGGCAGCGGGGCGGGAGCGGCGGCGGGCGACCAGGTAAGGAGGGAGGGAGGGGGGAAGGTTAGTTTTAGGTAGGTAGGGGGGAGGGAGGGAGGGAGAGAGGAGGGAAGTAGGAGGAGGGGGAAAGAGGAGGAAGGATGCGCGCGCCCATTGGACAGAATAGTGCTTTGAGCATACGTAGATTTTGGTATACGCGGGGGTCCAGAACGGATCCCCGCGTATACGAGGATCCCACTGTATTATTATATTATTATTATTATTATTATTATTATTATTATTTTGCAGTGTCTTCCTCCTTTGGATCCTTGCCTCGAGGAGGGCAGGAAATAAATTGTTTTTATTATTAAAGAATTTATTATTCTTATTATATTATTATATTATAATAATAACTTCTTCCTGCCTCTTCTCAAGACTGGAGGCAGGGTGCCTTGATCTACTTTTGGGTACCCTGCCTCGAGCCTTGAGGAGAGGCAGGAAAGAAACTATTATTATTATATTATTATATTATTATTATTATTATTATTAAAATATTATGCAGCCTCTGTTCTTGAAGGAGGGACACTAGAAGCATGGAACAAAACTGCAGCACTGCATCATGGGAATTTGCACCTTGGAGGTTTGGGGGTGGGGGTGTCCAGGACAGAAGCAAAGTTGCATTCCACACCAGACCAATTCGGATTGAAATCGAAGTGGGCTTGGAAACAATTTTTGTGAATTCGCTTGTTACCGAATTCACAAAATCAGGAGCCACTTTGGATTGACTTTGGATGTGGCTCAGAAATACGCCCCATAGAAGGCAATCACGTGTGATCTGTCATGTTTTAAGGTGAATTCACATGGTTTGACCAGGAGTGACTTTGGATTGGAGCTGCAAAACCCGTCATGTGATATCATCCTTTGATGACTGAAGGTAGCACAATTCTCACCTTCTGCGCCTGGAGCTTGTAGTTGATCTGACTGGGGCCATCTGTGGTCTTAACTTGGTACTTAGGAGATTGTTGAGCCAGAACATCAGATTCTCATTTGCATTTGGAACTGTGGTAGGTGAGGCTGGTGTTCGGAGTGTCTTCTTCTGGATGCGTGGGCACAGTTTAGAAAGAACTTAGAAGAGATGTTACAGAGAAGATTTCCTCAGAGAAAGTCCCTTTTCCTTCTGCATTTCGCGGTTCAAATTAGATGCTAACCGATATCCTGCATCACAATGGCAGACTGTAAAGTTCCTCCAGGAGTAGTTACATCTTGTCTGCCCTCACCACAGGGCACCCTACCTGTCTACAAGCTGCTGTTCCATGGCCATTTAGCAGCCAGGTGAAGATGGGGCAGGGGGCAGCCAGGTAGCCAGCTCCATTCCAACAAAAAAACACCTCCTGGACCTCTGGGGGACTTCTGGGAGATCTGATCTGAGGATGACTACTTCTTCCTATGGGCAGCTACAGATAGAGAGCCCTGTTTGCCTCGTTGACCCTTGTCCTCTCCCAACCATGAATGGCTGTTCATGGAGATCTCCAGACAGAAAAAAGTTAGATGGCTCAGAGCAGATGGAGATGCCGGATCCCTCTATCTGTCACAACAATAACGCCATGGCATATGCAGGCATAACGTTATCATACCCTCCACATTTCATATCTGAAAACCGGATATGTAGACTAAGGAAGAACAAGTTACAACATCCCCCCCCCCGCCGCCCCCACTGAGTTAATTGGCAAAAAATCTTGCACTTTGAACTCCATTTGTAGCCTTTAATTTAGCACAGGCCAAAGGGGTGAGAGAAACTGGGACTTTTTAAAACAACTGAAAGGAAATGACAAAGGATTATCAGGACTGTTCTTGCCAAATTTGGACAGTTGGAGGATAAGTGTGTTTCACTTTCAGGATGCCAGCCATAGTCTGGCGATTTCAAAGCTCTTCCTTAACCTGGCTGAATATGAAAAGCAGCATATTCAAAAGGAACTTTTCCAAGATACACAACACATTCTCTCTTGGCTCCACATAGATGGTTTCCAAGTGCTGGTTGCAATGGGATCGTGCAGGGAAAGGAAAAATGACAAATCCAAATCACAAGGGTGTGAATTCATGGGAAGAGCTGGTTTTCTTTTACTAGCCACATCTACCACTGGAGATGGTTGGGCTTCCCACCTGTGATCCAGTTGGTCAGCAACAGCATGATATCGGTCATTAAGCAGCTGGACCTCCTTTTTCTGCCTGGGCAGATCTGGGCAGTACTCCTGGAAATTGTTCTGCACCGCACTGCAGCAATGTTCTGCATCCTTGAGACTTCGGTTTAGCTTTAGCAAACAGTCCTCCTGCTTTATTAAATCTCGCTTCAGTTTCTACAAGGGGAAGAGGCACACAATTTGGAAGAGTAATTTTGTTTCAATAGATAAATAAATCTTAACACAGTTGTTTCCCCAGCTTGCTCCCTTCCACACAAACCATACCTCCATATTTTAATTAATTAATTTGTCTTACAGGATGTGCAGGAGAAACAAAGCACAAATAAATAGTTTCATTGGATTTTATTAAATTGAACATGTGAAGATGTCTGCTGGCTGTAAAGTGGAAGAGAGAACTAGTTAGAGTTAAGGAAAGAAAAGCGCAGAAGGAAGAAATTAAAGGGAGATGGGATGCGGGTGGGGAGGCTCAGAGATCATGAAGGATATTTTTTCAAAGATCACCCAGTGAGGTACAGACAGGCTGTGGGGAAAGAACAAGGACTTTATCACATGACCCCTGCTCTGTTAATGAAGGGAAGTGAATGCATACTGGATTGGGACCACTTCCTTCCACATGTCCCTTCATCAGAACGACCGGGCTGTTGCTGGCCTGTTGCACTCATCTTTAATCCTACCTCCCATAACAAATATCCTCTTGTTTCCTGTGATGAGAAAGGTAAGATTGGACTACCCAGATGTACTTGGAGTTCTTCTGACTCGAAAGATCTCTCACCTGAAGTTCATTGGCACGATCCTTCAGTGCATTGGGTGAGGCTGGGATGGTGCCATCATGAGATAATTTGGCTTCAAAGTTGCTGATGATTTTGTCCGTGTTCTCTATCTGATTCTCCAGGTTCAGGCCTGCTTTGGCTCTAAGGGTGGGGAGACATCGTAAAAACAAAAGGCAACATTTCACTTCAGAACTGTTTTCTGCAACACCACGCTAGAACAAAACGCTGTTCTCTTTTATCATTCAAGCCAAAACTCTCAAGATTTCACAGAAATGTTGGGGAGGATGCTTCCTCCATATTCCATTCACTCATTACTATTCTCCGGTAGCAAGTCTTGCTGATGTCACTTACTTTTCCTCATAGAGTCCCGAGAGCACCTTAACATCACTGTATTTGTTCTTGATGTTGTTGAGCATCACAGGGAGCTGAGAGGCGGTGGTGCTGGCAGTCTTCTTTGAAAGATAGGCCTCACACTCCTTCTGAGCAGTCTCTTTCTCTGCTCCGATGCCTTGAAGTCTTCTTGTCGCTTCCTGATAAAAAGGCAATACAGTACTTCTCTTAAAACCAATCAATTAGGTTCAATGCAACAGTTATCTACTGAGAGATCATAATGCTGATTTCAGTTGGAGATACATTCTAGACTTTAGAAGAGCAGATTTCAGTAAACTTAGAGAAGTATTGAGGGTGATCCCGTGGTCAGAAATACTAAAAGAGAAGGGAGTTCAGGATGGATGGGACTTTCTCAAAAGGGAGATACTGAAGACAGAATTTCAAGCAGTTCTAGTGAGAAAGAAAAATGGGAGGTGTCTCAAGAAACCAGGATGGATGACTAAGGAACTTTCAATTGAGCTAAGTTTTAAACGGAACATGTATAAGAAATGGAAAAAGGGATGAAATCACGAAAAAGGAATTCAAACAAATAGCAGACACGTGCAGGGATAAAGTCAGAAAAGCTAAAGCGCAGAATGAATTTAGGCTTGCTAGAGAGATTAAAAACAATAAAAAAGGCTTTTTTGGGTATGTCTGCAGCAAAAGGAAGAAGTCGGAAATGGTAGGGCCACTGCGTGGAGAAGATGGCAAAATGCTAACGGGACAGAGAAAAGGCAGAATTACTCAACATCTTTATCAGTGACTTGGATGACAGAATTGAGGGCATACTCATCAAATTTGCAGACAACACCGAATTAGGAGGAATAGCTAATACTCCAGAGGACAGGATCAAAATTCAAAATGACCTGAATAGACTAGAATGCTGGGCCAAAGCTAACAAAATGAAATTCAACACATAGAAATGTAAGGTACTACACTTAGGGTGGAAAAATACAATGCACAGATATAGGATGGGGGAGACCTGGCTGTACGAGACTACGTGTGAAAGGGATCTGGGTCCAAGTAGACCACAAGTTGAACATGAGTCAACAGCGTGATGCAGCAGCTAAAAGGCCAATGCAATTTTAGGCTGCATCAATAAAAGTATAGTATCTAGATCAAGGGAAGTAATAGTGACACTATATTCTGCTTTGATCAGGCCCCACTGGAATATTGTGTCCAGTTCTGGGCACCACAATTCAAAAAGGACATTGAGAAACTGGAGCATGTTCAAAGGAGGGCAACTAAAATGGTGAAGAGTTTGGAAACCATGTCCTATGAGGAATGACTTAGGGAGCTGGGGATGTTTAGCCTGTAGAAAGGAAGGTTAAGAGGTGATATGATAGCCCTGTTTAAATATTTGAAGGGATGTCATATTGAAGAGGGAGCAAACTTGTTTTCTACTGCTCCAGAGAACAGGATCCAGAACAATGGATGCAAGCTCCAGGAAAAGAGATTCCACCTCAACATTAGGAGGAACTTCCTGACAGTAAGGGCTGTTCGACAGTGGAACACACACCCAGAATGTAGTGGAGTGTCCTTTCTTGGAGGTCTTTAAACAGAGGCTGGATGGCCATCTGTCAGGGATGCTTTGATTTGGATTTCCTGCATGGCAGGTGGTTGGACTGGATGGCCCTTGTGGTCTCTTCCAACTCTACGATTCTCTGTTTCTATGAATCCATCCCCACCCTGAGGCAGTCTATTCCACTGTTTAACAGTACAGTAGGTTATATACTGTATGGGAAAGACGGGAATTTAATTTTAAATACACAACTACAAGAGTTGATAACAAAACTTTTCTCTGCTCCTCTTTCTTTACCAGGAGTGTCAGTAAATTTGTTCACCCAAGTTGGATCTGTGATCATAGCAAGACTACTAGTACCAACACCAGCAGAAATCTCTGTCATTTCACTTATAGAGGTGTTGATTCCCACAAAGTATAAACATCTCATCTTGGGACAAAGTATGAGAGGAAGCTATTATAGTTAAGTGAGCAATGCAGATTCCCCCAGCACTTGCTTCCTGGTCTCTGATCCGTTTAGTAAGGTCCTCTATAGGGTCACTGTGGTTCAGTGGAGTCCTCAGGCGGCTATAAGTCTCCTTCTTGACCTGGCCCAGGCCGCCATCAATTTTCTCCAGCTTATGAAGCAACTGGTCAGCTTGGGAGTCATCCTGGACCACAGTGGAGGTTCTGATGGGAGCTGTAATGACAAGAAAAATTGACCATCAAAGGGAGTTGATGAGATCCAAGTTAAATATAGTAAGCAGGACTTTTAAATTTCGTATAAAACAAATTTGCCCATGAGGTTTAATTTATTAATAAACATAATTACAATGCATAAATCCTTCCATCTTTCCCATCAGTTCTGAAAGCTTTATCCTTCCCCAGGACACTTGAGACATCTTTGAAGGCTTGTGGGGATATTAGCAACTTTAGCAATCCAGTCACACTACAGTGAGGTTGTAACTTCCAGCTAGAAAGCAGCCAAAATGCTAACGTACCCTGATTACTTGCTCTAACAGGTCCCTTCTGGTTGCTCCTTAATGTGTTCTGGGCTGTAGCTCTCTTCTGTTTTACCATGTTCAGCTCACCTTCCAACCTAAGCACAACAAACAGTGTGAACTTTGTTTAGAGTATATGGTTTTCCTACCACACCCACTGTGTATACAAACTATACTTAGAAAAATATGTTTTTTTAGTGAGACATGAGACTAACTTTCAGTCTAGATTAATTTGTAAAAAAAGAATAAACAGAATTTCTGCCCACCTCTCCCCAAAACGGTAGTTAACACAGAATAGCTATACTACTTCACACTTGGTACATAGTGTACATAGAACAGTTCTCTACAAATGAGGCTTTGTATATCCACTGCTTCAGGATGAAGAGGGCTGCTCCTCCATGGCAACTTCTATTACAGTACTGCTAAAATAACATCTGTGTGTAGTAATCTTATGACTTGCCAATTGGCCTACTATATCAGCTTTGCTCTGGACATTTATCTGAAGCACGCACAGCCACAAAGAAGCACACTGCTCAGGCACCAGAGAAACTTATTTTCAACCACCTTTTGTTCCCTAAGTCAGTGTGGTTCACTCATGACAACAAGCCTTGTAATTAATTGGCAAAACCCCTCTTGGAACATATTTTTTTTTCTTGCAGTTTTCTTTCCTGTTGTTGTGCAACTGGAGGCTGGACCCCCCCTCCCCTTGCCTATTTATTGCAATTTGCACAGAATTTACTATTAGCTACCAATCTACCTCTTGTCCACCTCCCGCCCCAGACCTTGTGGTATTATCAGATTTGACTTTAGGAAATTGCTTTTAATTAAATGTGGTCTCCTGGAAATACCTGAAAAGAGTACAAAATAGAAAGTTGTCATAGATCTATGGAGCCATAGGTGGGCGAGGCAGAACCAACAAAGAACAATTTGTAAGGGACCTTGAAAGATCAACGCTAATTAAAATCCCTGTTTCAGAGAATGTACTAAGCAATAAATGAATGCAAATAATGTGTGCTTTGAAATAAGTGATCTGGAGGGAAAGTAGATAGCTGCCATGCAAACAGATATCTTAAGAGTACTGGCCTGCTGCATATCTCCCAATTATGCTTACACAGGACACTGCTGTCTTAAGGTGGGTTCGTGGTGATGGGAATAATTATGTATGCAGCACAAAAATATGGGCATCTCATTGTCAGAGTTCAGTCATGTTTGCAGGTGTGAAAGGTTTCTAGTGTGATTCAGTTTTCCCTCTACAATTACTGTAGGGCGCACATCAACATACCCCATTTCTATGAGTATCAAGCCCACTTTGGAGGGTGTTACAAAAATGAAAGCAGATTGCATTCATGCATACAGTGTATCCATGTGTGTGTTGAGAATTAATATAACAGTTAAGTAGATCTATGACCCATTTCAAACTGGCTTTAGGACAGGCTTTGGGGTTGAGACTGCCATGGTTGCCTTGACCGACGATCTGCGTCTGAGCATTGACAGGGGGAGTGTGACCCTGTTGGTGCTCTTAGACCTCTCAGCGGCTTTTGATACTATAGATCACGGCATCCTCTTGGACCGCCTGAAGGGGTTAGGTATTGGGGGCACTGCTTTGCAGTGGTTCCGGTCCTTCCTCTCGGGCAGGTCTCAGAGGGTGCTACTCGGGGACTGTAGCTCCAGTAAGAGGTACCTCACTTGTGGGGTTCCTCAGGGGGCTATTTTGTCCCCGATGTTATTTAACATCTATATGAAGCCGCTGGGTGAGATAATACGGAGTTATGGTGCTGGGTGTTATCAGTACACTGATGACACCCAAATCTATTTCTCCGTATCTCGTTCGTCGGCCTCGAATTCCGATGGCATCTCTTCTCTCAATGAATGTCTTCAGGCGGTAATGGGCTGGATGAGGAAAAACAGATTGAAACTGAATCCAGACAAGACGGAGGTGCTCATGGTAGCGGCCCCGAAACCAAGAATTGGGTTGCAACCTCCAGTCCTGGATGGGGTCACACTCTCCTCCAGCGACTGTGTTCGCAGTCTGGGGGTGCTCCTTGACTCGTCGCTCCTGATGACAAATCAGGTAAATGCGACGGTCAGGAGTGCCTGTTATCAGCTTCGGCTGATACGCCAGCTGCGCCCTTTTCTGGAAGTAAGGGATCTCGAGACGGTTGTGCACGCACTGGTAACCTCACGCCTTGATTTCTGTAATGCACTCTACATGGGGCTACCCCTGTGCTTGACTCGGAAATTACAGCTGGTTCAAAACATGGCAGCCAGGCTTGTGTCAGGTACATCTAGGAGGGACCACATTACTCCGGTTTTGAGGTCCCTCCACTGGCTGCCTATCAGCTTCCGGGCCCAGTACAAGGTGTTGGTTATCACCTTTAAAGCCCTAAATGGCTTGGGTCCAAACTATCTTAGAGACCGCCTCCTCCCATACAATCCTCCCCGCGCTCTCCGGTCCTCTGGGAGGAACTTACTGCAGCCTCTAAAATCTAGGCTTGCGGCAACCTCCCAGAGGGCATTCTCTGCTGTCGCCCCCAAACTCTGGAACGACCTGCCGGATGAGATCCGTCAGATAACATCATTAGACAGCTTTAAAAAAGCGGTCAAGACGGATCTCTTCCGGCAGGCCTTTCCAGATTAACCATCCCGGCCCAGGTTCCCAGGTTCCCTGATTCCCTCATTCCTCCCGTGGCCCCATCTTAGAGATGGTTGAGGATCAACAGAGGGATATCAGGGTTTTTAGTTTTAATTGCTGTTTTTATCCTTGATATTGTATTTTTAATATGTTATACTATTTAATACTGTCTTAAGGGGGGGAGGGATAAAGTGTTTTTAATTGTCATATTTTATATTTTACTGTTGTTAACCGCCCGGATTGGTTTGCCAGAGGGCGGTATACAAATAATTATTATTATTATTATTATTATTATTATTATTATTATTATTATTATGAGCACCCATAAACTGAGTTTAGAAGCCCATCCCCTTCAAATTGAGCCTCAACAGGGGAAACCTAAACAAAAGGGAACCAAGGAGGACTTAACTCTTTCAGGTTTCTACCCCCCAACAAAAGTAAAACTTTTTTCTTTTAGACTGAATTGGCTGAGTTTTACCTAGTTTTTCCAGATGTAATAGTACACAGACTTCTTAAGAAAGTCAATGTTCTCTGCCTAAGAAAGGGGCCTGTGGCTTCACAAAAGATGGAGACACCCTGGATTCCAAGAGAAGTTACTTTACTGCTGTAAGGGAGTTTAAATATTACTGTCCCTCATCTTGGTCCTCACATGGCCAAGAAAGGAGTGGCCTCTGCCTGCACTGAGATCCCTCCAAACCAACTGAACTACAACAGAAACATTGAGTCTAACCACATGAGAAAAGGAAGCTAAAACAGAGGGGAAGAGTAGTGGCTTTTTCTGTGCCTCTTTACATGCCATTGTGCACTTCCATTCTCTTCCCAAGGGGGACAGTCATAAAAGCATGTTTTTTTATCAAATTGATTCTTCCAGCACGACAAAGACACGTTTTTACGACTGTCTTCCTCAGGAAGAGAATGGAAGTGCTACAATGTCATATAAAGAGGCATGGAGAAAGCCACTACTCTCCTGCTCTGTTTCAGCTTTCTTTTCTCATATGATAAGGCTGAACATCTGCTCCAAATATACAGTAATCCTGTGACTAACACAGTCACTTTTCTTCTCTTGTATGATTTTTTAAAGTATCTTCTATGTGATAAAGAAGCCAGTGGAGGTTTGAAAGCATGCATGATATATTTTGTGCATTTTGGTTGGCCAATAATGGTATCGTTCTTTTGTGGATTTTGGATTCTGTTGTATTAGCTGTATACTCAAGGGGAAAAAGAAAAGGGAAAGAAAAGCTTTTCACAAACCTATTCACTCTGTCTATGGCTTCTAGGTCTGGAGGCGGGATGGAGAAACAAACAGCAGGTGCTACCTTACTCTCTCTGTGGGTATTCTGTACCACCCAGTTTTCCTGGCTGCTGTTCTCATTCAAAGTATATTTTTCACCCCTCTCAAGCTGCACCTAGAAGAATGGAGAAGGAAAAGAGTACAATTCCCATTCATTTAGTTTGGTTGTTTTACTGTTTAGGGATCTTTAGTTATAAAGTTTTTAACTTCAATGCAGAGTTTGGACATTTAACAAAAACCCTTAGAATTCCATGGCTTTGTTTAAAGAGGTATGGTTAATTTGGCACAACCATATTAAAGTGAGGAGGTTATGCTTACTTTTCAACAAACACAGAAAGCTTTATGTATAGCCTGTTCTGATTCTATTGTAGAAATCTGGCCAGGCTTTGCAATATGAAAACACACATTAAGTGGAACAACTGGTGGGGGCACTCCACACTAAGGTCAATATCAGACCACATGGTTATAGCGCTATTATTCCATTTTAATTGTTATGTCTGACTCCTCTGGAATTCTGGAGTTTGTAGTTCAGTGAGGCCTGAGAGATTTTGGTTTGAGAATTCTAAATGCTACTCCCTGAACTGCAAATCCCAGGATTCCACGAGACGTAGCCATGGCAATTAAAGTGGAATAATAATGCTATAACATTTTAGCTTGATGTTGTCCTAAGACAGGACTGCAGGTGGGTGGGAAGCCCCAAAAAATCCACAAAGCAATGAAGAACCAGGTGGTAGATCAAATATGTTGATGACTACCATCTTTCAGTTTGTGCAGTGCTCTGGCATCATGTTATTCTTTTTCTAAACTTGGAACAAAGTGCTTCTCAGTTGCTTTTTCTACTACCTGCTGAGAAGCAGCATCAACATGGTGATATAAGAAAGACTTTCAGAGACTGCAACAAGAGACAGATTAGAAAAGGAAGAAACTTCAGATGGATCTGCTTCCATCATATATGACAGGAGTATTTCCTTACATCACCCAAATCCCAGTCACAAATGGTATCCAGCATAACTGGCTGGGAGGGGCGGACTCTACGCAGTTTCAAGGGACTGATCTCCTTACTCCTCCTTTTCAGTTCAGCAATGCTCTTCTCTGCATGTTTCACAGCCTTCTCATCATTCTAGATAGGAAGAAGTAAGGATTTATGAGTAGCATACAGATTTTGAACAGACAACATGGCTTTGAAGAGGCACACTTAACTTAGGGCCCACCACACCTAACAATAGGTGTACCAAACCGACAGGATAATTCCTCAGCCATTTCACTTATCACAAAATCAAATGTTTTACTTTGGCTAAGTCAGTAATTGAGGGGAAATTATTTTTTTTTCCTTTGTGTGTAAGTAGTGTTAGTGGTGGAGAAATCGGAGTGGAGGCCCCACCAAGAAATGTCTATTCTGAGATATAATCTGTATTGGGGGGAATTCAAAATGTCTGTTGCTGTAAAAATGCCTGCCTTCTTTGCCACTCACTTAGGGCTGCTATTGAAGTAGAAAACCATACATTTGTACAGAATGAGTGACTTGTTCCTCCCACAGTTCATTTTATTTGAGAGATGCAGTGCTAAATACCATTTTAAAGAGCAGGGATTGAAGCAGGCTTGTTATAAAGTCATGATGTTTCCTCCCTCAAACCACTATATATGACTTTGCATGACTAGGTGAAAGGCAACTGATTCAAAAGTACACTAAAGGATTAAAATATATTCCATACTATTTTAGGGTAGGTGGGTGGGAAGGGAGGGAGGGAATGGGACAAAGCAGAGATTAGCACATGTGTGCACTATGCAGTGTTATACATACAACTTTGGTTCAGTTGGTCCCATTCCAAAGTAAACATGCTAAAAAGCAATGAAATGAAGTTGAGGGAGGGGGCATGCCAGGAAACTGTTCCTCCTGAAATTACTGGATCAATTTCATAATTAATTTATTTTTTATTACCTGTTTCTTCCCTAAGCCAAACAGAGCCTACGAGTCAAACAGAACCTACCAATGATATGCTAGATGAATTACAACCATTTTGTTTTCACAGTGCCTGGAAAGCAGCAAAGGTGGGGTGGGCTATTAGCTGGGTTGGGTTCTGCCTATAGCAGGGAGATTAGTTTGGCAGAGCAGCTTACAAATCTATGTCCTCCTGGCTTTGATGCTGGAGGACTGGGGAACCCTCATTGAGGAAAATGCAGATAGGGGAGAGACAGTAACTTTTGTCCTGTACCTACATTCTGAAAAATGTTGGTGGGAAGTGTCATGTCTGTTGTTCCAGTTCCTAAACTGTATTGATTTAAATATAAACTGTGCCCGCCTAGTCATCTGAAAGTATGAAAGAGTTTCTATGCATACATGTTGTATTATAGATAGTATCCCTCTACACAGCCATGAAAAAGGCAAGGACCCTTATCACGTACAACATTTCTAGATCATTCGCTGAAAGGAATGGTCACTTTGGATGAAGATTCTGCTCAACCTATCTTTTTCATCAGAAGAGGGCTTTTGTGATATTTCTTATGAGTTGGGAAGCAATGCCATTCTAGTAGAGTACCTGGCCCCAGTGCACTGGACTGGATTTGTTTTTCTCCAACCAGTCATCTCTCCCTTCCCCCTTATCCTCATTTCCCACCAATATTAATGAGGCAAATTAAGGCCATGTGGCTCTGCACAAGATTTCATTTAAATGAAATCATTCAAACCAATAGTTGAATTTCAGCTTCAGAGTGTTTCAGAAAATTCATGGTTGCTTCAGAATCAATCACAAAGACATAAAAGCTGGCTCCCAGTTCCTCTTTGTGATTCTTACCTCCAGCTGTAGGATTAAGTCAGACATCAAACCTGGACTGTCTTTATTGAACTGTCTATATTTTGTATCAAGGTCACTGTTCAGCTTGTTTAGTGACTGGCTCACAGCATCAGCATCATCATAGAACTGAAGACAAAAGGGAAAAAAAGAAGTCAGAAAACACACCTTTATTAATGAAGCTGAGATATTACCTCTGCTATATGACTAAGCTACACAATGTGTGTTCAAAATGACAATTTATTTCAGAAACAGAAAACACAGTGGTTTTGTATCAAATGAACACAATCTACTGGCAGAACTGCTCTGCTGGCTTACTGTAAAAGGTGTATCTTCTGCCCACTAAGCTTCTCAAAATCTTTGTTTGGCACTTACGGAATTTTCTACATTCTAATAAAACCCCACACAGTACTTTTTATATTGGATTGGAAGAGTTAGAAACTTTTTTTAAAGAGAAAAATCCTTTGTACATCACCGTCTGGATTCCTCTTTTTTGCATTGGCAAAATTTACCTTTCTATAGTTCTCTATATTTTTCAGATGGTTCTCTTGGCAGATGCACAAGTTGAGAAAGTTCTGCCATTCGCTCTTCAGGGCTTCCTGATGAGCCTGCAGGGAAAAAAAATGGTTATTATTATTTCTCTGTCTAGCTCAGTCTCCTATTGTTCACTTCCTTTACTATTACATCAAAGACTGACTACAGAAGAAAACTCTTATTGCTGAATCGTGGCAAAATGTGGGCATTGCCCCCCCTCCAAATGAAATTACTGTATATTTCAGTCCCCAAATTTCTAATATAGCAGAGACAACGTTGTGTTAGTCTGCAAAATCAATATGCTGTGGGTTCTTGTAGCACCTTTGAGACTAACTGAGAAAAAGACATTGTAGCATAAACTTTTGTAGACTGGGGGGGATACAGATGGGTAGAAAGGTATGGCCCTACTTATACATGGATTTTTTTATCAACAAATTCAAGCACCCACTGCTTGAAAATGTTCAAAAAATGTATACATTCCAAATTTTAAACCTTGATTTTTCATTTTATATAAGGGACATGGTTTTGCTATGCCATTATATTTAATGGGACTTGAGCATTCACAGATTTTGTTATCCACAGGTGATCCTGGAATCAAACAACAAGTACACTGTACAACCAAAACATCTGATACAAAATGTAGATTTGTGACTCTACCGTTGTCACTTTAGTTATCCTGTATGATTTTTAAAAGCATCTTTTGCCTGATGAAGAAGCCAATGTAGCTTTGAAAACGTAGATGTCATATTTTGTGCATTTTGGTTGGTCAATAAAGCCATTTCTCTTTTGTGGATTTTTTGATTTTCTTGTATTTGGCAAGAGAAAGGTAATTATTCAACTACTTTTGATTTGTGGATACAAATATTATGAGAAATTCCTACATTTTAGGTGCATTGAAAAACAAAAGTTAAGACAAAATCTTGCATTTTAGTGAATTGAAAAATTTCAGGAACTCAGAGGAAGCACTCAATTTAGCTCAGAGAGTAGGACTATTTAGCTCTGGATCTCCCTGAACTATTTATATTCCAACTGTTTGTTATAGCAGCTTTATAATTAAGAATGAGTGCCCAGCTTTGGCCCTCTTTTCCTTTGGTTGTATCTTTTAGCTTATAAGCTTGTCTTATTGATCTTCATGAGCCACTCCGGTGGAAGTCTTTTTCTATGGATGCCTTGGAATAAAAATTTCAAATAAATAAATAATATGGTGGATGGGTCAAAATTCAGTACTGACCTGGATTGGGCTCACAGCTGGGTGCTTCAATTCAATCATTCTTTCCCCATCATCCTGGAGTGTATTCACATATTCTTCCTGGTTAAGGAGCTCATTATTCTTGAAATCCTGCAGGATAGAATGAGGAGCACTATACATTTGCACATTAAAGGAAGAGATCCTTTTGTAGTGGTGGTGATAAAGTCATGGGACAATTTTTTTGTGGTGGAAAGAAAGCCTTCGCTTAAGGTGTGCTGGGATTTGTCAAATTAGCTAAAGTGTAGTTAGTAACTTCTTGCCTATACAGTACTGAAGTCAGTATGACAGAGAAAACTGCTACTGCGGGTGTCATATAAAAATGTATGGATAGTGTGTTTTAGTGTGTAAGTGTGCATGTGTGCATTTCTATTGTGTTAGTGGCAACAGATCAGACAAGTCAATTAAAAAAACCTTTTTAGTCATTTTTGTTCACAATGCAGCAAATGAACACTTCTGAAGTAGTTGGAGATCGACCATCCAAGGTAGTAAGACAGGTTATGGGCCTCCTTCTTTAGAGATATGTTACTTTTAAAAAAGAAAATGCTTTCTTATTATGTATATCATGATTTATGGCTTCAGAAGCATTGGCATTAAGTGTTAGAATAGAACTAGGGCTCATTCACATACTGTTAAAGGACTATATTTCATTTTATCTGCAATGTCAATATCGTATGGAATCCTGAGACTTATTGTTTGCCATTCATCCCCAACAATACGGAGGACCACTTACGTCATACTCACGCCGCACCAACTGAGGATCAATCATCTGGTCACTCCAGTCCTGCTTCAAGATCTTATTTTGCTGCTCAGTAAGGTAACCCAGCTCCTTGGTGCAGCCTTGTAGGTGTGTATAGAGGCTGCCTAAGCTCTGGCCTCGCCAGATAGAGGCTTTCTGTCAGTTTCAAGAGAGAACATGTCAGTGCCTTGGCCACAGTTTTTATTTATAATTTCTATAACCTTTTTCAGCCCACATGATACTTGACAATTCTTCACTTCATCTAATTTAATGTCACAGTAACCTTATGAGGTAGTTTAGAATATATAGAGAGGCAGCCTAACTGATGAATTTGTACGGTATGAAGAAGATGAGTGACGCTATATTCAGTTTATTTATTCAGTTAGAACTCTATTCTGATACACCATGCAGGAATTTCACTTCAAGGATCTCCACAGAAAATTGCAGATGGATATGGTGTGGTGGGTGGATGACAGACTTGTATTTGCACTCCCCTGACTGTGGAAATCCAGAACTACCATGGGGAAGGGGAAACATTAAACATCATTTCCAGGAGACATAAAACCTTTGTATCAATTGTGCTTTCCCCCTTATCATACTAGTGAATCCTCAAACTCTTCTACCCTCAATCCATATTGGCTGGAACACCACAAAACTTAACTCAGTTTTCCCAAATACATGCTGTCTGAACCTGTCAAATTAAGAAATCAATAAATGTTACTAATTAATGTTTAAAAATGAAAGAGAAAGCCGAATCATAGATTGTACCATTTTTAGATTGTAAGCCTAAGGGCAGTGAACCGTCTTATTAAAAAGATTTTATGTACAGCGCTGTGTAAATTTACAGCGCTATATAAATAAAGTTTCATCATCATCATCATCATCATCATCATCATCATCATCATATACAAAAAAAAATCTTACCAGCAACTCCTTGTATTGACTCTTTAAATCAGCTGCTTCCTGTTTGAAGGTGGGGGGGGGGGGGGAGAGAGAATGTGCACACACATAAACATTAGGCATGTTTAAAAGAATAATTTTAACAGATTGCAAAGAATATGCTTTAAAAAAAAATATCCCACAACAGAATACAATTTGTCCTTGCATGGAGAATTCAGGGCAGACACATCTAAAAGAGATAAGATTTATTTTCAATCCAGATTTTTTGGAAGGATTTTCTCATCTTTAAATTATCTCTTTGAGACATTGATTCTACCATTATCAAAATGCAGGAATTCCGTGCACATTGATTCAATGTTTCCAACCTGAATTTCAACCAAATTCAAAAATTTGATATTGGGATCATGGTCCTTTAAATTAAATATTCTCAAATAAGGATACCTCGGTGGACTTTATCATTTCAGATGAAATTACACATAGCTTTCTTTTCAAAGAAAGGGAGAGGGCAACCACCCACTACTGAGTAAGATTTGGCAACCAAGACTGATTAGCAGTTTCATTTTACTAAGATAATTATGGCCCAGCCTGATTCTATGGCCTGTCATTATCCTATAGTTCACTAATAGGACAACAGAGGTACAAGGATTAATAAATTGCATGACACATAATTAGATGGTGGCTGAACTGGGCTCCATATTCAAAAGGTTCCTGGTCTTGTAAACAAACCCACACATTATTCACTGCCCAGGAATTTTACTAGGTAGGATCTGTGCTAGATTAAGCATCATGTTAAGAACCTTTTACTTAAGGCCGTAGGCTACATTACAACTCTTTCAGTGGTTTACCTATGTGGAAATTCCCTAGAGGGATTTTTTTTTACCCAACAACTTTGAGGTGCTCTATAACAAAGAAATCAGTCTGAACTGGGCTGCCTCATACTCTCCCATGCTGGAGAAAGCACTATAGTGCCTGTACATCTTTACTCATTGAGACTTATTCCATGGTTGTACTGAATTCCATATTTACTTTGGAGCTATACAGTGCCTGGGATTGTAATACCCAAGTTTCCTTTAATTTCTCCCTCAAGTCACTGCATTAAAATTTTTCACAATTGACAAAATAAACAAGGTCGTAAGGTGAGGGAGTTCATTACTCAGATGCCTGGAAAACAATGGCTGTGTCCCCAAATGCAGGCAAAGGTTTCAAGGCAGGGCCATGCCTTAGATTCTTCACATTCACATTCATCTCAGACATGGCTGTGCTTCCTAAAGTATATCCAGGCCTTTACAAACAACCACAACAAACTAACAGAAGAAACATATCTGAAGAGAGATGCTAAAAATCAAGGAAAACACCAGGAACACATCCAAATGATAGAAATCAATGTTTTTGTCAGTTCAACAAGAGTAGGAAGTTCAGATGTTCATACATGTAAACATTTTAATAGGAATGGGAGTTGACTTGTTTAGAGGAATTTTGTGTCTTTTACTGGCCTTGTTCATGCATCCGTGCATATAATTCAGACTACTTAATAGAGATTCTTCAGGGTGTGGTGTTGAGTCATAATCTTGACACAGGAAGGACAGCATAAGGGTGACTTGGCATACCATCATTACTCTATATGAACATCTGAACAAACTTCTGCCCCTTGAGATTGGTCAGATTAACTTATCTCTAGAATGGAAAGAAAGGCAAAATCCCATTTTACCGGACCACGGATGTTCTTGATTTGAAGGCCATATGCTTCTATCTCCTTCTGGAGAATGTTGTGCTCTGCTATCTGTTTCTCCAACTCTGGCAAAGTAGGTCCATATTTCCCTGCATTGACTTGTTTCTGCAACAAACCCAAGAGTAATGCTATGAAGTTTTAGAGACACACAACTGCAAGAAAGGCCAGTAAGGTCCTCTGATCCTCTGTCCCAACCACTGCATGCACCTAACAGTTTTGTGTGTTTAGTTATATATTGTATTTTATTCTAAGTTGAACCCTGCCTCTAGCTTTAAGGAAAGGCAGGTAAGGGGTGTGTGTGTGTGCGCTCAAGGCAGTTGCTTGCCAGCTCTTCACCTCGTCTTTACAATACCAGGTGCTTAAGATTATTGAGAATGTGAGTTAGCTGCAGGGGAAGTGGTGATAGCAGGAGAAAAAGAAGTAGAAACCCACAGGGCCAGCTGGCAAGTTTAATGGCTTTACAACCACAACCGAAGCTTGACAAGATTATTTAGGGGGACCACAACTCTCAGAATCGTCCAGTCAGCATGGCCACTGGACTTGAGCTGGGATTTAAAAATGCAAAGTCTTCCAAGCTCTGAGAACAGCGTTGTTATTGGGAAAACTGCCTAATGTCAATTTTCTCTTTATCACAAAACTATTCAGAGGTGACAATTTCCTCCAGGAATGTGAATATTAACAATTTTTAAGTGGACTGGAAGCATGGGGGAGGGGGGGGGCTACAGTGAAGCCTTATGTCTAGTGGGCAGGGAGTTTTGCAGAGATCAAATCAAAAGTCAAGTCTGGTGACAGCCTTGCTCTGCTTCTAGCAGGAATGGATGAAGTGTGGCCCTCCAAAGATTGTTGAACTGCAACAAATCTTAGGAGTTTACCACACTGCCTTTCCTCCCAGCCTTAGCATGGGCTGGAACATTTGAAAACTTTTTTAAAATGGAAGTTATCACATACCTCTATGTCCAGTCTGGAGGCATTGCACATCCTATCTTGGCATCCTATACCTGATCCATACTTTGCAAAGAATGGGAAACTCCCATTCTTTCAAAAGGTGCCAGAGAAGTATATATTGGATACAAGATGCCAGGATTGGGTATACAATGCCTCCGGACTGGGCATGGTGTGCAATAACATCCATTTTTAAAAAGTTATCAAACGTTTCAGCCTGAACTGAGGCTGGGAGGAAAGGCAGTGTGATAATCTCCTTAGTCAGCAACATGGAATAAATGAATTTTGCCTAATCTTGACCTGTAGTCTTTCCCCTTGATGGAGAACAGTACCATCCAGCCACCCTATAAAATTCTGTGTTCAAAGTGTGGTGAGACTGCTCATTCAATGAAAGCTGACCAAGGACAGCAGAGAACAAAAACCATGCATCCACATTTTCGTCCTGGCTGTTGTTATAAATCAACTGGACTAAGGAGCACGGGGAATGACTCATCTAGGTTAGGGAGGAAAAAGGAAACCAGTACAAAACAAAGGAGGGGGGGGGGACTCTTTCACCCTTTGGATCACACACAAGTCTAAGAGCCCTAGTGGTGAGAAAACTCTGGGATGGCTGCTTATGCATCACTCCAAATGAGAGGCAGCCATTTCTATAAGGTGTGCATATATAAACACAGATCAAAGGGAAATTACTATAATATAAATAGATATACATATAGTGGAGAAGAGTGTGGCCCCCTGCCCTGTGTGCCTGCAGAGCTTCAAGCAGAGGAGATTCCTTTTACAGCCCCTTTAACAGAGGACTACTCTTGGTGAAAAAGCACATACTGCTACCCTACAAATTCCTTTGTGAATCCTCAAATTCCCTTGTGAAGCAATGTGTGCAAGTGAGTAAAATGAAAGGACATTCCAGTGCCTGCAAGCACTAACACACTCACTTTCTACCGGCATGTGGGGTGAAGGGGATGTTTTTTTAGAGATTACAGTTCAGTAGCTATACAGATTCTAGTTCTTCCAGATTGTTCTTGTTGTTGTGTGCTTTCAAGTCATTTCCAATTTATGGCAACCCTAAGGTGAAGCTAACATGGGGTGGAGTTTTCTTGACAAGATTTGTTCAGAGGAGATTTGCCATTGCCTTCCCCTGAGGCTGACAACATGTGACTTGCTCCAGGTCATCCAGTGAGTTTCATGACTGAGTGGGAAATTGAACCCTGGTCTCCAAAAGTCATATGAGAAAATCATACGGGGAAAAGAACATCATTGCCCCATCCTTTGTCCCATGTGACATCGCACTTATCTGGCCATTATCCCAACAATGAAGTGCAATTGAACATGATCATGAGATAGACTTTCTGATGACATCGCACTGATCCCATCATTGTCCCATTAGTGAAGTGGAATTGTCTGGTTATTTCCCTTCATTTTTTATTAATAGAATAACCAGTCAATACTAGTGACAGGAAAATCCCACTTTGCTGACACAATAATCACTGGTAAAGTATGATGTGTATAATATTCTTTCGTGGGATAAGGATGGGAGAGCAATCCACTTAGTCTCTGTCCCGTCCCCTGTCTGATAATCTCCATAGTCCAACACTCAAATCACTAGGCTATGCTGGGAGCCTATAAAAGCAAGGTCCTTCTCTTTTAGGCTGTGTTAAGATGTTTTGGCACTTAAAAAGTCTTTCCTATGTTTGCTGCAGCAAATAATGTAAACACAACCACTTCTGCAATAGTTCCCTTGGTAACGGTGATGACAGAAGTGTATGATTGTTAGACAGCGTTACCATGAAAAAAAAGGAAATATGACCTTTTGGAATTTTTTAGAGAATAAAGACCATCTTTTTAGCATACTGGCATGTATTTCCTTTTGCCCTATAAGCCACATTACAACCAAGCTACAGTATAGTGGTGACTGGTGTATCTCATGCCAGCAGAATAGTAAATCTACTCTGAGTTTTTAGTACAGTATGAAGAAACAAATCCAGTCTTGCAACTTGCTTGAGGGATAGAGCTGAGCAGATTCACAGTAGATTCACTGCCTCACTGGCATGAAAGCCACTAGCTGTCACTGCCAAAGTAGAGGCTAGGTCTTCTTGAAAATAACTGCAGAGAGCCTGGCTTGCTACGAATGGTTAAGCCAGGGCTGCTCTGATTTGCTTAGTAGCATAGACGTCCATGTGCCTCAGTCTGCATAACCTTGTCACTGGCAAAGCAGATGCCTGTGCTTCTTCATCAACTTCCCTAATTGGTGACTCAAGGACTGAGTATAATGTATATATTTTATGATGACATGTGCTTGCTTGCCCACAGATCTAAAGCACAGATCAAATTAATCCACATGCTAAGCAGCAAAACAAGACAAGACAAAACAAAACACCACTGGGTGAATTAACTTCCACATATGAAAATAAATACATGAAAACTCCTGTTTGAATCTCATGTAGTGAAAGCTTCCTATAAAGTCAATAAAGCATTCTTCTCTTCAGGAAGTAAGCCCAACAAGCCATTCCAAATATGTGGGGAGACTTCAGAAAATATCTGTGATGGAGTCTGAGAAGTTGCTGCTGTGGGTGGTAGAGAAGAGGGGGGAAATGTGCATAAGACACATATAAACACAATTACTGGCTTTATAAAAACCATTGCCTTTGTTCATAGAAATCTTTGTCTATCTATATTGAACATTCAAGTCAAAGAGAAATGCATCCAATCAGTACCCTTTACCTGTTTTTGTTCCAGAATTTTTGCCCAGTCTACTTTGGATCCAGCTTCAGGAAGTGTAAACTTTTCATACAGATCTCGATATTCAGCACATTGGTGTGTCACTCGCCCATGAAGTTGCTTAATGCTTTACAGGAGAGAAGCAAGAAAGTTTCTCTGTTACAAAATAGGATTGTCCAAAGAAGATTTGCCCAGGACCATTGAATGAGGTGAAGCATTTGAACCAGGTCTGAAGCTCACTGCTGGTCCTAGGCAACCACACAGATTGGTCTTCCTACACGTAATAAAATGGATGGAAGTCCACAAGCACTACAGTGCTGCTGCTACTCACTCTTTTTCAATTTCCAAGGCCTGAGGGTGCTTCAGACGCTTGACTTTGTCCACATCTAGGAAAAGATCTTTCAGGAGGGTCTCAGCCTCTTTCAGGTTTTTGGCATTCTCCTGCTGGAACTCAAAAGGTTTATTTTGCCGGTGGTTACTGGCATCCTGAAATGAGAAAAGGGCAATGTTATATTTTAGCATGAATACATGATACTTGGTGCCTATTTGTATTATTTCAACTAACCCAAGAAAACATGTTTTTTTCAATTACAATTCATGTAATTACATTTACAGAATTTACCACAGTGATACACACAAAGCCATGAGCTCCAAAGGTTTCTTTTTTAAATAAGGTGGCCCTAATTTATGAAGGACTGGCTTATTGAGTACTTATCCCTGGGAAGGGATTTCTCAAAAGAGTTTCTCAAAGACACTGGACTGGAGACAGAATATGCCTACCTTTGCTCTGATCCATCAAATTGGTTCATTTCATGTTCTGCATTACCAAAGCCAGCAGTACTCAAAGACCCACCAACAACCCTGGATGGCTCCCATATCACTTTGTCATCTTCCTGTTGACTTTGGATTTGTCTACATAGGTGATTTTCCCTGAGTTCCCCCCAGGTTCACTGCATCCTGCTTACAAATGAAGGACCAAAACCCCAAATCAGGTCCAGGCGATCTTCACTGCACCTGCACCCAATCTTTTTCTTCCTCCACCTTACCTGCATTCAAATAACTCACCATTTGCCATGGTTTTTTGATAGATTTTCAGCAACAACAGTGGCTGCTTTTTATTTGCAGCCATTGCAAGTTGCCTGGTGCCATTTCTGCAGGCGTGAGTCACTCTAAGGTCAGAATGTAGTGTCCAACATGGATAACATTAACATGGGCAGGCACCTGTTCTGACCTCAGTTGCATCACCGGGTGACAAATGGGGACAAGATGGGAAGGTAGCCACCCACTCACTACTGATGGAAGAAGAGAGCCAGGTAGGGAGCGAATGCAGGAGGAATCTGAGGCAAGAATAGTCCAAGAGCAGCAAAAGACTCATCTACACTTGCCAAAATACTCCAGCAGCAGCCCAGAGTATTCTGACAGGTGTAGACAAACTCTTTCCTGTTTCAAACTCAGGCTGTTTCATGTTACAGAATCATAGTGCTATGGATTCCGCTTTAATTGCCATGACTGCATCTTATGTAATCTTGGGATTGGCAGTTTGGGGCTTATTCACACTACAAAATTATAGTGCTATGATTCCACTTTAATTGCCATGGTTCCATTCTATGGAATCCTGAGGCTGAGAATTCTAAGTGCCCCTCCCTAAATTGCAAATCCCAGGATTCCAGAGGATGGCACCATGGCAGTTAAAGTGGAATCATAGCATATAATTGTGTAGTGTAAAAGGGCCCCAGGATGAAATGGAGAGAGGGGTTCCTCTCTCACACAACAATGGGTTAGTAACTAGAAAAGCAGTGTTTTATCATATCTCATCAAGAGCAATTGTCTCAAAGGGCACAGGTTTTTAATCCCTTGTTCTAACCTAGAGCCCATCCACACTACCCAATTATAGCACTTTGATTCTTCTTACCCTACACAGGCCATAGAAATCCACCTTGTCTTTCTTGCATCAAGCTATTTTTATAAGAAAGCCAAACCGAGATTGAGTTCTTGTGTACCTCCTGAGCATTTGGTGTGTGCATATTTATATCTTTATAATTTAAGCTTCAGGTTTTTATTTTATTGCACTGTTTAGGCTTTCTCTGGGGTTTACCCCTTCATTTCCAGCCTATGTTAGTCTATCAATTTATCAAATTTACCTGCTTAAGTTTGTTCTGTGTTTCAAGAATGTCCTTTTCCACTTGGTCAGCATTTTTTTGCATGCGAGAGATGAGTACAGCCAAGTCATTGCTACCCAAGGACCTAAAACAAGAAAACAGAGAGCGGGTAGATAAAAATATAAATGGTTGCCTGGTGTTTTTCTCTGAAGCCAAGGCCAGATTAATTATTATTTTTCTAAGAACACAAGAACCCAGACTAGAATTAAACATCCCTCATTGCAAATCAAATAACCGCTGGGTTCAAAACACTGCAATACAAGAATCTAGGCATACCACAATGTAGTTTTGCACCTTCTGATTTTTGAAGGAATCAAGTTTAAACTGGGTAAATTGTCTGCTATTATTTGGAAACATTGAGGGGAGGATCCCTTGTGCTCAAAACATTGTGGTCTTTCAATAGCAAACAAGACAGATTTGCCACATATTAAGGAGCAGAATTGCAATGGTCAGTACTGAAGCAAACCCAGGTCAGAAGTGAGAAACATCTGTGCTTTTTTGTTCTGCCCTAATATGCAAGTGCTGAAGGGAGGTTTATCAATGAGACACGAGTTGTAATATACAACACTACAGCTCGTCCTTTCATTAATCTCAAATGATGATCTGGAAGTTGTTATGTGCCTTCAAATATTTTTTGTGGGTTTTTTGGGCTATGTGGCCATGTTCTAGAAGATCTTCTTCCTAACGTTTTGCCAGCATCTGTGGCTGGCATCTTCAGAGAATGCTTGCCTGGAAAAAGTGGGTCAATATATACTGTGTGAGCCTGGAATGCAGGAGTGATTTGCCTGTGTATTGTTCTGTGTGGATGGCCGGCCTCAGGCTGGGAGGCTAATGCAAACGAGGATTAATGTCTGCTAATTGGTGATCATTATCTGCTGGGAAAGCCCCTGACTCTGAGTGGTTTCCCATTTGCATTTGCTGAGTCCTTATTTTGCTATTCCTCAGGACTGGTGGCCAAATTTTGTTCACTTTAAGGGTTTCTTCTTTCCAGTTGAAATTATCCAGATGTTTGTGGATTTCAATGGCTTCCCTGTGCATTTCAATGGCCTTCAAATAGTTTCCAACTCATGACAACACTAAGGTGAACCTTCTATGGGGCTTTCTGGGGGCTGAGTGTTTGATTTGCTCAAGGTAATTTGGTGGGTTTCCATGACTGAGCAGAAAATTGAATCCTGGGCTGTGTCCACACTTTAGAAATAATCCAGTTTGACACCACTTTAATTGCCATGGCTCAATTCTGGGAATTATAGTTCATTGTGGTGCCAAAGCTCTATGACAGAGAAGGCTAAATATTTCATAAAACTACAGTTCCCAGAATTGTATAGCATTGAGCCATGGCAGTTAAGGTGGTGTAGCCACATTCCAAAATTATAATCCAACACCCAAACCACTATGCCGTGTTGCAGGTACACAGGGGGATCTGCCAAAAAAAAAATGGAGGGGGAAGAGTTGGGGTGCTTAATTCCTAAATGCATAAGGAAAACAGAACACATACTACTAAGGAAGTGTCATTCTACTAGCATATGGTGCTTGATCTGCAATGGTTGGCAATGTCAGAGCAAGACACCTTAATGCTTGCAACAGACCTTTCTTTGCTTGCTTTACACTCAGATTCCAAGATCATCCTGACTATGCTTCAGGCAACCATTGTTCTGACAATGAAAGTCACCGGACTGGACCTATAATTTCTTAATAAAAGTTTTGATGTTCACTTCTGTGCCTGAGTTTCAGAACTTTGGTATGATGCTGGGTTTAACAATAGTACAAATGTGACTATATGTGAAGTCGAAGGCTTTCACAGCCAGCATCCATAGTTTTTAGTGGAGTTTGTGGGCTATGTGGCCATGTTCTATAAGAGTTTATTCCTGACATTTCGCCAGCATCTGTGGTTGGCATCTTCAGAGAATGCCAGTCGTAGATGCTGGAAAAACATCAGGAATAAATTCTTATAGAACATGGCCACATAGCCCGAAAAATCCACAAAATACTAAAGAACTAACAGTTTGATCCCCCTTTTACGACACATGAAACTCACCATGTGGGAAACCACTTCTGCCTAACAGTAAGGCTGACTCTGTTCTTAAGAGTGGATTGAGACCAGTTAGGGAAAAATATGCCTGTAAAATGGAAACACTGCACCTTCTTACACATACTTGCTCTTTATCGAGAAATGGCTGCAATCAAGTAACTGCAGCACAATCCTATGCTTGGTTACTTGGCAGTATGTCTCATTGTTTTCACTGGCTTCCACTGCACCAAAAACATCTGAGGAAGTAGACTGACATCTATGCAAGCTCATTCTGCCAATTTCTTTCTTTCAGTTAGTCTTAAAGATGCTACAAGATCTCTCTATATACTGTTTTCAATGGGGTTTGCCCCCTCCTGGCAAGGACATACAAAATTGCAGAACCAAGACTAAAATTCTATGTACACTTACTGGGGAGTAAGTGTCACTGAACACAGAGAGACCTATTTAACAAGCAAACATGCACAGGGTAATAAATGGAAGCCTTGGTAAGATAAACATGCATTCTGCCAAACTCTAAGTTCAAAATTGTCCCATCAGATTTATTTTCTGTGTTTGTTTCAGCTCTTGACATGCCAGGTTAATATATCTGTGTGTGGAATTTCGACAGTAATTTTCAAACCATACTTAGACACCATATCAGACTCTTGATGATAATAACATTTCCTTTAATCTTTTCACAGGTGATTAGTAAAAGCTATCTTTCAGATAGCACAATTATACATATGCACCCTTCCATTTTGCTTTACCATAGGGTCTGTCATCTCAAAACAAAATTATCTCAGGTTCACCCCTTTCCTCCAGGCTTATTGTTGGCACTGCCAATCACCTTGCTAGTGACTACTGACCTGATTTTCCTATGCCTTCTCTATTGCTGAAGACGCCCCTTATCTGGCAGGCAATCTATCATCTCTCCTGTTTGTTTATTAAGTTTCTTGCTGCTGCTTCTCTGTTATGTAGGATTTTGTTGTTGTGTGCCATCAAGTAGTTTCTGACCTATGGCGACCCTAAGGTAAACATAGCATGGGATTTTCTGGGGCTGAAAGTGTGTAACTTGCCCAAGGTTACCCAGTGAGTTTCCATGGCCAAGTGAGGAATTGAACCCTGCTCTCCAAAGTTATAATCTAACACTCAAACCTCTAAACCACACTGGTTCAATGTAGTCCTTACAGCACCTAATACCAAAAAACAGAAACCAACTAAATGCCTTGGCATGCTGTTTTTCAAATGCTGTAAGATATAATACACCATTACATAGCAACTATCTAGGAGGCTAATTACATTATTGCATGCAGTCCACCAAACAGTATCAGATATCATATGCCAATGGTTTTCAAAGGCTCTTCTGGAGACTTCTCCCAGTTCTCTGAAAACTAAGTAATATTCTTCAGTAAGAATAATCAGTACTTGAAAGAAATGATGTTATCTGTAATATCTTGCTTTTCGAAATGCAAAGGTAAAACAATGCCCTTGTTTCCACATATTAACATTGACACTAAAATGTTGAAGGAATGTTGTGTATGTGTATTCCTCATGATTTAAAAATTTTAAATTATCACAGTGGGGCAGAATTTGCCCATTTTTCTATTTTTGGGTATGTTTGGGGGAAAAATATATATTTCAAAACAAATTGTTAGTTACAGATTGCCAAAGCATTACTCATAAAATGACAGCAACATGGTATACATTTTAAAAGTAATGTATTAAAATTAATGTATAAAATTAAAACATAATAATAATGTCCAATGCTTTGAGGATAATTTTAACCATTACTGTACATCTTCCCTCCCCAACTATGGCTGAATGTAGGATATTGCTTGCTACAACATAGAAGAATATCGCACAGCGTTCTGAGAACGTTCTGGGAACCCGATGGGAATGGAACGCATTTCAGTTTACCGCATGTACGTGTTCCCATCAGGTTCCCAGATCGCTCCTGATGTGTTCCACATGCGTTCCAGGGTGGGGACGGATTAGATGTGTTCCCAGCGAGCTGTAACGTTCTCAGAACATTCCATAAGAAGTCTGTTCAGTATTATTATCCATTCCCAATTCTGTTCTCTCATTCCTCCATCTCCTGATAGGCTGAAACAATGCCCTTCTCTTTAGTCCTCCAAAGTCCTAGAGTGTACTAAATTTTTCATTGCTCTCCCATGTATGACGCGCTGCCCTCTTTGACAAAACTAACATAGATTTTATCCTATTTCCCCATATATATATATATATATATATGCGCGCACACTGGCAATATGGTTCTAAATGTAGTGTGTGTATATATGCATATATTTAAATATATGACTCTGTATGTGTCTGCTTTCTGAAAACACAGACACACAAATACACACACACACACACACACACACACAGAGAAACTATACATAAAATGGCTAATGTGTGCATATTTGTGTGTGTGTGTGTGTCTTGGTTTGTTCTGTGCACACACCCAAACACCCAAAAATACAGACATATTTATATAGATAGAATTCATGGCAGTAACTTTCACAGGTTGAATGTTTGCAAACTTAAACAGAGTCTCAAAAGTCGAAGATACAGTGTGGATAGCAATGTGTCTAAAGACATTTTTCTGTAGCGGTGTGTTAATGGCCCGCCTCTGTTGGCTGTACGCACCATACAGCATGATATCAAAGGGCAAGGGTTTATAGGACATCTAGGGACAGTGGATGCAGTGATATGGATGACCGGACACTACAACAGGGACAATCGTCCCAGCAGAGAGGAGGACCCTGATGCAGTTTTGTTTTTTGCAAACATCTGTCGGCCTCAGAGGATGTGGTGGCTCGATTCCCTCCGTGCTTTTGACAGATACTTCTGGGGCTGGCACCGGCTTGGCATTGCGGGCTTCTCTCCCCTTGGGTCAGATGTGGGGAGAGGAGGAGACTATTGGATGGCCAGGTTTAGGGCATTGAAGCCCACGAGGCCATAGGGGAAGAGAGCCCTCAAAACGAAATATGCATGCGCTACAGCAAAATGTTATGGGAACGTTCTCAAGAAAAAGGGATGCGCTGTGCGGTAAAATGCATTCCTGTAACGTTCCCATCATGTTCCACTTTCTTGAATGTGATAATACCCATTCCCAGAACATTCCCAGAATGTTCCATCTCGTAACGTTCTGAGAACGATATGCGATAATCTTCATAGTCTCAGTCCACAATGGGTGATGGCAAAACATAGAAGTTTACCACACTGAGGATAAAACGTTCCCCGATGCGTTACAACGGGCACGAGTGGGGCCGCGCACAGAGTGTGATGGGAACCTGATGGGGCCCAGAAACTGTTTCGAAACAGTTCCCAGAAATGGCGTCCCCTGGAACCCGATGGGAACGCGATGGGAACATGCGGCAGCGGCGGCGGCATTCTCTGTGCGGTAAACTAGCGTTCTGGGCCCCATCGGGTTCCCATCATGCTCCGTGCGTGGCCCCACTTGTGCCCGTTGTAACGCATCGGGGAACGTTTTATCCCCAGTGCAGTAAACTTCATTATAGTGCTCTTGTGAACTGCAGTCTAGAGGGTAGAATTGTAAAATCATAGATCATAGAGTTGGAAGATCCAGGGCCATCCAGTCCAAGCTCCTGCCATGCAGGAATTCACAATGAAAGCACTCCTAGCAGATGGCCATCCAGTCTCCGTTTAAAGACCTCCAAAGGAGGAGACTCCACCACACTCTGAGGGAGTGTGTTCCACTGTCAAACAGTTCATACTGTCAGAAAGTTCCTCCTAATCCAAAAAAAGTCCAAAATCCCTTTCAAAGATCCTCTGCAAGAATGTGGTGTGACAGACACACCTTCAGAGGTTCACAGACACATCTCACAGTATGGAAAGTGTTCCTTGAAGAGTAGTTGATTCATTGGTAACCATTGCACAGTATGACACTATATGTCAGTGGTCCATACTGTCAAGCATCTCATTCTGTTGCTTATCAACAATTAAAAAAACCCTGTAAGATGCTATTGGTGGCGTAGTGGTTTGAGTGTTGGACTACCACTCTGGAGACCAGGGTTCGATTCTTAGCTCAGACATGAAACCCACTGGGTGACTTTGGGCAAGTCACATGCTCTCAGCCTCAGGGGAATTCATGGGCAAACCTCTCCTGAAGAAATCTTGCCCAGATTTGCTGCCCCTCTTCCAGTGAGGTCAGATCTTGGTTATCTCCTGTATGAACAGCAAACTGCATGAGCAGCCTTAGGGTCACCATAAGTCAGAAATGACTTAAAAGCACAGAACACACACACACATGCACATACGCGCATACACACACATTGGCCAAGATACTATAAAATTCCAGCAGAGTTGAAAGCTTCACAGATGTTGCTACACTGGATTGCTCCACATGCACTTCAAGCTGTTGGGCAATTCTCCTAGAGCACCTGATTGCTCAACACCTGGTTCTTGGGCGGTCTTTGCATCCAAGGCATCAGTGGGAGGGGTGACTTGGGAACTTACTCGTGGCATTTCAACAGTCCCAAAGTGTCTTAGCTCCCTAAGAGCCACACACTGAAGAAACACTCTAAAGCAGTGGTTTCCAACCTTTGGTTCTCTATTTTTTGTGGACTTCAGTTCCCAGAAGCCCCAGCCAATTTGGCCAACAATCAGGAATTCTAGGAGCTGAAGTCTATCTGGAGGATCAAAGGTTGGAAACCACTGCTCTAGATAGAGCTAGCCTGTGACTGAGGGCTGAGTGGTGCTCCAGTGAGCTACTTCTTCCCCTGGCAAGGCCATGCAAACACAATGGCTACAAGTACAATGGCATGATTTGTTGTTCATTGCTGCTACCCCTCTTCCAGTGGGGCCAGGTTACACAGTGTGTAAAGTTGCCAATATTCAAAGAACATTTTATTTTTTTAAAAAAAAATCAAAATATTTCACAATTATCTGGACAGTATGGATAGTAACTCTGCAAAGGAGAACTTTGAGAAACAAACTGGTTCAGCTTTATGACACTGTCACAGTGACTGAATAGCATGTGGTTGTGTTATGTTTTAACCTAAGACCGATCAAACCCCACAACATATGCTAGGAAGTATAAGAATGCCAAATATAAAATAGTCTGCATTCAGTTTGGGTCTGATGGTTGCTCAAGATGCTGTGAAAGGTATACCGTATATACTTGACTAGAAATTGGCTTCATGTATAAGTCAAAGGCAGGTTTTGGGGTCAAAATTGTGGATTTTGATGTGACCCATGGATAAGTTGAGGGTAAAACTTAGAGGTAATGCAACAAAGTTAAAGCAAAGGAAAACAGAGCCCAAAATCTTACAAAATTCTGGCAGGCATAACTGTTTACGCTCACTCTCAAGCTAGATGGGTGAGGAGGGAATTATAGTAAATCATGGCTGTGTGGGGTGGGGAAGTGATCAAGCACAGGAGGGGCTAAGAAAATGCACATGTCGAGAATTCACCATAATTTGCTTATTAAAAGAAAATCTAACTGTTATTTAGAGTTCTAGGTATAGCAGAGGGGGAGAAGAAGGAATGTAAAAATGTGGAAAATGACTATGAGAATACTATATATATATATATATATATATATATATATATGGATGTTTGTGTTATGCTTATTTTTATTTCTCTGTACAATCATAGTAAACAATAAAAATAATAAATAAAAAAAGAAAATGCACGTCAAAAAAGGATGACAAGGCAAAGCAAAGAAAATGACAACTACATTAGCAGTGACTATAGCATTTAACTTTAATGTGATAACTTTGCTTGATTTTAACTTAGAAAAACCAACAAACACACACAAATGTCATTCAAATCCTCAGAAGCCCAATTGTTCTCAACACTTCTTTGAGAGGGTAAAGTGCTACCACTGCTACCATTTTTCTGCATTAAAAAAGTCACAAATGGTGCCACAAAAGAGAGAGTAGAGGGGGTCAGTGTTTCTTTTAGGTTCTCCCAGGACAGACATAGCTCTTGCCTTTCACCACTCTATTCAGAGAAAGGGACGGTTCCTTTTTTTTTATAAGAGTTAAAGTACAGTACTTACATTGATCAGTGGATAAGTCAACCCATGTTTTTGGAGTCAGTTCTTTGACTAAAATTTTTAGGCTTATACTGTACATGAGTATATACCATATATTCATATATGGTATATACTCATGTATAAGCCTAAAAATTTCAAAATGGTATATACTCATGTATAAGCCTTCAAACACATGAAGTTGATTTCTGTAGTATGCAGAAAGGCCCTTAATGATTGCAAGCCCAGACTAGTGTAAACAGCCATTCTCTGCAGCAAAATGGCAGACATGCATCTAGGCACTGCACACTTTTAACTGGTATTAAATTCAGACAAGTTTTATCTCTTGAGACATACCCTGTCACTATGGCTAGCATAAATCATTATGACAGAAACACTGTAATTAGAGCTCAAAAATTAGATGCCTTCCAGAGGTTCATAAATGGGTATGCAGTGAGACAGCCAGAATTCTGTATTACTATCCTCCCCATCTGATCAAACATCTCTTATTTTAAACTGTACTTTTCCAGAGTACTTTTCCAGCAACAAATGCCAGAATAAATTAATTAAATTATTTCACAGTGGGTGAGAATAATACTATAGATAATGTGTAGGGAAATGGAACTGCATATCCAGCAAAATTGATGGGTAGTACAGAAAATGCAGAGTTCTTACTAATTTTATTCTGTCAGGTCAAGATGACATCCTTCAGAGAAGCATTTTTGATTCAATAATATCACATTTTCATAAAATTGTGGAAGAAGTCTTGGAGATCATGTGCTCCATTGCCTCCTCATAAAATTGTTTTGGGTCATAGACTCCTTTGAGAATCTAATGAAAGCTAAGGACCTGCTTCCCAGAAAAAAAAATGCACTTATAATGTAATTTTCAAAGTAACAGGGGAAAAATCATATAGAAAAGGCCTTCTTTTGCTCAGTCTACAGACTCTTTGAAGCCCATTTGTGGATCCCTGAAGTGTTCATGGGCTGCAGGTCACAAAACTTGGATGTACTCTCTTGCTTAGCACAAAGTCTGCAAAGCAAAAACCTAAGAAAGGGCTCCTCAGCTTCTGCTTAAATACCAATGTAGGAGAGATCAGTCTTTGAAGCCCAGTCTTGCTTTGCAGATCCTGCATTAAGCAAGATTTGTCTACATCATGACATGAGGCCCATAGACTCTTCAGAGACCCATGAATGTGCTTCAAAGAGTCCAGTAGAGACTATCATCTCCACTGTTGGATAGTTCTTACAGCATTTCACCCTCTGATTATACAGTTGGCCCTTCTTATACACGGATTTCTTATACACAGATTCAAGCATACATGGTTTGAAAATGTTCAAAAAAAGTATAAATTTCAAATATCAAACCTTGATTTTCCATTTTTTATAAGGGACACCATTTTGCTATGTCATTATATTTAATGGGACTTGAGCATACATGGATTTTGTTATACACGGGGGACCTTGGAACCAAACCCCAGACAAGGGTCCACTGTAGTTCTTCCAGCTACAGTAAGAGCAAATGTGTTTGCTCTCCTTTACATATGGCAGCCCTTCAGCTTTTAAAAGACCAATGACATTCAAACAACTATATATTGTTGCTGTGAAAGTATTTTTCTCTTTCATTGCCAAAAGAGTCTGCATAGTGGCATCTGATGAAGAAGGGCATCAGGGCATACACATAGACTCTGGGGGCATTGGCAGCAGGTTGGACAAAATGGCCCAGCCCTCTGGTTCTATGATTCTAGGTTCACAATGAGGTTTCTTGCCTTCCCTGCACCCTAGCGATCACTGGCTATAGCAGCCTGAATAGAGAATCTGGTTTGCCATTTCTACATTAGTTGCACAAATTTCCTCCTCTTGCTGACACCCCACTGGCTCTCCCTCCCTGGAATGAGGAGGAGCCGTAATAACAAACACTTGAACATAACCCCAAATTCCAGCCCAGTGCCAAACGAGAAGGAACATTACTCATTGCCACCATGTTGCCTCCCAGACATGTTGAGACAGCCCTGCAAAGGTATTTGCTTTTCTGTGAGTTCTCTTTCTTCACCTCAACCAACTGGCCTAGCAAAAGGGAAGTTACTATATCGACAAACTTGTTCATATTTTACATTTTATGGTAGAGTATGAATGACTAGAAACCACAGAGTATCATAACTCAGGGTGTTACGCTGACCCACCCTTTCGGTAAAACGAACCAGCCCAAGAACTAAATAACATCTAGAGATTAACAATTTGAGGCCTATGGAATCAATCCTTTGTTGACTGCCCACATATAATCCAGTAATGGTTCTTCCTGGCTAAATTTGGACAAATGCAGAGAGTTGGATACTTGTTTGGAGGTGCTCTGGGCCAGTGACCACAGCTAGCATCCTGGCAGAACCCAGTGATGGTAAAGTTAATCCCTGTTTTGGTCCTCCTGCCTTCCCAGCCATAGGAGCCACAGCAAAGGTGTCAAATTTTTCACTACAACCCAGGGCAAAGCGTGCAGCACTGCTATCCCAGATACTCGGGGCTAGGGCCAACCCAAGTCAATTTGCTACCAACCTGAGGCCAAGCAATAAATAGCACCCCTACTGAAAATAGTGACCAAGTGACCAAGTTATTCTGACAAGAAGCAGATAATACTACAAGTACCTCCCACCCCTCCCCAGCAGTAAAATGCAATACCAACAAATTAAATAACAATCTGTTACCCTTTCATGGGACCCAAAATCTTTTACTCGAGACAGCTGCCTCACTCTACCTAATGGTAAGAATGACCCTTTCTGGGCCACTGTAAGGAATTTAACTTCTGTTGGAAAGCTTTCCAGACACAGCTGGTACTGCAAGATGCTCCAGAAAGGGCCCACTCTTCATGACCTGGCCAGAGCTGGAGCATGTTCAAAGGAGGTAGACCAAAATGGTGAAAGGTTTGGAAACTGTGGCCTATGTGAGAAGTGGCTTAGGGAGCTGGGCATGTTTAGCTTGGCGAAGAGAAGGTTAAGCATGATAGCCATGCATAAATATCTGAAGGGATGTCATACTGAGGATGGAGCAAGATTGTTTTCTGCTGCTCCAAAAACTATGACCCAGAGCAATGGATTCAAGATACAGGAAAAGAAATTCCACCTAAGCATTAGGGGGATGTTCCCACTAGGGGAAACCCCGCGTTCTGAATCGAATCCAAGGAGTGGCGTTCATATTAGGATCCGATTTAAACCTAGAACGGTTCTAGAGCAACCCGCAATCGTCCCCACTACAAATCGAATCGTAGAGCGGGATAAAAATTTAAATCGAATTTTCCTCATTTAACACGTGTTAAAAAAACACTAGAGTCCAACCTACGTTTTTCCATTGATTCGAGTTAGGAACCGGAGTACAGTGGTACCCCGGGATACGAATGCGCCGGGTTACGAATTTTTCGGGATACGAAAAAATCCCATAGGGATTTATTGCTTCGGCTTACGAAGGTTTCTTCGGGTTACGAAAAAACCGCGGCGCTATTTTCCGCCACCGGAGGGCAGCAGAGAGCTATTTTTCCATTAGCGCCTATGGGAATTCGGCTTACGAAGGTATTTCGGGTTACGAAATTAACCGCGGAACGAATTAATTTCGTAACCCGGGGTACCACTGTATTTAAATAGGAATGACAGCCTTTGAATCGGGTTGGATGGATGGGAGGAGCGGACTGCGGTGGGGGCTGTCCTTGGGGGAGTTGCCCTTTCTGTCCCCATCCGTCGTGGCTGTCGCCATTTTTTCTTCCCTCACCCCTTTGTTCGCTGTGGTCTTTCAATAAGAGATAAGGATTATTTTTATTTTTTATTTTAATGGTTTACAGGCGCTTAATCTCTTCAGCGCTTTAAGCGCCTGCATCTGCAAAGGACTACAAGGCTTCTCCCGGTGGACTGCAACCTCCCCTCTGTGTGGGGAGAGCCCATTTCTAACAGAGGAGAGGCAGGAAGGGAAGGCTCCTCTCCAAGAGGCATTCCCTGCCCGCTTGGGCTCTGATCTCGCCCAGGCAGGGAAGGGAAGGCTCCTCGCGAGGAGGCATCTGATCGCGCCCAGACAGGGAAGGGCTCTGATCAATTGGGGGGGGATAGAGCCTTTCTCCCTCTTTCTCAAACGGAATCGCTCTCCTCAACCCTGGAAGAGGCATCTTGAAGATTGCTCCCTCCCTGCTTTGCCAGACCCCCATTGATCTGTGGGCTCTGTGAAGGGATTCTCCCTGGCTGTCTTGGGAGACATGAAGAGGGGATGCTGTCATGCAAAACCTATCCCATAGTTCCTCTGGAAAGAGCTTGGGTTTCCTACTAAATTCGGAGGGAAAATGTATATAAGGCTGACAGCGCTTATGACGTTTGATCGTTTAAGCGCCTTGATTGGTTCATTTAAAAAAAACCGCCAAAAATACATCATTTCACAAACGGTCAATGAAATGGAAACGCTGACGAAAGTTAAATCGCTTCCAAATAATCCGGGTTAACGTTACGTCATTCTGACATACTATTGATTGACAGCTCCAAATAAGGTATGGAAGAGAAGAATCGCTTTATTTAAACACCGATTTCATGCCAAGTAGGAACGCTTGCAGGTAAAAACTTCGATTTAAATAACCAGATGGGAACGAAGAATAACGCGTTTCGGAACGCGAGATAACACCAGGGTTATTTTGAATCGGTTTTATTAAAAACGTTGTATTTTAAATCGTTTCAAATATTAAGTGGGAACACCCCCTAGGAAGACCTTCCTGACAGTAAGAGCTGTTTAACCCTGGAACATGCTGCCTCAGAGAGTGGTTGAGTCTCCTTCATTGGAGGTTTTTCAGCAGAGGCTGGATGGTCATCTGTCGGGAGTGCTTTGGTTGTGTATTCCTGCATGGCAGGGGGGTTGGACTGGATGGCCCTGGTGGTCTCTTCCACCCTATGATTTTATGACAGCTCCCCTCAAACCCCATATCATCCTTAGAGCTCCTATTTTGTGAGATGACACCACAAAATAAGTTCCCATACATTTACTTCTCCCATACTGTACAGTAGTTGTTAAATCCTGATTATATAAACTGGTTCCTCCAGAACAAATGCATAATCTTTGCCTTCCTCTATGTAACTGTCTTCTTATGTTCACTTGGCAGTTCTTACGGTGTAGCTCTCTCCCACCTTTCTCTTTCCAGAAAATATCTGCTATGGAGGAAAAGATGGAATAGGTACACAGTATCTGTTGACAAGCAACTCTACAAGATCCTGTGTAGGGACTCAAGGCGGCGAACAACAGATTTAAAACAATACAATTTTAGAACCGTACCACATAAATATTAAATTAAAAAAAATTCTTTTAAAAGTTAAAAAAATTATGAGTTAAAATAAAATGTTACAATACAAACTATTAAAATACAGTATATATGTTGCTTCTAGTCTGAGAGCAATAGAATAAGAAGTCCTCTACATGAGCTCGGGGGTTAGTGCTTATAGTGCTTATATGTCTGACATTTAGTGCTTATATTGGCTAACAAAATAAGAACACAAGAATAGCAATAGCAAGTAGAATCATAGAATCATAGAATCATAGAGTTGGAAGAGACCACAGGGGCCATCCAGTCCAACCCCCTGCCATGCAGGAAATCCAGATCAAAGCATCCCCGACAGATGGCCATCCAGCCTCTGCTTGAAGACCTCCAAGGAAGGAGACTCCACTACACTCCGAGGGAGTTTGTTCCACTGTCGAACAGCCCTTACTGTCAGGAAGTTCCTCCTAATGTTGAGGTGGAATCTCTTTTCCTGCAGTTTGCATCCATTGCTTCGGGTCCTAGTCTCTGGAGCAGCAGAAAACAAGCTTGCTCCCTCCTCAATATGACATCCCTTCAAATATTTGAACAGGGCTATCATATCGCCTCTTAATCTTCGCTTCTCCAGGCTAAACATCCCCAGCTCCCTAAGTCGTTCCTCGTAGGGCATGGTTTCCAGACCTTTCACCATTTTAGTCGCCCTCGTTTGGACACGCTCCAGTTTCTCAATGTCCTTTTTGAATTGTGCCGCCCAGAACTGCACACAATATTCCAGGTGGGGCCTGACCAGAGCAGAATATAGTGGCACTATGACTTCCCTTGATCTAGACACTATACTTCTATTGATGCAGCCTAAAATCGCATTGGCCTTGTTAGCTGCCGCATTGCACTGTTGACTCATGTTCAACTTGTGGTCTACTTGGACTCCTAGATCCCTTTCACACGTAGTTTCATTCAGCCAGGTGTCCTCCATCCTATATCTGTGCGTTTCGTTTTTTCCGCCCTAAGTGCAGTACCTTACATTTCTCTGTGTTGAATTTCATTTTGTTAGCTTTGGCCCAGTTTTCTAGTCTGTTCAGGTCATTTTGAATCTTGATCCTGTCCTCTAGGGTATTAGCTATTCCCCCTAATTTGGTGTCATCTGCAAATTTGATAAGTATGCCCCCAATTTTGTCCTCCAAGTCATTGACAAAGATGTTGAATAGCACTGGGCCCAGGACAGAGCCCTGTGGGACCCCACTGGTCACTTCTTTCCAGGATGAAAAGGAGCCATTGTTGAGCACTCTTTGGCTTCGGCCAGTCAACCAATTACAAATCCATGTAACAGTTACTTTGTCTAGCCCTCATTTTACAAGCTTGTTTGCAAGAATATCATGGGTACATTTACAAGAATATCATGGGTACAAGTACATTTCTATACCGCTTATCAGTGCACTTAAGCATTCCCTAAGCGGTTTACAAAGTGTAAGATAATTGCCCCCAACAAGCTGGGTACTCATTTTAGCCACCTCCTCGGAAGGATGCAAGCCTGAGTTGAGCTTGAGCCCTTTTGCTGGTATTGAACTTGCAACCTTATGGTTTTGAGTGAGTGGCTGCAGTACAGGCATTTAACCACTTTGCCACCAGGGTTCCAGAAAAACTCACCAAGGGCCTATCCTCTTTCCCACAGTGGCTAGTGAAATGAGTTTTGAGCCATTTCAAAACTGTAAGCATGGAAGGGAACAAGGATAATCAAGGAGCCCTATTTCCTTCACCTGAATCATCTCCATGTTTATGGAAAAGCTTTTAAACAGAACTTGACGATCATTTAGGAAAATACACTTACAGAATCAATTCCACAAATCAGGTATGTGTAGTACTTTTTCCTGTTCCCCCTGAACCTACTCAACATGGTTCCTTAGATAACCTAGTATGAAAAGGGGGGAAGGAAAATTATAACTTTCTCCACACCATTAATAATTATATCAATTTCTGCAGCCCCTTTAATTATCATCCCCCGCCCCCAACCTACAAATTACCAAATATGTTCACTTTTTTTCATAGGGAAAGTGCTTCTACCCTTTGGCCATTCTGGTTCCTCTTTTCTTCTCTTTTGCCAGTTCTATGATATCTGCACAGCCCTTTACTTAATTCCCCTACTTGCACTTCCATAATGGTTCAACTGTGGTTCCAGTTTCATCTACAGTGAAGACTATGGTAATAATTCCTTTGGCTTCTGTGTAATATTCTTCTCCCCCTATAGCAATCCTTTACCTTCTTTGACAACTATTGGTTCAAGCACTTTGATGGCTGTTTTTCTCTTTCTGATATTGTGTGAACTAGTCATAATGGACACAGGAGTCAGACTGTCACGTAACATAGAACTAGCAGACTATATCTATGGTAGTTCCTATGTTATGGTTACCACCATGAGAATATATGAAGGGCTAACCAAGTCTAGAAACTGGTGAGAACCCATCTGCCATCATCTGCCTTCATATATAGACATTAGATTGGCTCAGAAATCAAAAAATTTAGGGATATTTCAGTCAATTCATAATGAAATATGAATTGGCCAACATCTTTTCCACTCTATCCCAATGTGCCTCCTAACTTCTTCCCACCCAAAATCTTACTCATCTCCTAGTAGAGGCTCTTCAGGCTGTATAGAGTTCTCATTATGGAGATTTGGGGCTTATGGGGAGGTAGCTAAGATGGGAAATTCTCTGGGCTGGATTTTATATTGCTATAGATGAAGAAGAGGAAACTATAGGTGATGTGATGATGGCCTTTTTTCTGGAATGTATATGTTAAGTAGCCTGAAGTCTGAACCCAGGTCCAAGCCTGAAGATATTCAATAACATCCACAATCTGCTTGCTTATGAGCCAAAATGTCAACAGACCAGAAACAGCTGTCAAATGGATACAGGAAAGACACTTTCTAAGGAGATTAGTGCATGGAGAAATAATCCCGATATAGATGCAGCATTGAAAACTCAAAACTGGGTATTATCTCATGCACCAGTGGCCAGGTGAGTGCAACCTGGGATGCAGATGGGACCCCAGTCATGTTTATTCAGTAGCTTCGGCAGGATAAGCATGGCTGGAGTCTGGGCTACATCTGGTTTGCACTTACCTGGCCGCTGGCATATGTGATAAAACCCTGTTTTGAGTTTTCAACTCTGCATCTGTATCAGAAGTATTTCTCCATGTGATAATCTTCTTAGAGTTTGCTCATCTGTTGTTATTTTTCTTTTCAGTGCACCCTTGTCTTACACAGAGGATCTGTTCCGGACCCCCTACTTAAAGCAAATACAACAATGGGGCACGGGTGTGCACACCATTACCAGTTCCATCACGTGGCATTCAGCATAAGCTGAAAGCCGTGTATACCCCTCCCCCCCCCCCCCCCCCCCCCCCCGGTATGATGTGGCTGCACTGTATTTTTGTCTTTCTGCATTAGGGTAAGATCAACCATCACAACAACCATCCAGCATCAGCCCAGTCCATGTCAGTTCCTCAGCAAAAATTCATCTTTGTCCCTGCACCCAAATTTGTATTTCTTCTCATAAAAAAAACCTTCTGCAAAAGACTTCAATTCCTGCTAATTATGCAATCAGTTTTGTATTCAGATGGTGCTACTGCTTGTTCCCAATGTCCAAAAAGGCAATGTGTACAAAGATTACACAGTCTCTGAATAATAATTGTATTTCTATGCTAGATCCTATTTGGAAGCCACCAAGAAGCCTGCGATGATCCTGTCATTGTCTTGTCAGTGAGGTGGAATTGTCCCGTCCTTGGCCTTCATTTTGCATTCCACCACAATTCCACCTCACTGACAGGTTTATGACAGGATCAGAGTGTCAAGTGTATATGTCTTTCGCACAATCTCTGTCACGGATCAGATAAGGACAGGTTCGCTCCCATCTGATAATCTCCACAGCCTCATGGACACTGTGATGGAACGGTTATTTTAGGGGCAAAGCAAATGGGAAGGAAAAAGCAGCCCGAAGGTGCTTTTTCAAACAGTGAGTCAAGACCCCACTGGCTGCACCACCTGCTCCCAAGGTGGTCTGCATGCACATGCCATGACCTCATGGTGTGGCTTCAGGCTGTGTTGCTGGGTATTTATTTTATTTTATTTTATTGATCATTTTTTTCTTGCCATCCATGTGCACCATTGCACAAAAACAGTGGTGACAACTGCCTGCTGCTAAGATGCCATCCCATTGAATGGCTGACCCCCCCACCTTGATTGTGCACACAGTCACATCTGCAACCCTCCACTGGAAGCTGGCAATGCACTTCATGCCCCCCCCCCACATGCTGCCTTCACCTCCCCCCCTTCACCACATGCTCTTGGACTGTCTGATTTGTGTATGTTGTATTTATATCCATTGGAGGCATCACATTTTTCCTTTTTTGCATTGCCACTCTGACTGATTGGATACAGCAGCTCTGCCCTTTTTAAATGTGCACCTCCACTAGTACATTTATATGCAGCTTTACGGTAAGGATGGAGCGCGCTCTTTTGGGACCAGTCTCACATCAGAGCATTTATATGCACAGTTGAAGGTGTGCACTTTCTGGGCTAGAGCTGTTTATTTTCGCATCTTTTTAGTATAGCTTTCTCCCCCTTAGTGCAGTAGCAACATGGTTTCAGGCTGCTTTGGGGGGCATGCGTTATCTAAACACCATGCCCCTAAAGCAGCCTAAAACGGCTTCTTTTGGCCCATCTGTTTGACTCCTTAGTTAAGCCTGAAGGTACTAAATACGCTAGAGCCTGTTGCACTTAGTGGAAGAGCTTGGAAAGACTTCCTTGACTGAATCACCTCACGTAAGATTTCTATGGAAATCCCTAAATCTACACCAACAGCTTCCCCTGGCTTTGAAGTACTAATCATCGATTTTAAGTTTGGGTAAACAAAGGCCTTTTAAAGTGAAGCTGATTAGAAAACAAAAGAACAACCAGTAGTTCCAGAATATATTAATAGCACTGTTGTGAAAACTCTAGCCAATAGTAATATAAATCATGCTGGTAGTCAAATCACTTCAGCCTATACTGGAACTTCACATTTCTAATGTGTTGCTTATTATCCTAGATCACCAATGGGGAATATGTGGTTGCTGCCACAATGTGAAGTATTGTTGGAACTGCATTCCCTATCAGCCCAATCCAGCACAGCCAAAATGGGGTGATGGGAGTCCAACAGTATCGGGAGGGCAATCAGTTCTCTCTCCTTGTAACAGATTGACATTATGGAATTAGACAGCAACAGATCTGACTTTGAAGGTTTCAAAAGCTAACAGTGCAATTCTAACAGTGCCTTTTCAGAAACAAGTCCTACTGCATGGAGGAATGATAGTGGTCAGGCATTTCTATCCAGATAAGAAAGCAGTTGGCCTAAGCTGGTAAGTTCACTAGGCAGGTCCAGCTCCATCAGGGCCAGCCTGAAGGAAGGAGATTCCACCCTCCATAACTGCAATCTGCTGGCCTGAGAGGAAGGAGACTCCGCCCTCCATAACTGCCATCCGCCAGCCTGAGAGGGAGTTCACCAGGCAGGTCCAGCTCCATCAGGGCCAGCCTGAAGGAAGGAGATTCCACCCTCCATAACTGCCATCTGCTTGCCTGAGAGGCAGGAGACTCCGCCCTCCATAACTGCCATCCGCCGACCTGAGAGAAAGGAGACTCCGCCCTCCATAACTGCCATCCGCCGGCCTGAGAGGGAGTTCACCAGGCAGGTCCAGCTCCATCAGGACTAGCCTGGAAGAAGGAAGAGCCCTCCCTCCAATATATCTGCCTTGGTCCAGGCCTCAGAGGGAGAGAAGAACCACTGGACCTCATCCCCTTTCCCTCCACCATTCCCTTCTCCTTTTGTTTCGTGTCTTTTAGATTGTAAGCCTGAGGGCAGGGAACTGTCTGATTAAAAACAATAATTGTAAGCCGCCCTGAGAGCCATTAGGGCTGAAAGGCGGGATATAAATGCCTAAATAAATAAAAAAAAATAAAAAGGGACTCCATGCTAATTCAACCACTTTACTTTGGGCAGACATCCTTTTGCCACAAGTAAAGTGGTTCAATTAGCATGGAGTCCCTTTTTACCAGCTTAGGCTGGTGTACCAATTGTTTTTGTGACATGGGCTTCCAGTACCCAAAGTTGGGTATGCAGACATCCAAAGACCGCAGACCTGGCCTACCTGTCTCTCCCTAAAGACTTTCCTCAACAGCTTCTCCAACTTGTCAGGTATTTATCCTAGCAGACAGTTTCTATTGCTGTCTGGGGATTATGGGAGCTGTAATTGGCTGGGGAAGGCTGTTCTATAGACTCAAGGAAGGGGGATGCGATATGTTTTTTTTAAAAAAATATGTGAACATTGGCAAAAAGTAAAAACAGACAATATAAGGACAGCAATTTACAATGAATTTGGGTTATAAAATATTAATTATCTTTGGTTCATAGGGGCAGTTGGAGTGTATAAATTTCCTTTAACAAAAATTATTATACAGCTCTGCTAATAAATTATTTACATTTGTAGTCCATCTTTCTCCATTGACCTCTACATTGCTCTTCTCTCCCCCACTTTATCCTCACAACAACCCTGTGAGGTAGATCTGTTTCAGAAACAATGACTGGACCTAGATAACCCAATGAGGGCTTAATGTGGGGGCTTGAACCTGAATCTCCCATATCTCAGACCAACTTTAGAGCAACTAAAGCACACTGGCATTCATTTGATTAACTGGTCCCTCCTGCCTTTTAGTCAGTTGTTTACTAGCATGAGCATTGCCTCAGACACAAAATACATGTGTTAAAACCATCTCAAATGCATTATAATCTTCTCAAAAGAACTGAAATGTGAAAGTCACAGAACTGATGGCCACTGACCAGAATGCATTATGCTTAAGAAACCTGTTGGTATAGCAGAACTTTATTTATCTCCCATGTGATTCAGAGTTCTGCATTTTTTGGTGCAAGACAAGACTAGAGAAAATATAGAGACAGAGAGTGCACCAAATCTGTGCTTTATGATGTTTTATATATGCATGCACACACATCCTTTTGACTGTTTTAGTAAATGCACTGTGTGTCTTCTCAAACACCTCTCTCAGCCAACCCATTTAAAATAATTAAATCCCAGATTTTGGTATTTATGCAGCAAAACCACACAACGATTCAATTTTTCCTATCACATGAGGGGAGATGAATGCCCCTTTCAAGATGCTCCTTTCTTTTAAGGATTGCAGCTGCTGCAGAAGGCACATGCTTCACAGCCTTTACCCCACCTCTAGAAGCAGTGGCATCATTGGGGGGCTGCAGGGTGTGTGGACCACACGAGATGACACCCAAAAAAGGGGTGACACAGCTGAGCCCTCCTTTCCTTTCAATGCAGGAGTAGTGTGTATGTGCCCTTGCCAGCTGTTTCATCCCTGAGTTTCCTCCTAGGGAAGAAAGCCCAGAAACAGAGGAATGGAAAAGCACATGGGTACCCTTCTCACACTGGGTGACACTATACTTAGTGATGCCACAGGTTAGGAGGAGAAAACCATGAGAGAGTCATGGAAAGAAATGAATCTGAGCCACTTGGGCTGGTAACACAATCCATTTTGAGCATTAAGGTATGCTTCCGCCAGGTCTTTTCATTTGTGCCGAGATCCTCAGTTTTACATGCTGAGCAGAATGGAACTGAGCTGTCTGCGTTGTCCAAGGACCACTGCAGAGGTCAGAAGTTAACACTGAAGACTCTTCTGCTTCTTGACAGGTCCTTTACTGTGCAGTCCTATACATATGTACTCAGTAGGAAATCCAGGTAAGTTAAATATAAAAGTGGTCTGGCCTAAATACGCTAAAGGTGCCAGATCTTGTCTGATCTTGGTGGTAAGGATGGTCAGTTCTGGTTAGTACTTGGATGGGAAACAGTCAAGGAAGACCACATATTACCAGCTATATTTCAGAGGAAGGAACTGGCAAAACCACCTCTGAGTATTCCTTGGCTAGGGAAACCCCATGAAATGCATGAGGTCTCCACAAGTCTACAGCTGACTTGAAGGAACTTTAAAATACAATAAGGGAAAAGAGAGTGCAACTTCCATAAAGACCATGCTGTTTTTGAGATTTTGGGGGGAGTTGCAGTCCAAAATGTTACTTTTCCAAGCTCTATTGCTATTTCTTTTCCCACTTTTGCCAGTCAATACGAATTCAACTTCTCCCTTAATAATTTCAAAGAAAGAGGATGATTTCCTGCTGTGCCATGCCCAGCTGTGCAAAAAGTAAAGACTTCACAAGTCAGTGACTTACTTGGCTTGCTTGACTGGGGATCCTCTGTTTGGGGAGCTTCTGCTCGGCGAGCCTTTGCCCACCCCTTTGAACATCTCGGAGGCGACTGAAGCTCCCCTCTCTTGCTGTCTGGAAGGCTTTTGAGGAAAGGGGTGGCTAGTTTTTGGCTGCCTCTGCTTGTGGAGATCTGCTAAGATGGAATGACAGGAGAAGGTCTGCAGATTGTTAAAAGCAGAATCTGGATGGCTCCTCCCCAACCTGAAGGTGATCAAGAGCAGAGATGAAAACTTGCCCTTTAAAAAAAATGACTAGAAAAACCAGTTTATGACTGAATGAGAAAAGCCTAGAGGGAGAGTAGGAGACCCCACCCTGGACTGGTACTCAGAAGAATGTGCTTCTGTGCAAGCCAAGACATTCCCAGCTAGATTCACACGGTTTTTGCCAGCTATTTCCCATGATTCCACAGAAGCTAATTTCCAAGCAGAAAAGTAGGTACATGTACATTTATAGCGATGTACAAAGTGCATCTTTGCACCTTCCTACTAGCACTTCTACATTGCTACTGTCTCAACTGCAGATTCATGGTATGACAAAAACACTTAACAATTCACTTTGCATACTGCTATATCTTAGTATGTGAATTTTCCTAAGTAGCTACCCCTTCAAACAGGAAGAAAAAAGGACCCCATAAAATAGGCGTGAAAATAAAAGATCAAGACTCAACACCTCAAATAGAGAATTATTAGAACAGAGCTAAAACAAAGTCTCTGGTTGGAATCAGGACTATTGAGTCCCCAAAAAATATTTTTCAAGAACCTTCCCTCAAACTGTTCACCAGCAAGAGATCTGCATGATGGATGGGAGCATCTGTGGGTGACTGTGGGCTGGCTGGGGAATCACCTCAGGGCTAGGTGATCACTTTGGACTGAGCAGGAAATGGGATTTCCAGCTGTGAAAGAAATGGAGAGACCTGAAGTATCTTCTCTCACTCCCCTTACCTCCTGTGGACCAGGAAGAGACTGGAAACTTGCTCTCTAGGGGTGCTATCTGCAATGTTTCTGGAAGCAAGTAAAGGGAGCAGGCAGGTGGATGGAGTGGAGTGGAATCCAAGGTGACCATTTGCTGCAGTAGATGGGGATGCTCTCCTCTGCCTAGAGCAGCCTGGAGCCTTGCTTGGCTGGAGGTGGATGACCTTAGCAGCTGTAGGAACAACTCTTGAGGAGTCCAGCTTCCTTTCCTGGTCCACCCAACAGCAGTTTTGTGCCCTAGATGGACCAGCTAAAAATCTTTACACGGCATTTCAAATTTTGTATATCTTGTACTATTTTCTTTAAAATGTACCCATTCTACAATGGAAGTCCAAAATAATAGACAAACAGCAACACTACTGAGAAGGACAAATAAATATGCAGCATAATTGAGCTCCAGCCTTCCCATCTGTTACTCAAAGAAATTTGAGGGGGACTGGGAGGCCCCTACCATGTATGTCAACATAGCTTTAAATTTGGGGAAATTAATGTTGCAAGAGGCTATGTAACCTTTAGGACCCTTGCCATCTGTGTATACTGGTAAGAACTGAGAAGGATTCCAGGTTTGAGTGAATTAAGAACATTTTATTTAGGAAAAATGCAAGGTGCAACCACACACATACGACAGCAATTCAAACAGACACAGCATTCAGAGCTAACTGAAATGAAAATATAGAAACTGGAAAGAAGAGTTTGAGGGGTTTTAAGGAAGGCAATATTTACTTGTCCAAAGAGTAGACCAGGGAAAGCAGGAGTGGCTCAATTTGAGGGCAGGCAACACAGAACGTACCTGCAATGCAGCCTGGGTTAACTGTATGCACAGAGACTAAGTTCTCAGGACCAATATTTATACTGTACTTAAAAACTAGCCTCTAGGGAAATGTCATCTTGGCCCATTCCTCACAGGCAAAAAGTACGTACTAGGTACGTACTAGGGTTACGAAAGGGCGTCCCTTCCGGACGCCCTAACCCTAGTACATACCTAGAATGTACAAAATGGTGGCGCCCTGTATACATGGGCGCTGCCATTTTGACGTCGCGGATGCTTAGCGTCCACATGTCGCGGCTCCCTTATAATGCCGCAAGCGCGCCGCCAAAACAAGCGTCTTTTGGGGGCTTCTTTTTTGGCCAACGAGAAGCCTTGCCTTTTGGAGGCTGAGGCTTTCTGGTGGCGGAAACGGAGGCACCGGCAGACTGCCCTTTTTGGGCGGTCTGTAAAGTGCCCTTGAGAGGTAAAACGCTCCCCCCACAGTCCTATACAAATGAAGACTCTGCTCACTGTTATTTTATTATTGTAGTATTGTTTTTAGATTTTTATTGTCTGTAATTTTAATAGATGGAATTGTTTAATCCTTTTTTAAGGGGGGGAATTGTATATATTGTATTTTTTAAAGGTTGTACGCCGCTTTGATTGTGGAAACAAAAAGCAGGACATAAATTAAAGTTTTATTTATTATTTTATATTAAAAAAGACTTGATGTTCTTTCCTAGGAATCTACAATGGGATTCTAGACTGGCTGATGGCTTTAACTTTAAGGTGACAAAAACAGTGATTGGATGAAGACAACTCCAGGGTAGAAGGACAGGGAAGTTGGCTGAATACATGGCAGGGGGCAGACAGAAAGAACTGGCTTACTATGTCAGGGCAGTGAGAACAGCTTTGTCTCTTGGTGAAAAAGGAAATATACAGGACGTGGGGGAAGGAAGGAGGAATTAGTACACCCATTTAACCTTGATAGTATTATTACTTGGATTGTCCACATGCCCTTGGGCCTTTGGCTTTTTTTTCTCCTGGGAACCCAATCTAGTGTTCCAAGTAGTCATCAGGACCTCTCAAGAACTTGCTGGCTCCAGATATGAAATATAAAGATATGGAAACCCCATACAGTGCAGGATATGCAAAGTGTGCTAACACCCTATTTGGACTGCCAGACCATGGAAATGTGTACAGGTTGGGTCTCCCTCCCTTAACCAGAATTCTGAAATGCAAAATACTCCAAAATCCACAACTGTCCACAGGGGTGGGCTTAGATAGTGAAACCTTTGCTTTCTGATAGTTCAATGTAAACAAGCTTTGTTTCATGGACAAAATTATTAAAAATATTGTATATAAATTACTTCCAGGCTATGCAGATAAGGTGTATATAAAACATAAATGAATGTCATGTTTAGACTTGGGTCCCATCTTCAAGATATCCTCATTATGTATATACAGTAGTCCCTAACCTTATGCAGGGGATCCATTCTGGACACACACACACACACCGCTTAAGGGAAATTCTGTGTAATCTCAAGCCCCATTAAAACCAATGGGGCTCATGCTCACGGCAGTGCATGGGTGCATGCACCATTAATCTTTCCAGCACGTGGCGCCATTTCTACCGGCATGGCTTCCAGCATATGCTGGAAGCCGCGTAAAGTGCACCCACGTATAACATGGGTGCACTGTACAAATATTCTAAAATCCAAAAAATAATAAAAATTCAAAATCCAACCCCCTTCTGGATCTAAGCATTTCAAATAAAGGAGACTCAGCCAGTACCAGCCCCCTGATCCCACCATCAGTCCTGGCTGGACTCCAAAAGGCTAATGTAAATTCAAAGGCTTTCATGGCCAGCATCCATAGTTTTTTGTGGGTTTTTCGGGCTATGTGGCCATGTTCTAGCAGAGTTTCTTTCTGACATTTCGCCAGCATCTGTGGCTGGCATCTTCAGAGAATGCTTTGCCTGGAAAAATTGGATGTATATATACTATGTGAGCCTGGAAATGCAGGAGTGATTTGCATGTGTATTGTTCTGTGTTGATGGCTGGCTTCAGCCTGGGAGGCTAACCCTTAAAGTGAACAAAATTTGGCTACCAGTCCTGAAGAATAGCAAAATAAGGACTCAGCAAATGCAAATGGGAAACCATTCAGACTCAGGGGCTTTCCCAGCAGATAATTGATCACCAATTAGCAGACATTGATCCTCGTTTGCATTAGCCTCCCAGGCTGAGGCCAGCCATCAACACAGAACAATACACATGCAAATCACTCCTGCATTCCCAGGCTCACACAGTATGTAGACACCCAATTTTTCCCGGCAAAGCATTCTCTGAAGATGCCAGCCACAGATGCTGGTGAAACGTCAGAAAGAAACTCTGCTAGAACATGGCCACATAGCCCGAAAACCCCCAAAAAAAACTATCCAAAAGGCTACTTCAGATATACCCAAAGATTTACAGGCTTCAGTAGAATTTTAAAGCATTGCTTGGAACTTCCATTATAATATACAGCACATACATTCAATAGCATCCAAGAAATAGCTGTGTTGGGCTGTTGTGGTAAAAACAATAAAGAATATTGTGACATTTTAAAGAGAAGACCAACACATGTTATTGAACATAAGCTTTTGTGTGCTGCAGTCCACAAAAATGTATGCCGAATAAAATTTGCTAGTCTCCCAAGATCCTTTTTTGTTTTTCGTTCTACCACTCTTTTATGTTTGGCATGACCACTGCAATTTGAGGAAAATAAGCAGCTGAGCAATCATATCGTATATTTCTCTCCCTATTTAAATTTACCACCATTAATAATAATAATAATAAGGGTTTGATCTCAGATTTAGGCTTTCAACTGGTAGCCAGCAAGTTCAAATCCACATCAACTTGAAGCCTGTTAAATGAATTTGAGGACGTAAACCATTATTTCTCAGCCTAACCTACCTCATAGGGTTGGTGTGAACATTTTAAAAAATGTGGAAGGACAATCATGACCATTTTCTTGAATTCCTTGGAGGGAAGGCAAGATATAAATGCAACAAAGTAAATGGAGTGGGCTGACCAGTATTGAGCCTCTGTGTAACCCTGGAAAAATATCTATATAGTCTCTTCCACTATTGTTTTGATTCCATTGTTGCCACATCGTGTGGTATGCATAAATGCCTACAGATTTGATGTTTACTGTGTTTTCAGATTGTTTGGAAAACTGCCTTCTCCTGCAGAGAAGTTTGTAGATTTTTCCTCAGACTCCTATCCATTCTTCTGAGGGAAGGATACTTTATGGAATATACTTCCTCAGGATATGTGTTCTGATGGCATACCATGTAGTTCCATCAATCAGGAGTGGGGATCATTCAGGTCTCCTGATGTGAAGTACTCACCTTTCCACATTACTGGATCTATTAGAAAGAACTGATTGGATTTGAAGCCTAATATCTGGAGGACTGCATGATACCTACCCTTGCCATACATATATTTTTTTTAAAAAAAGAACCTACAGTCTTACACACGTACTCACTAAATTGGAACTCATCCAAAAGAGGAAAAAGTTACACATATATAATGGCATGGATCTGAAAATTGATGTTGCATTCTGCAGTTTTTCACACACCAGGAGAGGGAGAACAAGTGAATGCAAGCCACATTTGCTACTTTTAATTCACAGATAACTGGGGCCATCATGGTGCTACATGATATTTTGATATAGCATAATAGGAAGCTGTTAAACTGTTTCCTCAAAAACCCACCTATTTATGCTAAAATAAACAACTATGTGGCCCTTGGTACATGATGGTGCATGCAATGCAGGGAGCCAACACAGATCTCATTTTCTGCTTATTCAAATTTGCTCTCTACACGGTGTGTGAGCAAACCTCACTGGGGGTACTTTCCTTCCTCCTTCCACCTGGATTAAGTCAAGACTGGCACCAACATTCTCTTAAGCACCTTTCAGCATTGTTGGCCAAACGTGCCTGGCGTGAGTTGTGCAAGGAAAATGCAGCTAATCTCAAAGCTAAACTCAAAGCATGCCAAACATCTGAGTTGGAAGGAAGGTGGCTTGCCAAAAACGCAAATAAATTAAATGAAGGTGTGGCTTCCACTGAAGGGCAAAATAAATGTGGAGTTCAAATGGTTTCTATTTAGGCCAGTGGTTCCCAACCTTCCTAATGCCATGACCCTTTAATACAGTTCTTCATGTTGTGGTGACCCAAACACATGAAATTATTTTCATTGCTACTTCATAACTGTAATTAAATAGGTGTTTTCCAATGGTCTTAGGCGACCCCCATGAAAAGGTCATTCGACCCCCAAAGGGGTCCCGACCCACAGGTTGGGAACCACTGATTTAGGCAGTCGTGAAGGAGAGGGAACCCTATTCTGAGGCAAGGCAGGAGAGCTTAGAATAGGCTGATGAAAAGGGTGCTGTCGGGTGCTGCCTCTTCAACATCATTTGAAACTGACTAGTGGAGCATGAAGGAGAGGGAACTTTCTTAGCACAGGAACCTACTGTTTTAGCACTAAGGCTATAAAGATATTTTTAAAAAACGATGAAAGGGGCAAGAGAGAGAAAGGGAAGAGGAAAGGGTAATCATTGGGACTTTCCCCCTACTTAAGTTCTCAGGTTGATGTGTGTTACTCGCTCTTGCTGTGTGTATGAGAGAGAAAGAGAGAAAGAAAGAGAGATCTAAGCATAGAAGCCTACTGCTTTTATGCTAAAGCTCTACAGAAAGTTTTTAAAAATTGAAAACATTAAAATGAAGTATGAAGAGCACAAGAAGAGAAACCAGACAGATGTGAAAACATCCTGAAAACAGGGAGGGAAATACTGGACACACTTACTCAACAGTTACAGCCCATGGCCTTTTCGGTAGGAAAATACTTTAGAAAACTATGGAAAAGGGATGGGAAAGCTTGTGACCAGTGTGTTTGGCAAAATATTGTTTGGATTTTTTAAAAAGTAGGAAGTACAATAACAAATACTGCCACCTCATGATCCATTTGCTCTACCTGCAAAAGCCTTCCCTCAGTTATGCATGGCCTGATTCACTCAAGTATACTTACTACTTTGATGTGCCATTACCTGATTGCTCCATGTTTGATGGCTTGTAGCTGGATGCGTGAATTAAAAATGTGGTGCTGGGGGGGGAAACAGATTAAATGAGAGCGCTATCTGTAACATTAAATCTCTCATGGTGTTACATATAAGCCTTCATAAGCCTTTTCTGTTGTGGCCACTGGCTGCCATGGAAATTGGGCGGTGAACCCATTCTACATTTCCTCTCAACTTTAATGGAACCATCCAAAGTGCTGACCCTATTTTGCAGGTAGGGTTCAGTACCTTGACCCTCTCCTTTATAGCTTGGACAGGATTCATTCCCACATTGACATGGAAGCCACTAACTGCTACTGAATGATAAATACAGTGGATCCTTGTTATACGCTGGGGTTTGGTTCCAAGATCCCCTGTGTATAACAAAATCCGTGTATGCTCAACTCCCATTAAGTATAATGACATAGCAAAATGGTGTCCCTAATAACAAATGGAACATCAAGGTAAATTTATACTTTTTTGGAACATTTTCAAACCGTGTATGCTTAAATCCGTGTATAAAAAATCCGTGTATAAGAAGGGCCGACTGTATCCATGAAGGAAATGACCCTTTCTTTGCAAAGCCTTCCCATGGGCAGATGGAAGATGAGATAAATTATGCTTCATACTGGATCTGTCAGAAATACAAGTCAGAGAACTTTGGTTCAGCCTAGTGGCTGAACTTCAGTTTACATTGAAAGTCCATGTTTGGAAAGCCCATCATAATCACTGGATGCCTAGTTTGCACTGTGTCTATGAGACAGGGATGCAATTTTTCCTTCAGTATGCCATCTCCTCCCCCTCACTTTCCCACACAGACCTTTCTAGTGGAAGTCAGAAAGCACAGGGGCATAAAGACTGTGCCCATCATCTTTTCACTTCCCCAAGCAATAACCACTTTATAGGGGATAGGACATTGTTGTGGGATAAAAGATACCTCCCTTCTCCAGTGCCATTCTGATTTAAATTGGCTATTTTGGGGGAAGAGTTCTGGTCTCAGAAACTCAACATGTGGTTTTGGACCTATCCTTCATTCAGCCCTTCTGAGGCAGCTATGAAGCAACTTGTTTATTCTCTTCTTTTGGGTACTCTGGAACTCAGAAGGGGCACCTACTTCATAGCATGCTATGTAGAGATGATTGCCAAAGGGAAGAGAGGCAACTTAAAGATGGAGTTAGAGCAACTTGTTGAACTGGTTCTGCTGCAATGTCAGTAACTATCTCTGCACAGTAGACAGAAACCGTTGTAGACAGTACTGGTTTAGCAGGACCTGAGCTAAAATAACTCAGGGTGTTGTCAAGAAACCCTCTGGGGCATCCATTAGACCCAAGTGCAAAATATTGTACTGAAAGAGAAGCCTTAAAGAATTCCACAACTATGGTAACTCCCCACTTGTTTTCTTTAATTTCAGGAAGGCCTGAAGAATGATTGCCCATTGAGATGGGGAACATTTGGAGGGGACATTTTCTGATGGCTGGCAGATATGGAAATGACTTATGGGAAATGAATCCAAGGGAAACATCCAGTAGACACTGAAACTGATTTCAGTAGGGATATAAACAAAGATGACCAACATGTCATAAGTAACCCTATGGTGAGTTAGCAGCAAAGAACGTCATCAGTACCATCACAAGTGTTTGAAAAAGTGGTTTAGAATTAAGAATTCTTGGGCTCATACCTGCTATCTTCTAGGACACATTTGTACATTCTTATAAGACATCACAGGAAATGGCAGATCTAGCAGGAGTTGCTGGATGATTCTGCGTTGGAAGACTGTGAGAAAATATATTCAACATTATTGATGAATAAATTCTAGCTGCCAAAGTAGAAGGCAGTATAGCAAAGTAGATATTCTCAGTAGTTTTTTAAAAAAAAGCACCATGTATCTAGAGGCAAGAATGTCTCCCTACATATCACGCTGTTATATGCAAACAAGGAAGCCAGTAATGGACAAAAAAAAATAATTTAAAAAGTGGATTGCAATTAGGGAAAGCTATTGGTATTACAACCTACAAAAATCAGTAGAAATGACCTGTACTTTATCGGTGAGAAGAACAAACATCCTAGTTAAAAGCACTGCTAATTCTCATTGTACAAGGAAATATGGAATAATGGGAATCTTAAATATGATCACTAATGTTGGCATAGAATTGAAAAATACTATATGGGTAGTTTTGAAGGCTTAGCAAGGCACTCTCAAATCCAAGCTCCAACATGTCCTCACTTGTGGAAATTTCTCTCTCACGTGCATAGTTGTTTTATACCTGAGAAACTGTGCCATGGTGCCACCTATCTAACAAGATCGTTGTATGCACACAGAGGTCTTTTGTCCAACTGCTAGTATACAGTTAAAAACAGCACATCACATGAGGGTGGGAAGACACATCCATGTCCATATTAGGGAGCGCTTTTGGCAACGATATCCACTCTAGTATAGACATATTGTAGCTGCTCCACGTTGGATATGGCTGCCCAGGTCAACATACCACAGAAACAGAAACTGTCTATATTCTCCAGTCCCATGGATATTACGGTTGATTCACAGATGCACAAAAGGATCTTGTATACTCTTTGAGACTAAGAGAAAGAGGTTAGTAGTATAAGCTTTAGTTGACTGAATCTACTTCACGAGATGCATGGAGTAAATTTTCCCCAGGGAGCCCTGGTGGTACAATGGTTAAATGCCTATACTACAAGCCACAAGGTTGTGAGCTCGATCCCAGGGGCTCCAAGGTCTATTCAGCCTTGCATCTTTCCATAGGTTGCAAAAATGAGTACCCAGCTTGTTGGGGGCAATTAGCTTGTAAACTGTTTGGGAGTCCTTAATAAATAATAATAAATAAATGCTTTATTTGTATACCGCCCTTCTTCCAATCAGGGCGGTGCACATCATAATATCATATACAATATAAAAACAGTAAATCAGATTAAAATATACATTAAAATCAAATACTAGCCAGCTTATCATTGGCTATGGGGGGGGGCTAACTAGAGCTTGTATCGGGGAGCTCTATGGGCAGCGTATTCCAGAGGGTCGGGGCCGAGATGGTAAATGTCCTCCTTGCAGTGGAGGCTAATCTTGCCCCAGGTACCCTCAGTAGGTGCTGCCCAGATGTTCTGAGTGTGTGGGGCGGATTGTATGGGGAGAGGCGGTCCTCAAGGTATCCTGGGCCCAAGCCATGTAGGGCTTTATAGGTTATAACCAACACCTTGTATTGCGCCCGGAAGCGAATGGGCAGCCAATGCAGATCTTTAAGTATAGGTGTTATATGACTGGCCCTGGGTGTGCCAGTGACCAGTCTGGCTGCCATATTCTGTACTAATTGTAGCTTCTGGGTATGGTACAAGGGTTGCCCCATGTAGAGCGCATTGCAGAAATCCAAACGAGAGGTTACCAGAGCATGTACCACCGTTTCTAGGTTCCTCTGGCCCAGGTAGGGATGCAGCTGGCGAATCAGCTGAAGCTGATAACAGGTGCTCCTGACCGTCGCATCCACCTGAGATGTAAGGTGGAGCGAGGAGTCAAGGAGCACCCCCAGACTGCGCACGGAGTCCTTCACAGGAAGCGTGATCCCGTTCAGGATGGGTGGAACCACCGTCATTCCTGGACCAGGGGAACCTATCACAAGTACCTCCATTTTCTCTGGATTCAGACTGAGTCGGTTTTCCCTCATCCAGTCCATTACCGACTCCAGACAGGCCACGAGAGGAGAGATGCCATCCTCAGTCACTGCATCAGTCGGAGACATAGAGAAGACTATTTGGGTGTCATCAGCGTACTGATAACCCCGCGCCCCATGTCTCCGGATGATCTCTCCCAGCGGTTTCATGTAAATGTTAAAAAGCATGGGAGACAGAATGGCTCCTTGAGGGACCCCAGTTGTGAGGGCCCTCTTATCGGAGCACATGTCTCCCAGCTGCACCATCTGGAACCTCCCAGAGAGATAGGACCGGAACCACTGGAGTGCAGTGCCCCCGATTCCCACCTCTACCAGGCGCTCCAGAAGGATATCATGGTCTATGGTATCGAAAGCCGCTGAGATGTCCAAGAGCACCAACAGGGACATGCTTCCCCTGTCAATGCCCAGACGGAGATCATCGACCAAGGTGACCATGGCCGTCTCTACCCCGTAACCCACCCGAAAGCCAGTTTGAAATGGATCCAGATAATCCGTTTCATCCAAGATCGATTGAAGCTGGATTGCAACCGCCCTCTCGATCACCTTCCCCAAAAATGGCAGCAGTGAGACTGGCCGATAATTACTATGCATCAGGGGGTCGAGGGAGGGCTTTTTTAGCAGCGGTTTTATAGTGGCCAATTTCAAGCTGGATGGAAATTGCCCATCCCTCAGAGATGTATTTATAATCCGGTGTAACAACGAGGTTACCACCGGTCCCCCCTGAGCCGCTAGCCATGAGGGACAGGGATCGAGGGAGCAGGTTGTCTTCCGAACGCTTCCAAGGATCTTGTCCACATCATCGGTACTAACCAACTCAAACTGATCCAGTTTAATGGAGTCCGCGGAGGCTCTGGATGCCCCTATCCTAGGTTCTGCGATAATGCCGGCGTTAAGACCTTCGCTTATCCGAGAGGTTTTATCCGCGAAGAAGTTGTTAAATTGGTCACAGCAGGCCTTTGAAGGTTCAAGGATCTGGTTCAGGGCAGGAGGGAGCTGAGTTAGCTCCCTGACTACTCTGAACAACTCTGCTGGACGCGACTCCGCGGACGCGACACGAGCACCATAGAACGAGTTCTTAGCTGCTCGTATCGCCTCTCCGTAGTCCTCCAAAAGGCGGTCTAGGAGAGCCTTGTCAGTTAAGCGTAGGTGTTTCCGCCAGCGGTGCTCTAGCCGTCGCAGGACCCGCTTCCTCGCCCAGAGGTTTTCCGTATACCAGGGCTTACATTTGGAAGCAGGCCTGAGAGGGCGCTTGGGAGCGATACTGTGTATAGCCCTAGAGAGACCGATATTCCAAATACCAGTCAGGGCATCAACAGAGTCGCTGTCATTTCCAACCATGTTCCCCTCTAAGGCTTCCCGGAACCTCTCAGGTTCCATCAGCCTTCGAGGGTGGACCATCCTAATAGGTCCACCACCCCCGGGAGGGATCTGGGTAGAAGCCTTGATTTTTGCCTCCACGAGGAAATGATCCGTCCATGGCAGGGGGGAAATATTAGTTATTTCCGCCCACGGATTTTCCGCATCCATACAAAAAACCAAATCCAGTGTATTACCCGCAAAATGCGTTGGACCTGTAATCAGCTGGGACAGGCCCATGGCCGCCATGGTATCCATGAATTCCCGAGCCGCACCGGATGGAACATAGTTGGCCGCGAAGGGGATGTTGAAGTCGCCCAGGACTAACAGCCTGGGCGTCTCCAACATCAGCTCCGCAACCAACTGTGTCAGCTCGTTAAGGGAGTCCGTTAGCGCACGGGGTGGCCGGTACACCAACAGAATCCCTAGACTGTCCCTAGCCTTCAGGGTCAGGTAAATACACTCGATAAAAGAAGTTTGTCGGATGTGGTTCCTGGTGAGAGACAAGGTGTTCTTGTGGACCAAGGCAACACCCCCCCCCCCCGCCCACCTAACCTGGGCTGGTCCTTCACCGAAAACCCGGCAGGGAGGGCCTGTGCCCACACAGCATCTCCCTCAGGCCCAAGCCAGGTTTCAGTAATGCAAGCCAGGTCGCAATTGCTGTCCTCCAACAGATCATGGAGGATGTGGGCCTTGTTGTTAATCGACCTGGCATTGCACAGGAGCAGCGACAGGGTTTGTGGCACGGTTGGAATGACCCTCAGGTCCCTTTGGTTAGGAGGGGGACCGGAAGGAGAGATAGATATTAAGCATCGATCTCGCCTTCCTCTGTAACGCAAGTCCACCTTCCTACCGCCATACCTTAGTTCACTGATAGGCAGTATAGAAATGTATTTGCTATTACTATTGCTGATGAAGTAGACTTAAGTTGACAAAAGCTTATGTTACCAATCATGTTACCAAAATCCCTTTGCATACTGATCCCGATCAGCACAGCTATGTCTTTGTATTCACCTATTTTCAACATATGTTAAAGTAATATGTATGTATTTCTATGTATTTTACCTATTTGTAGCTAATTTTTATATATGGTTCTGAAATTCTTTGAACAACAGCTTTAAAAATATGCAGTGATATTTTAAAATTATGGAACTCTAAATGTACTCTGTTTTAGTGAAAGAAGTAGATGGATCCTATTCAGAAATAACTGGAAGTAGGACTAGCTGACACAACAGAATATCACACAGGAAATCCGTGCCGGAACAGATGTAACCCCTCTGCAATGGATCTTGACACACGGCCTGGAGCCCAGGAAGTAGGCAGCCAGTATCCACTCTGGGTTTCTCCAGCAGCTTTTCAAGAATGGGATTTTCTCATTCTTGAAAAGCTGCCAGAGAAGCCCAGATTGGATATAGGCTGCCTACTGCCCAGGCTCCTGGCTGTGCAATAAAATCCATTCCAGATGGTTGCAACCCACATCTATCCTGGCATGGATTTCATGTGCAATAATCTCCTAATAGAGTTTGGGCTAAAAAACACATACAGGATAGTCATATTAGGGTTTCACTGTTAGAGATCAGAAGAGAACTACTGCATGAGGAAAAGAAGTGTATGGATGCTTCAGATCATCAGATAGAGACCTCCTAGTGTCACCAACCAAAGACACTCTGTGGCTATTTTGTCTTTTCCTCGTTGGTGAAGAAAACACAGAGTTACAATTGGAAGACAACATCTCCCTTCACCAGTGACTAGAATTCCAGGAAGGAGGCAGGGCATTTGCAATTGCAAAAGCATTTTCTAGAAACATGCAATACTACCTTTCTTTCTTTGGTTGAAATTATTCTTGGCAACACATTAGTCTCAGAAGGAAAATTTTGGGTAGCCAATTTGGAAAGCACATTTAATCAAATGCTGAACTGTTCTGCTGAATGCTTGTTAACCATGTGACTCTGGCTACACAATGTTGATTGTGAAAGACATTCAAGTTGATGCATAATAGCACTGTGAGAATGGAAGTCTAGGATCAATTCAAGATGTATGTTCTTTGCGCTGTCTGGCGTAATGAACAACAACAGAAATGGAGAGAATAAATTTGTTGTTGTCATTAGCTGCCAGCCTGCCATCAAGTCAATCTTGATTCATGGCAACCCTGCAGGTGAGACATCTCATCCTTTTTTGTGGATGGAAATATATATTAATTATTTCCAGTCTGTGGGCCACTGCTTTGTTTTCCATATTTGTTGGCAGATTTTAGTTAAAACTAAGCTTGATTCTGTCGCTGTTCTAGTAGTATGCCATCTGTTCCTGGTGATTTGTTCTTTTCAATTGTTTTCAGTGTGGCTTTTGCTTCACTTTTCAAAATTTGGGGTTCATCTTTGTGGGTTTCCTCTTCCCATGTGTCATTCATCTTTTTATATTTTTATATAGTTCTTCTGTCTGTTTTTCCCATCTTTTTTATCTCATTGTGGTTGTGTATTGTGTTCCTCCTCTGATTGTAGAGCACCACCCACTCTTGGTTTAAATTTCTCTTTGAATGCTCAAATTTTGTGGAAGAGGTCTCTTGTTCTTCCTTTTTTTCTGTTGGTTTGTATTTCTCTGCATTGGTTGCTGTAGTAGTTCTCTTTATCCTTTTCCACTAATTGTTGAACAGTAGCATTCATGGATCTGATTATGGAGCTTATTGCTTTACACTCTTAAAACAGGTTTAGGTAATTTTAAAAGTGGTCCCTGCCACCTGTTGCAATTTGGTGGTTGTAGTTCAGTGAGGCTTAAGAGTTCTCTGGCAGAATATTCTAAATGCCCCTTCCTAAACTACAAACCCCAAAATGCAACAGGAGGCAGGGACTGCATTTAAAGCGACCTAGCCCTGTTTTAAGAGTGTAAAGCAATAAGCTCCTATGTTTCTCTCTCCCTTTCCTTTTGCTTCTTTTCTTTAACTGCATGAAGTGCTTCATCTGTCATTCATTGTTTCTTCTTCTTCTTTTTGGCCACTGGTATCATCTTTCTGCATTCCTCTTTGACTATTCCTTGATGTCTATCCATAGTTGTTCTAGTTCATGATCAGTTAGGCTTAATAGTATGAATCTATTTCCCGCATTGAATCATAGAATCAAAGAATCATAGAATCATAGAGTTGGAAGAGACCACAGGGGCCATCCAGTCCAACCCCCCGCCATGCAGGAAATCACAATCAAAGCATCCCCGACAGATGGCCATCCAGCCTCTGCTTGAAGACCTCCAAGGAAGGAGACTCCACGACACTCCGAGGGAGTTTGTTCCACTGTCAAACAGCCCTTACTGTCAGGAAGTTCCTCCTAATATTGAGGTGGAATCTCTTTTCCTGCAGTTTGCATCCATTGTTCCGGGTCCTAGTCTCTGGAGCAGCAGAAAACAAGCTTGCTCCCTCCTCAATATGACATCCCTTCAAATATTTGAACAGGGCTATCATATCACCTCTTAACCTTCTTTTCTCCAGGCTAAACATCCCCAGCTCCCTAAGTCGTTCCTCATAGGGCATGGTTTCCAGACCTTTCACCATTTTAGTCACCCTCCTTTGGACACGCTCCAGTTTCTCAATGTCCTTTTTGAATTGTGGCGCCCAGAACTGGACACAATATTCCAGGTGGGGCCTGACCAGAGCAGAATAGAGTGGCACTATTACTTCCCTTGATCTAGACACTATACTTCTATTGATGCAGCCTAAAATCGCATTGGCCTTGTTAGCTGCCGCATCGCACTGTTGACTCATGTTCAACTTGTGGTCTACTTGGACTCCTAGATCCCTTTCACATGTTGTCTCCTTTAGCCAGGTGTCCCCCATCCTATATCTGTGCATTTCATTTTTTCGCCCTAAGTGCAGTACCTTACATTTCTCCCTGTTGAAGTTCATTCTGTTTGCTGTGGCCCAGCTTTCTAGTCTATTCAGGTCATTTTGAATGTTGATCCTGTCCTCTGGAGTATTAGCAATTCCTCCTAATTTGGTGTCATCTGCAAATTTGATAAATATGCTCCCAATTCTGTCATCCAGGTCATTGATAAAAATGTTGAATAGCACTGGGCCCAGGACAGAGCCCTGTGGGACCCCACTGGTCACTTCCCTCCAGGATGAAAAGGAGCCATTGTTGAGCACCCTTTGGGTTTGTCCGGTCAACCAGTTACAAATCCACTTAACAGTTGCCTTGTCTAGCCCACATTTTACAAGCTTGTTTGCAAGAATGTCATGGGGAACTTTGTCAAAGGCCTTACTGAAATCAAGATATACTATATCCACAGCATTCCCTTCATCTACCAAGCTGGTAATTTTATCAAAGAAAGAGATTGTCTTTAAATAATGTTGGGATGTTCTTTAGATCATGTTTAGGCAGGGCAATAGTTTGGGTGTTCTTTTTCAGTTTTATTCTCATTTTATTCTAATAATCTCATTTAGGTTAGTTTTGTTCAGTTTGTTCAGTTTGGATAATAGTTCATTATCTGTGTTGAAGGGACCCCAATCTCATTTTTGCC